>NC_136518.1:85030624-85313124 GCF_053919585.1 Euprymna scolopes
ATAGTTTTAAAACATATATATATATATATATATATATATATATATATATATATATATATATATATATATAATGCCGCTCCTTATTTGGGGGTACCAGATTGGTAAAAGGGAAAATTATTCCAATTATTGCATTTAGGTAAAAATGCACTTTCGTAAAAATAATTGAATTTCAGTCAAAGGTATTGCAAAACAAACACACACAGATATATATATATATATATATATATATATATATATATATATATATATATATATATATATGAAACTGGTATATTTAGGCAGCAGTTTTTCATTTAATCAGGCATTATTAATTACAACAGAAATATTTTGCTTTGTTTTTTTTAATTTTTTTTATTTTCCATATCTTTTTTATATCAAACTCAAAAATATTGATAACAGTTCCATAGTTATCATGAGCGCTTTTGATTCAACCACGTCTTTTTGATTTTAATACTCAGATCTTTTAATCGACTTCAGATTTTAACTGACTTTTAATCTACTTTTTATACACGTTTCAACCTTCCACCACTCAATACAGTTTGTTGTATAGTTTGCTTCTCACTTTTTAATTTCCATTTTTCGCGCCTATTCACTTTCTCCTCATCAACACATGAAGATGATTCACAGTCAAATCGAAAGCGCTCGTGATAACTATGAAACTTTCATCAACATTTTCGATTTTGATATAAAAAAGATTATACGGAAAATTGAAAAAATAAATCATAAAACAAAATATCTCCGTTGTATTTAATAATGTCTGCTTTAATGTGTGTGTGTGTGTGTGTGTGTGTGTGTGTGTGTGTTTTTAATTAAGCAGCAGTGGCAATTCCTGTTTGTTTGTTTTTTCTGATCTATCCTTTCAAGTTGGCCGGTCAATAATTTAAAATTCTGCTCGAGATTGAACAGGAACTCACTATATCTGCAAGCGTTTTCGACTCTCACATGTCTTCATCAGGAACACAATGAGTAACAAAATTACAGTTTATGGATTTATTGAAAAAGCCAATTAAAATAGTTTCAAAAGCATTCAAGTACACCCTCTCCTCCTTTGTATTGAGCCTGGTTGATGGTGGGCTTGTTTAATTGAATGGATAATGTTTTGAGGCAGACGTTTCGATTTCAGACAGTGAGGACGGTGTATATAAGTTCTGTGGGTTACTTTCCCTTTTCTTTTCTTTTTTTTTTATTCAGTGGGTATTTTTCATTTGACTGATCGAAGCATCATTAGCGTTAATCTTGGTGCATTTGCACACATATCTTTGCTGTTTTTTAAGGACTAATGATTTGATTTTGAGTACACCCTTTCCTTCATATCGGTTGATGGTGAGCTTGTTTACTCAAATCAGTAAGGCTTTGATGATGGGAAGGGGGAGGCTGCAATTTGAGACATGGAATTTGTTTCTTTTTTTTTTTTCTTTTCTTTTAACGCGAATTTTCGATTTGAGTGATTGAATTAACATCAGGTGTGTTTGCTCTTCTGTTTTTTTGATGACAAATAATTAATGTTTAAAGTTCTGAATTTTTTTTAGATGAGGGCTGATTGTTTATATTACCTGTTTTGATTGGACTATTGTTCACATCTTGAGTATTATTTGGGCAACGTTTAGGTTGGATTGTCCTTCGACCTTCATCGGACATGTCGGTTGTTATTTGGAAAAGAAAGAAAATTTACTAGCTCAGTTTTCTTTAGCATATGTGCTGCCTCCTTCAGTCGCCTGACCCTAAATGACAGGGATGCAAGGTGGAGGGTTAGGCGACAGGGAGGCGACACGTATGCAAAATAAGAAAAAAAGAGCCAGTAACTTTTCTTGTTTCTTTTCCAAACAACCGATATGCCTGATGAAGGTCAAAGGACAATCTGACTGAAACGTTACACAAATCTCAAGATGAGAACAATAGTCCGGTTAATACAAATAATTTATGACTTTATAATGAGTATCTGTAATATTGAAATTTTGCATGCAAACGTGATTACATGTTAAGTCAAAATTAAAAAGTCTAATTGCTTGAGTGGTTAGAATTTGGTGATGTGATTTAAAATGTGAAGCACTTTACAATGTGGAACACTTTAAAATGTGACAAGGTTTTCCTCCTCTATTTTTAAATCATATCATGTGATTTTTTTTTTGTCCTTTTTTTTTTTTTTTTTTTGTATTCATACATATATTAGTGATGGGACGATTCCAATATTTTCCGATTCCAATACAATTACCGATTCTGTACTAAATTTTTGACTCCGATACAATTACCGATTTTTATTCTTTATAAATCTCCAAATATTTAACTATAAAGTCATTTTTTACCCCCCCCCCCGATTACCATAAAAACACGTATCAAATGTGCAGATATTTTCTCAAATGTAAAAAACTTGTGGAGGGGGGTGGTGATCTATAGATTTTAGTTTTACTGGCTGTTTAAAATCAATAAATATTTTTTTATCATTGCTACCAGCAGTGGAAAATTTTGTTTTGAACAAGATCAAATAAAAGATAATTAAAGGCATCGTTTTTGGTATTGGAAAAAAGGCACACATTTTTCTGATACTGATTCTGATACCCCAAAAAGTTGCAATTTGTCAGATTCCGATTAATCATCCTAACATAATTGTGTGTGTTTTTTTTGTGTATTTTTTTGTGCGTGTATTTTTGTGTTTTTTGTATGTTGTTTTTTGTATGTTTTTTATGTTGTTTTTTTGTATGTTGTTTTTGTGTTTTCTTTGTGTGTATTTTTGTGTGTTTTTTATATGTTGTTTTTTATGTTTATTATGTTTTCTTTGTGTGTATTTTTGTGTGTGTGTGTGCGTGTGTGTGCGCGCGCTTGTGTGTCTAGCCTAATACCAAGTCTTCACTGACTGGATAGTCTGATAAAGTTTGGCAAAACTTATTTGAATGAGCTTGTATGTGGAACCAGAATTATAAGCAGTTGTTTGTAATTCGGTTTTCAAATTGTATACTTGTTCATATTTGTTATCGTTTTAACATCTTATTCATACCCCCCCCTCCTAAAGAGTTGTTATATATTCGTATGTGGGTAGAGCACTCTGGTGGAGGAAATGATGGGTGTCAATAGTGTTCTGTAAAAACGCTTCACTGCCTTGGTCTCGGTATCATCATTAATTTATATAGAATGTAATTTCTCCCACTTCAATTAGCAGATTTGTTAGCTCAATTGGTACAGAGCTCGAAGCCAACCACTGGGGGTCCCGGTTTCAAATCTTGCTGCTTTTAGCCAGTGATGATGAGTTATAGATGATGAAACGACTGTCTGTGGATGACTCCCCTTCTCTCTCTCTCTTTTACTTCCCCTCTCTATTTTTTCTCCCCCCCCCGCCCCCTCTCCCCCTCACTATTTGTATAAAATACATACGTATACATCTGGTTATTTTGTTTCCTTTCATTCCTCTCTATTGACCCAATTATAACAGATGCTCTCTATTTGCACCGTACCTCCCCACCCAGTCCCTTCTTACTGATACACCATCTAGCATCAACATCATCATCTTCCACAGATGTTGCATTCAAAACACATGTTATTTATAATCAGTCCGAAAGTCTGGCTTTTGCTTAACTGAATCAAATGATTCGATTGTATTTGGAAATGATGATGAAAAGAACTGCAAGTGAATCTGCTGAAAATTCTTGTATCTTCGGAGGGGGGGGGGAGGAAGAGTATTTGTGCTTGTTAGCAAAGAAAGACTAACATTTTAGTTTCAGTTGTATTATCGTGTTCAGATGCATCCTCGCATTTCTCTGGGAGGTTCCGTCTGTAAGTCGGCCATAATTAAGTTTGAAATAGCATTTCAATTGGTCTATAATGCCGAAAATAACTTTAACTCGTAGGCCTGCACGGTGTTGCTTAAAACTTTTTCTCTCTCTCCATGGCAAGGAAAGGTTGACCTTGAGCTGGGGGCTGAGACAGTTATTGCTCAATATAATCCAGAATCTACTTTTGATGTAATTAATTGAATAGAAGCAAGTTATGTTGTTATTATGTTACTTTTTTTTGTGGCAGTTACTTCAGACAAGACGTGAAGCCACTTGATGAGAGAACTAAAAAAAAAAATACATATAAGATCAAAAACTAAGTGCTAGATAGATAGATCCTAACCCAGAAAACAGCAATTTTTCTCCCTTTGTCATAGGTCCTGGATATGACCTTAAACTATATCCAGTGGTGAGGCCCCAACTTGCGGGCTTTGGGGAGTGTGGAGCCACCCTTTAATTACCATTGCTTCCAGGTCCACTCTGATCCGGAGTGGTAGTACCTGTTAGGGTCCCGACTTGAAAACAACAAATATATTCTATTCAAAAATTTTTCTTCAAAATCTTTGGATTTGGCATTAAATAACCTGAAAAGGGTTGATATGCTGTAAAACAACCAAACCAAACCCTTTGTCATAAACATTGCTCATGGAATGTGAGGACCAAAGGACATTGAAATCGGTGTTTAACACCTTGATTCATCGTAATTCTTCCAGTTGTAAATTGTTAAATAAAACATTGTTGATTTACATAGATCGTTTTCATCTATTTTATTTCTTCATGTTTGTGCTTTACCACACACGAATCACTTCACAACAACTCCACTTACTCTTGATACTCCTCTTTTAATGCTGAGTTCTCTTCGTTAGAACGGTTTTTCTCACAGAAAAAAAGGCTGCAAGTCTCTTCATACTCTATTGTTATTTCAATGAAAGATGCTCAACTGAGCTCCGATCTTTGGTTACTCCTTATAAAAGATTCCCATCAAGTCGAATACATCGTAAGATGGTGGTGATTGGACAGATTTGATTATTTAAGAGGGCGACTCAGCAAGAATTTGTTTACATTGGACTTGAAAACCACCATCCTATAGTCAGCTGGGAAGCAGCCCAGTGATACTATGTTCCACAGACAGGCAGTTCTAGGAAAGAAACTTTGCCGATAGAGGTTTTGTTGAGTTTTAGGTAGAAAGAGAGAGAAAGGGAAGCTATTGATGATGGTTGTAGTCCGACGAGTTTTTGTTGTAAACGTTTTACAGGTGAGGTGCGGGAGCATGAATTGAAGCTCACTCGAGCACCTGCCATGAAAATGTAGCTGCAACAAAAAAAAAAAAAAAAAGAAATGCCAACAACAACAACAACAACAACAACAGCGTACTTGTTAAATGACGTCATGCTCTCCGATGTTTTATTCTTTCACAGCACAAATTAGTTACGTTATGCAGTATGTCAGCTTTCCTTCAAAGAGGTGGACGAACAAAGACAGAGCTTTGAAAACAACGTCTGGATCCGATTAATTCGTCTGCCAAAGAGGAAGATCTTTCCATCTTCAGTTAAAGTCAAAATCAGAAGATGATTCAGAAGACTGCTTGGCATCTCTTGCAAAGATCACATAATTAATGAGTAAGTCAAAAACAGAATAAGGTAAGCTGTTGGTCCTCATGAAGATCAATCTGGATGCGCAAACTAAAATAGTTCAGTCACATAACAAGAGGAGAGAGATTTGGCAAGACAGTGTACCAGGGAAGAGGAAGAAGACGGGATTTTTTTTTTTTTTTTACATTAAAAGTCACCACTTATCAAGGCCCGGAAGCCACTCGGGGATAAGGGTTATTGCGTGTACAGTAATCAATGGGATAGTATCGTAGTAATCGTTAGTAATGAAGACTTGATAAAGTGTCTTACTTAAGGGGGTGGTTCATCATGAATATCTTTATGTTGGACTTCCAAGTTGTAGTCAGGTGGGAAACAAGCAAACGGAACAGAGTTTCACAGGCATGCACTTCTAAGAAAGAAGCTTTGTTCATGGAATTTACGTTTTGATTTAGGCACAGATAAAGAGTGGGGGGAATTATTGACAGTGGTTTCAGCTAGACTGGTGTTTTTTGTGAAAGATTGGCGAGGGGGGGATCAGAGATTGAAGCTCAGACTTACACCTGCCATAGAAGTAGCGATAAAACAAAAACAGGCTCGCAACGTCTCTCCTGTGGGAGAGAGGTTGCAGGGAAGAGAAAAGGGAATCCCCCACTAAGCTACAAAGTCTATTTTGTACTCTGTCAAGGCAGAATAGGCTGTTTTTAGCAGCTCCTGCCCAGATGTGACAGCAGTACTCCATCCTTGGACATACTTGGCTTTTATGTAGAGAATTGCATCAGCAGTGAGATATCTTTTGGAGCGGTAGAAGGATCCTATCATTTTCCCAGCGACCTTGGCAACAGACTCTATGTACATGTTCCATTTCAGATCAGGAGTAAAGATCAATCCCAGAAGCTTGTCAAAACATGGAGCCTCCCCAAGACGAGAGCTATTCGTTTCAATTGATGTCAGATGAGGAAGGCGATCAAACGTGTAGAGGACAGGGAAGGATGAAGAGGACTGACTGATTGACAGGTCATCAGTAGTACCCCAATGGCAACCGCCGTGGGGCAGGGAAAAGTAAAGGATAGTCAGGATTTTCTGCGTTTTTTGACTTCCAGTTTTCGCTCTCTAGACAGGATGACGGTGACTAGCAAGATATGGTCCCTTTTGATTAATGATTATTTTTCTTTCAGATAACGTGCAAGTCCCCCCCCCGCCCTGCCCGATTCATGGTAAGAATGGCTTTCTTATCCACTTGACCATGTCTAATTATCCAGCAAAATGGACAGCAGAAACTGGGAATCAGAAAGAGCAGACAGTTTTACTATCTTCGTCATGTCTCACTTTCAGACTTTCTACCCATGACGTATTAAGATTCAGGTATGTTTTATAATCCACAGAGATCCGAATATAACAAATAAATATTATCAAGATAAGTTACTCTTCTACCTATCTGTAAAAAGGTTTTAGTGGTCTTAGTCACTTTAAACCGTTGATTTGGTTTGAAAAGCATAGTGTCGAGATTTAGGTGAGAACAAGAAAATTAGCCGCAAGTTGACGCCTACGTATTTAAATTAGAAATTATACAAAATACTGTTAGAAACCCACCCAATATTTGTTATCACGACATATTGGGTTTCGAACAGTATTTTGTTTTACTTTTATTTTTAAGTCATTTTCAAGACTTCAAACATTTAGGTGTCAATTTGCAGTCATTTTTCTTGTAACGCTCCACACTCAGTTTTTTTTAACTGAATAAAAGTTTTAAAGTGACTAAAATTATTAAAATCTTTTCCATATAGGTAGAAGAGTAACTTATCCTGTCTTTGATAAATTTACTTGTTACATATTTGAATTTTTGACCACTTTTTCAAATCTCTGTAGATTCTAAAACACAAACCAAAATTCTAATCTGTTTAACTTCTATTAAAATTTTTTACTTCTGTGCTTAATCTAACCTTGTATGGAAAATTCCGTTTTTAACATTGGGTGTTATGCAACTTTGAATCCACTATAAATTCAAAGGGGTATCCATTGTCTCTAGAACTAAAAGACCAGTCAATCCTGAATCCAGTTTATTGTTGTACATTCTGAACAAGTGTTTTCAGTGACATCGGCCGATGAGACGTCAGACGAACGAATTATCTGATGACACGAAAAAAAACTTTTCATCTTTTATGAATGAGCTTGTTCAAGTTGTCAATGCGTTTATTTAATGGCTGACGTCTCAGACTGAAAATCTTTATACCCGGCTCATTTTTTAAACAAGTTTGGTCAGGTTAAGATGTCTTTTGATTGATTGGATAGTCAGCCGAATTTCTTTCAAAACAATTCACTTGTGTTTTCTAAACTTTTTTTTTTTATCATTATTATGAAATACTTCCATTGATAATAATTAAAAAAAAAAAGTACTTAAAGTAATGTTTTAGAATTTTTAAGATGAAGATTGATGGGTGTGATTGAGCGGATTACTATTTTCATTTTGGATGTTATTCTCACAATTTTTCTTCTGATGTAACAACCAACCTTTTTTTTTTTTTTCGGGTGCACCTATTGTAATATATGTTGGGTTAATTAATAAACCTTTGTTAAGTTAATTGTGAAGTAAATAAAGAAAACATACTTTCCTTCCTTTAATAGTGGAAGTTATATTGACGATGACAAAAGAAAACAAATGTAATATTTTTTAGCAGTTTTACACACAGAGAGACGCAGAAAGACACGTCTGTTTATTCACTTGATTACAACACGAAGACAGGGCTCTATATTGCGAGTGATTTTTTTAAGTGGTGATTAGAAATAATGAAACGCTTATCTTTTGGCGATTATATTTCTTTCCCTGATAATCTTCCAAAGCTCACTACTGGGTGGAAAATATCTTTTCAACTTTTTTTTTTTTTTTATATAAAACGAACAATGTTTTTTTGTTTTTTTTTTTTTACATGCGGAGTCACCACTTATCCCTGAGTGGCCTTCGGGCCTTGATAAGGGTTATTGCGTGTACAGTAATCAATGAGATAGTATTGTAGTAATCATTAGTATTGGGGGTTTTGATAGTGTCTTACTTAAGGGGGCGGGTTGTCAGGAGTTTGTTTATGTTGGACTTGAAGACGTCCAAGTTGTAGTCAGGTGGGAAACAGGCAAGTGGCAGAGAGTTCCACTGGCGTGCTGTTCTAAGAAAGAAGCTTTGCTCATGGAATCTACGCTTGGATTTAGGCACAGATAAAGAGTGGGGAAAATTATTTACAGTAGTTTCAGCCAGACGGGTGTTTCTCGTGAAAGATTGGCGAGGGGGGACGAGGGATTGGAGCTCAGACGAGCACCTGCCATGGAAATAACAATAAAACAAAGACAAGCTCGCAACGTCTCTTCTGTGGGAGAGAGATTGCAGGGAAGAAAAAAAGGGCATCCCCCACTAAACCACAAAGTCTATTTTGTACTCTGTCAAGGCAGGATAGGCTGTTTTTAGCAGCTCCTGCCCAGATGTGGCAGCAGTACTCCATCCTTGGACGTACTTGGCTTTTATACAGATAGAGAATTGCATCAGTAGTGAGATATCTTCTGGAGCGGTAGAAGGACCCCACCATTTTCCCAGCATCCCTGGCGACAGATTTGATGTACGTGTTCCATTTCAGATCAAGAGTAAAGGTAACACCCAGAAGCTTGTCAAAACATGGAGCCTCACTCAGACGAGAGCCATCCATTTCAATTGATGCCAGATGGGGATCGGAGCGTTGATGATGTAAAGATAGAAGCTTGGTTTTGGATGCATTAAAAGTGACCAGCCACATCTTCCCCCATTGTACCACGTGCTGAAGATCAGAGGAGAGAGAATTAGAGAGAACTTTGTCATTTACGGCCTTTAATCTGTTGCCATAGATGGTCGTGTCATCAGCATAGATGTCAATGAATGATTTAAGTATGTGTTTTGGGAGATCATTGATGTAGATCAGGAAGAGAGTTGGGTCCAGGATGGACCCCTGGGGGACTCCAGCATTAATACTGTGGGCCTCTGATTTCTGCCAGTTAAATTATTTAGACAATAAAAGTTTAATGGATCAATATACTGTTAAAAAAAAACACCTGAAGAAATTAGAATGTTTATACCTTCAAGTATTAACATAAAATTTGTTGTATATTTAGAATTACATTTATTAAAAAAAATAAATAAATACAGAAAATCTTTGATGTATGTACTCGTCATGAAACGGAGATGTCATATTCCAAAAATCATGAGGGTTTGGCTAGTAACTTTTCTATTTGGCTAGTAAACAAAAATATTTAGTTGTTAAAGGTCAACTAAAAATAAATTTGCTCGTAGAGCCCTGTGAAGAGGAAAATACACATCACATATGCGCCTTTATAAATACAGTGAAAGAGGAGATAATTTCAGGTTACCCAACTCTAAAAACAAGCGTCATTATTTAACAAAGAGAGACAACTTTAAGTTGCTTATGTCGCTGAAAATATGAGGGTGAAATGGAGACAACTCTTCAAGCATAAAAAACCCAGCAACATTGACAAATTTCCAATAATATATTGAGCAGTGAAGTTGCAACCATGCCTTCCCCAATTTTTTTCTCTGTTATAAAATTGCTCCAGACAAAGCATGAAGCTACTTTACCCTTCCTCAAAAAAAAAAAAAAAAAAAAAAAAAAAACTACTAGGGCAAATTCAAGGTTAAAAACCAGACAACAATAGATGTTGGATGGATAGATTCTGTGGCAAAAGTAAAGCAGAATGTGACTTAAACAAGCAACGGTGCCTTTGTCTGTCCTGTCAGAATCAAGAAAGGAAAGGAGAAAAAAAACTTTTGTCTATAGCATTAATTTGCATATGAGGACAATAACTGCTGTGAAAAAGAAAAGGGGAAAGGACATAGGTTTTCATCAAACAAAAATAAATAATAGAAAATTCTATGGCGACAATTTTATCGTTCCACTCTGTAGATGTAAAACAGTTTTTTTTTTTTTTAATGCAAATTGCTCCAAACAGGTGTGAAGCCACTTGATGTAAGAAGCTAAAAAAAAAAAAACCCTACTGATTCAAGATCAAAAACCAGCCAACAATAAGTGTTAGATAGATTCTGAACCAGAAAACAGCAATTCTTCCCCCTTTGTCAGAAACATGGCTCATGGCAATGTGAGGACTAGAGGACAAAATAAGGGAAGCGAGAATTACAAGATTATCAAATTAAAACCAAAATTCATTTTCTACTGTCTTTAGGGAAGATAACAGGTTCAGTTCACAAGAGAAAGGCTACAGAAAACATGAGGGGAAATCATTAAAAAAAAAACTTGACTTGAAAGGGAAATAAAGACTTGGCCAGAGTTAGTTAATTTGTAAAAGCCATCCAACACATGTCCACATCTAAAGTGGATGTGATTCATTCATTAATCGTTTAATTGGCAAAGAATAAACGTACAAGTGATCGCCATTTACAAGGGGGGAAAAAAAAAGTCAGTGAGAATTTAACGGGACTATGTGCAAAGAAAAAAACTATGGAAAGGGAAAACCGTGGAGGTCTGACCAGCGTCTGTCCAAAGCCGCCTTGAAGCCTTGTAGAGTGGGCTGGTTTACAACCTCATAGGGTAGCTGGTTCCACAGAGATGCCACTCAAACCAAGAGCGGTGCTTGGCGTCAAAGCCTCTGGAACCGTCGATGGTAGACCTTTTTGTGAAACTGATAAAACAGTTGTCTTACTAGTGCAACATAAAATCTAATTATAGCTGTTATGAACAATGTGTTTTAGAATTAAAAAAATTAGGATTGATAGTTTTTATTTCTAATTCTAGCCTCAGATGTTATTCTCAATGTTTTGGCTGATGTACCTATTTACTATGCCTCCCCACGGGACAGTTAGACACCAGGGTCGTTTTTTAACGTGGAGAAAAGGTACAAAAATAAAAAAATTGTCTCGGTCGTGAAGGATTGATCCTCCACTGAAAGAGACCAAGAAATGGAAGTGCAGCATCTGAAGAACAGATGTTTTGGCTGATGTAACTGCTGACCTTCTTTGTGTACATCTTTGCAAAATTAATCGTTGGAATAAACCACAGGTCAGTCTTGAAAGACAAAGGATATTCCCTGCACATGTATTTGTGAGGCAAGGGTTGCACAATCCCAACCACACCTCTCCTGAATCGGCATTGTTTGAGTCCAGTGTCAAGGAGAAATCCAGGACGACAGGAAACAATGCCGAGAGAAGCGGAGAGCACATACAGCCCCTGGAAGTCCCAAATGGTCATCCATTTAGTACTGACCAGGTTCATTGTTGCTTAACTTTGGTGATCCAGCCATAACATGATTATGCTGTCTATAATAAACCACATATTCGTATAATAAAAGGGGTTTTTTACTGAGTTTTTTTTTTTTAATTTAAAATTCACCACCTTTAAAAAAAAATTAAAAAAATTCCTATAAAAATATTTTTTACTGAGATTTTTTTTTTTTAAATTTAAAATCCACCACCTTTAAAGAATAAACAAAAAAACATAGTTTATTACTTTTATTTTCAGTCATAGTTTCGTTTTTTATTCTTTGTAAATGTGTTTTTGTTTTTAATCTTCTCCACGATTGTCTTTTAATATAAATATTTTCTTTATTTTCAGGTAAGTGATTTGTATTATTACGGATTTTACAATGTTATTAAACACAGGTAAGTTTGAATTTCATTTGTAATGAGAAACTTTGATAACGGAAAAACAATTTATCGGATCAAATTTTGCAGAGTGATTACTGTTTAAAAAAAAAAAAAACATAAAATTTAAAAAAAAAATTGCAAGTTAACATTCAATCAAATATTTTGACTTATCTTGTCACGGTTGGAGATCAAACTTAGGTAAAATCTGGGACTTCATTCGCTACAATATGGGCCAAGTAATGAGTTTCTACAATGAACAGAACCAAAGTTATTGCCAAGACTGTAGCCTTTTCCTTTCTCACAATCTTGACTTAGATATCCTAAAATTAAATCGGTTCTAAATTGAACCATGACTGATATTTCCATAAAGTTTGATGACATTTAGCAATGTAGATGGTAGGATATACGCATAAAACAAGGCGACAAATTTGGCCGAATACATAACCCCCTTAGCGAAAGAAATAAGTGGAAGTAACGGACATTGCCCAATTACCACAAAAAATATTGTGGCTTCAAGGTTACTTCAGCATTAAATAGATAGGTCATTGGTTGCAATTCATCTCATTTTCATAAGTTACTATATATATATATATATATATATATATATATATATATATATATATATTTTAGGGAAATAACTTTTTCTAAATTTTTATAATTATAATTAAAAAATATTTTCATCTTAACAATTATCTGTAAGAAAGTACATTATCAAAATGCCAAGAACATAATACAGCAATAACAAATAAAAAAATTGGTCAAAATTAAAGTCAGATCTCACAATATAACTTTATATATTAGATTAAGAAAATAAATGTTTAGTTCTTTTTTTTTTCTTTTTTTTTTTCTTCTTCTTCTTCTTTTTTTTATTTTTTTTTTTTTGTACCCTGACCTTCCCCACGCTGATAAGTGTCTTCAGCTCGAAACTCTGGGTTGTGCATATACACACTTTTAAGATACGTTTCAGACAAGGTTCCTTGCAAATTCTGTTTTTTGGCAAAGAAAAAGATTTCTGTCTAAGAACAAAACACTTGATATCATTCAGATAAGATAACTGAAGGTTTGCTTTCAAAGTTGAAGAAACGGAGGGATAAGTGTGCAAACTCCTGCTGTTATTTCTGTTGACCCAAACCCTCTCTTGATACTGCTGGCTATCAACTCCTGATGCGATCAGGGACGGCGAAAAACAGGCCGTTGTCTGATCCATATATATATATATATATTTAGATTTCTTATTTTACGTGAAAACGACTTCTGTTAAACAGATTCTTGTTAATGTCCAAAATTTCCAATTTAAAACTAATATAATTTGGAAGAGAGAAAAAAAAATATCGTTGGTTTATCTGGTTAGAGATCTTTTACCCAATTGAAAAACATGATCTTCAAAGAATTCTTATTTTCCACAAAATGAGTTTTTTTTTTTTTTTTTTTTTTTTTTTTAATACATGCCTGTTTTCTGTACACGAAAGAATTGAATTTGCAAACAGTTTTATTCTTGCGTTTCAGAAATTTTGAGATAACGATTAAAAATTTGTCTTATTTTTGTGATTTGATTCGCTATTCTCATCTTTGTTCTTATATTTGCATCGTATCGTTTCTTCTTCAAAGACGTCTTTTTTGAACTCGAGAACCTTTAATAGAAATAAGTAGTAGTAGTAGTAGTAGTAGTAGTAATATACATCTGGATATGGGTGGGCTTAAGGTTCCCAAGATTTATGTGTGTATTGTCTGCATGAACCCATGGCATAACGCTTAAGTGTTTATTAACAGTCAGTTCAAATTCTTTTAGAGCAAGGTTTCCCAAACTTCAAGACACCATGGAGCCCTTGAGCAGGGCAAAGGTTTTTCATGGATCACTATCAAGATAATTTCTAAAATAAATATGAAAAACATTAATTTCAAATTTTAATACGAACTAATGATAATGTTTACAACCATTTTTTGTTTTTGCTTAAACAAAAATTGTTGCATTTTTTGCAAATTTATTTTTTTATTTACTTTTTCATAAACCATCCTGAAACTTGTAATTATGTATCATATCTATTTTCAGTAAAAAAAAAGATCAGTAATTAAATATCTGCAGCCATTTAATTTTTCCATATAAAGCATTTGGTTCTTTTTAAGAAAGGGCTTCTGGAGCCCCTCAGAGACCACTTGGGAAAATCCTTTTCTGGAGGATGAGGGTTCAATCTCTACTACAAGTGAATAACATACATTAAGACTTCTACTCCACCATGACCGAGTGGATGAGAACAGCCTACCATCATGGTTTAAAAAAGAGCTCAGTTGGAAATTCTGTACAGTTCCCAAGATCAACTTGAAGATTTCTAAGTTTGTAAAGATTCCCCAGAAAATGGAGGTTACATTGTCCGAAATGTGAATAAGTATCAAAGAAAATTTCAATACTTATATCATAAATGTCGAGTTTCATCAAACATTTTGGAGACTGCTGAGTATTAATGATTTTTACCAAACAAGCTATCCAACATATACCAAACTTTTTTTTTTTATTTGTTTGTTGGTTTACCCTAATACAAGTTAACCCTAACCGAAGTTTTAGTTTGTTAAGTCAGTTTAGTTCAGTTCGCATTGTGTAGAAACATTAGAACTTTATTCTCTATTCGTAGTTGGAATGATTTGCTTCATGACTGCAAATTTCTGGATATCTATATTCCTAAAATGCGAATGTTTTTGCAGCAATTCCTTGAATTGTGTCTATAAATTTATTTCAAGATTAGTAGGAATTTTCAACGATTGCCATGACAAATAACACCCTTACCTGAGACTCCGTCTTTCAAACTCCTTGGCTTAACATTCACAGGCAATATAAATTGGAATTGCCAAGGCTGCGGCAAAAAGTGTGCTCTCACTCTGAGACATGGGCCAAAAATGAATCTTAATTCAAATAAGTCCTGCACCGCTAACCAAACTCAAACCTTTGTCCTATCAACGCAATGTCGTATCCCTTTGCCTGTTTTACGAATACTTGAATGTAATGTGCACTGATGAACTCTTAGCACGTGTGCCTCCTCGACGTATATATCCAGACTTACCTGACAAGCAGCAAAATCTCTCCCCATTCACTATTGAGGTGGTCCCTAGATTCCGGAAAGCCTTTTATTGTTTCTTCCTTTGGACTTCTAGACTGGAAGAATTCTCTCCCTGTTCCCTGCTTTCTTGACTGTACATTTAAACTTCTATAATTTAATAATGTGAGCAGACATCTCGCTGCTCAACTCCCCACAGTCCCCTATTAGACATGATCCCAAATAGTAGCTCCTTATGTTTCTAGTGGCAATATGCTTTGTTTGAGGCGAAAAAATAATTATTAAAAAAAAAACTCTATTGTTGAAAGTTTGGTTACTTGTGAGGTCTGTTTCATTAACAGTAACACCGACATTTTAAAAGTTTGTCGAAGAAAAGGAACATTAATTTCATTGAAATGTGCAGAGAAATGGTGAAGCTACACTGCGTCTGGATAGTCATCCAATCGTCTTATGTCGGCTTTAGTTTCCACTGTCACTTGTTGATAATAACGTCATCTGCCTGATCATTGTTATAGGGCGGACATCTTTAATTATATGGCTCGCTGGGACAGGCGAAATCAGGACACTTGAGTTATTTGTAAATCTTTTAAACAAATAACGCCAACAAGATGTAATAACTCATTTATTTTCATCAATTATTTCATGGTTAATTAATTCTCATCAATTATTTCATGGTTAATTAATTTTCATCAATTATTTCATGGTCAATTAATTTTCATCAATTATTTCATGGTCAATTAATTTTCATCAATTATTTCATGGTCAATTAATTTTCATCAATTATTTCATGGTTAATTAATTTTCATCAATTATTTCATGGTTAATTAATTTTCAACAAAAGTTTTTATTTTTTTTATTGCATTTTCACCCCAAACAAGGCAAAGTTCCACTTTGATGTAGGGGGCTACTATCTGGGACATAATTTGGAGGGAGTTGAGCAGCAAGATATATTTACATTACACTTGAACTTCTGCATCTCAGTACATTTAAGGAAGCAGAAACCCGAAAGGGAATTCCAAAGTCTAGCACTCTGAGGGAAAAAAACTATTAGAGTGGAAGGCTTTTTTACATCTAAGGATTTTTACTGTGGAGGGGTGGACTTTGCTACTTGTTGGGTTTTTCGAGGAGGTATAAGGACTTGTAGTTCGTTGGAGTATCTACCATTAAAAATCCTTGTGAAACAGGCAGAGGGATGTAAAATTTTGTTGATGGGACAGAGGTTGAAGCCTAGCTGACAGTATGGGGGCCTATTAGGTTGGAAAGACTAGTAGCAGATATAGCAGTCCAAATGTGGCAACAATACTCCATACCTGGGCGATTTTTCATCTTTTTTATAATCTATAATATAAATCTCACCTGTCTGTTTAAATGTATGTATGTATGTAAGTCCCGTCAAAAACTTTTGACAGAGGCAACAGATTTTCATAAGATTTGTATCGTTTTGAAGATCGACCCTTCGGACGACAACTATCGAAAAATTGGCCAAAAACATTAATTCCTTCACCTTAAACTTGGCCGTTTTGTACAAGGAGGGGTTGATTTTTTTTTGTCAACATTTCAGCAAGTCATCGTCCCCGTCATCATCAGATTGACTACGGTTAATTTCAACGTTTTTGACTTCCGGCTAAGATGTCAGATTTTCTTTTCCGTCTTCGCTGCACGGGTTCAAGCCTGCATGCTTACTACCACCACTTTTTTTGCTCAACACACACCTCCAAAACCAGGGCAATGCCAGGCACCCAGGCTCGTCTTAAATATGAATGAAAAGTATTTGTCTTAATTTTAATTTTTTTTTTTTATCAAATAATCTAAACGATTAAATGCAAATTTGTTTTTTTATTATTATTTATAACATTTCTATATTATTAAAACAGTTTATTGCTAATACAATGATACAAGTTAGGATTTTGAAATATAGTATATTAGACGTTTTGCCAGTTAAAAACGGGAAAAAGTTATAGCCCGTTGACTTAAAATGAATGCTTTTGTTCCAATGATGATTGAATATGGTTAAATTTGTACGTAATCCCTACTAATTCCTAACTGTGCATTAAACGGATACCATAATACTTAGTTCGCTGCACCTTTTCATAACAAGGCTCAAATACAAAATTTTAGCCAGATCGGTGCAGTACTTTTCGAGAAAAAGTTAAGACAGATAAACAAAAATATATATATGTATATGCATATATATCTAATATCAAAAAGGCACTGTCTGTCTGCCTCTATATTTTCAAACTCTATCTCTTTCAAAACTAAAAGTCGCAGAGTGGTGCTAGGAGCCTCAAATTATTGAATTTTTTATGGACTGTTTTTTTATGGGTCTTACGTTGGTTAAAATAGTTTTTAAGGGGTCAAAAAGGGGTTAAAATTGTAAAATTTGTTATACATTTTTGTACATTAATTTTAGTTTATTTTTAATCAGTTCATATGTGTGTCACGTTGGTGCAGTCGTAACGTCACCAGCTTTGAATGCTACAGTTTTGCTTGCTGTTTCGATTCTAGCTGATGGTATCCAAATATATATATATATATATATATATATATATATATATATATATATATATTACTTTTGAAATCACGACTCTATAATAATTTATACGAAATCTGTACAAATTAAAATATCATATTAAAGTGTATTTTATGACCGAGCAAAACCCCTCTTTCGGTAGTGTGCCTTTGTGTGTTCAATATGTTTTTAAGGAATTTATCTAATGAATAAGCCACTAAAAATGCGACAAAGACATAATTTTATGAACTTGTTAGATGCAAACAAAACGATATTGTAATACTTTACCTTTTGAAATATAATAAATTACCAACGGAGGAAACTTGATTTTTTTTTTTTTTCTTTGGAACATTGAAAGCTTACACTAATATATAATAAAGGATTGATTCTATTCTGGTTGTACAATACGCTCAAACATATTTTAATTTATGCAGATTGCATATGAATTATTATAGAATCAATCCTTTATTGATTATTATATATTACGAGGAATAATTTGCCCCGTGGACTAAGTCGCAAAAAAAAAATAATGATAATGCCATTCAAGGTCCGTCTGTGTTTATTTCCGATATCATGTCAGATGATATTTGGGATTGACGATGAATGCCCTGAAAAAGTCACTTTTGATTAATGTTTAGTTTTAAAATATGCAAACGAAGAAATGATTTGCAGCAGTTTTAAATGGTACATTTTCTTTTAAAATAAAAATGGTGAGGTACATCTGGGCTTGAACAGAGGGTCATTCGATCTGTAGCCGAATGCTCTATCACTGAGCTATATTTCCAGATGACAATTTTTTTTTTTTTTTTTTTTTTTCATGAAGAAATAATTTGCTGAGATTTTATTTCCCTTGCCAGAGTAACATAAAATATTCCTCTGTCAAAAAAAATCTTCTTTTTTATCTATAAGAGAAGAGAAACTATTTTTAAGATCAGATTTTTTTTCGATTTTCGATACTTATCGGATGAATTTCTGTACAAGACATATCTAGAACACTGTCAGAAATATGAATTACCTTTGTGTGAAATTTGAAAAAGATAGGCTCATGAGGAAGGATCACACACACACACACACACACACACACACACACACACACACACACACACACACACACACACACACACAGAGAGACTTTTATATAATTGTATAGATAGAGATTATTATAATCATATAACTTATGCAAGGGTTGTTTTTATGTCTATAAAATTACTGGATGTAAATAACTTTGGAAAACTTTCAACAGATGAAGATAATAGATGCTAAGAATGTTCTATGCTTGTTACGATAGTCGACAAATCGATTTTGTAAATATGTCGTTTTAAACAAAACAATATTACTTGTCAAGTCAAAAATAGTAATATATCTAAAAATTACGAAAATTCAAGTAGAACAACTGCTAAAACTGCTAATGTGTTTTTAGTAAGAAAGTTTATCGCTATAAGGCTAAAATGTTGCACGCCATGTCCAAGTAATCTAAAATATGCATTCCGAGTTATGTTCCCTGTGTGAACACTCTTCACTGTCTACTTCATAATATCTATGAAAAATGCAGTTTTACTCAATTTTCCATGAAAATTACTTTTAACTATAAATAATTTTCTACTTGATGAATTTTTATTTTTTGCTATATTACTATTTTCGACATGATGATTAAGTATGTAATATTGTTTTTGCTTAAAACGACATTAAAAGAGAGAAAAAAAAAATCAATCTGTCGACTATCTCAACAAGCACAGAAGTTTCAAGCTGGAAATGAGAGTTCATCTAAAGACTGGTTCACAATCCGCCACATGCGATCCTGGTGGTTAGGAGACGATCCTCATCTTTTTGTTTTGATTGAAGACTTTTAAGCAGTAGATTATGTCTTCAAAGAATTCTTAATTTTCAATTTGATAAAATGGAATTTATTTCTTGTATGCCCATCAGAGGATTCAATTTGTCATTTTTTTTTTTTTTATTGATTCGTGATTTAAGTATTATTTTTGTGTTGTTGTAATTGAAATTATGCAACAATTTTGTGCTGCCCGTTTCCTCTTTGTTGTCAAACAATGCAGAATTTTGTTATGCATGTTCTTGCACAAAATACCAATTCTTCTACAGAATATTGAATTTGAAAAATATGGGATTCTGATTCTCTTCCCACTTCTCTTGTTTTATTTTAATTTTTTATTTTTTACTTTTCTAGTTTTACTCTTTTTCACCTTTCTCTTTTTTTTTTTTCGCTTTTCTCTCTTTTTTTTCGCTTTTCTCTCTTTTTTTTTCGCTTTTCTTTTTTTTTTCGCTTTTCTCTTTTCTCTCGCCTTTCTCTCTTTTTTCGCCTTTCTCTTTTTTTTGTGCCTTTCTCTCTTTTTTGTGCCTTTCTCTCTTTTTTTTGTTGCCTTTCTCTCTTTTTTTGCCTTTCTCTCTTTTTTTTACCTTTCTCCCTTTTTTTTACCTTTCTCCCTTTTTTTTACCTTTCTCCCTTTTTTTGCCTTTCTCTCTTTTTTTGACTTTCTCTCTTTTTTTGCCTTTCTCTCTTTTTTTGCCTTTCTCTCTTTTTTTTGCCTTTCTCTCTTTTTTTTTGCCTTTCTCTCTTTTTTTTGCCTTTCTCTCTTTTTTTGCCTTTCTCTTTTTTTTTTGCCTTTCTCTTTTTTTTTTGCCTTTCTCTTTTTTTTTGCCTTTCTCTCTTTTTTTTGCCTTTCTCTCTTTTTTTTGCCTTTCTCTCTTTTTTTGCCTTTCTCTCTTTTTTTGCCTTTCTCTCTTTTTTTTGCCTTTCTCTCTTTTTTTTGCCTTTCTCTCTTTTTTTTGCCTTTCTCTCTTTTTTTTGCCTTTCTCTCTTTTTTTTGCCTTTCTCTCTTTTTTTTGCCTTTCTCTCTTTTTTTTGCCTTTCTCTCTTTTTTTTGCCTTTCTCTCTTTTTTTTGCCTTTCTCTCTTTTTTGCCTTTCTCTCTTTTTTGCCTTTCTCACTTTTTTTGCCTTTCTCTTTTTTTTGCCTTTCTCTCTTTTTTTTGCCTTTCTCTCTTTTTTTGCCTTTCTCTTTTTTTTTTTGCCTTTCTCTCTTTTTTTTTTGCCTTTCTCTCTTTTTTTTTTTGCCTTTCTCTCTTTTTTTTGCCTTTCTCTCTTTTTTTTGCCTTTCTCTCTTTTTTTTTGCCTTTCTCTCTTTTTTTTGCCTTTCTCTCTTTTTTTTGCCTTTCTCTCTTTTTTTTGCCTTTCTCTCTTTTTTTTGCCTTTCTCTCTTTTTTTTGCCTTTCTCTCTTTTTTTTGCCTTTCTCTCTTTTTTTTGCCTTTCTCTCTTTTTTTTGCCTTTCTCTCTTTTTTTGCCTTTCTCTCTTTTTTTGCCTTTCTCTCTTTTTTTGCCTTTCTCTTTTTTTTGCCTTTCTCTCTTTTTTTTGCCTTTCTCTCTTTTTTTTGCCTTTCTCCCTTTTTTTTACCTTTCTCCCTTTTTTTTACCTTTCTCCCTTTTTTTTACCTTTCTCTCTTTTTTTGACTTTCTCTCTTTTTTTGACTTTCTCTCTTTTTTTGCCTTTCTCTCTTTTTTTGCCTTTCTCTCTTTTTTTGCCTTTCTCTCTTTTTTTGCCTTTCTCTCTTTTTTTGCCTTTCTCTCTTTTTTTTTGCCTTTCTCTCTTTTTTTTTGCCTTTCTCTCTTTTTCGCCTTTCTCTCTTTTTCGCCTTTCTCTCTTTTTCGCCTTTCTCTCTTTTTCGCCTTTCTCTCTTTTTTTGCCTTTCTCTCTTTTTTCGCCTTTCTCTCTTTTTTTTGCCTTTCTCTCTTTTTTTTTCGCCTTTCTCTCTTTTTTTTCGCCTTTCTCTCTTTTTTTCGCCTTTCTCTCTTTTTTTCGCCTTTCTCTCTTTTTATCTTCCTCTTATTTTTTGCTTTTCTCTTATTTTCGCCTTTCTCTCTCTTATTTTCGCCTTTTCTCGTTTTCTATTTTTCTCTTTTTTTTTTTTTTTAATCAAAAATCTTACTTTCTTGGATCTTTTATATGTTTAATTTTATTTTTTCTGTGACATATTCATTTAAATGCTATGAGCCATGAATAAACTCGTCACTGTACAGAACATCAAGGGATTTCATTGATTTATTCAAATAAGAAACAACTTTTCTAATGGAAAGACAAAGATGAAAAATCTTTGTTAAAAAGAAACAAACAAAAAAGATAATTGAATTCTGATCAAATTCATTCCTTTGTACTGATTCCACCATTTTCCATGTTCGAATTTCATCTGATTAAGTTTTTTGTTTGTCTGTAAAACAGAAGTTTTCCAAATATATTTTATTAAAATAATTTTCTTTCTTTTAAAAATCCACAATTTGTAAAAAATTTTGAAATGAACTATTGGATCACAATCATTACTATTGTTGGCATCTGTTAGTCTAGAAGACTATGGGGTTGCACCTATACAAGTGGTTGAATACCGTCTTCTGTGGCTGAATAAACCTATCTCTGATTTACATTGTCAGTTGCAGACGACGTAGATGTAGGTCGGTGCATTGTGTTATTGGTCTGTTCAATTTTGTTGACTGGCCTTCTTGGATAGTCTTTTGCTCTCCGCCCATCCTGCAATGGACCTTTCTCCAGTGGTCAAACCTTTGGTTACCGTTTGTCTCCAGATGTTGTAGACTTTAGCTTTGAGCTCCCAGTTGGTAGGGCCAATATCACATGCTTTCATGTTGCATTTACATAGCGAGGCTAAGGACGACTAATTTTCCTTTTACCAGGAGTGAGTTCACTGTAGAGAATGTCGTTTCGGATTTGTCCATGCAGTGCACATGGCCTATGCTATGTAGGCATCTTTGGTTAAAGAGGGTGAACATGGAGTGGATATCAGCCCTTGTGAGCACAGCAGTGTTTGTAGCTTTGTCCTTCCAAGAAATTCCAAGAATTCTCCACAAACTATGCATGTGAAATGTGTTCAGTTTCCGTTCTTGGTGGCTGTAGGTTGTCCATGCTTCGCTGCCATACAGAAAGGTACTGGTGACACAAGACATGTAAACGTTCACTTTGTAGTGATGGTGAGATGTTTATTTTCTCACACCCGAATTGTTAATTTTGCAAGAATGGTGGATGCCTTTCCAGTGTGCTTGTTGAGTTCTACATTGAGAGATAGGTTGTCTGAGGCTGCAGACCCGAGGAATTGGAATTGATGGCTTACGTCTAAACTCTGCTCAGTCGTAGTGATGGCTCATGACCTGGGTAGCAACCATTATATGATAAGTATCAAATTCATCTTAAGATGGATTATTTTTGCCACCTCAAATTATTCTAATCTGCCTTAGTGTAGAGTACGAAACTGACTTTGAAATCTAGTGGGGAATATCCTCTTCTCTTCCTTACAGCAGCTTATAGAAAGGGACATTGCTAGTCTTTCTCTACTCTCGTTATTTTCATGGCAAGTGCTCAACTAAACTCCAAAGTATGGTTCTGCCCTGTAAGATATTTACAAGAACTCCTAGTTACAACAACTGTAGATAATTTTCCTTTCTCTGTGTACTTAAAAATAGATGGAACTTCCACGATACCATGGAGATACTTCCCAGCTTACTACAACATGGGTATTTTCAAGTCCAATGTTAACAAATTCTTGTTGAGGCATACTCTTTAAATAATCCAATTTCTGTCCAGTCTCAACCATTGAAACCAATTCTCGCATTGTAGTTTCTTTGACCTTCTGATAAATTCCTTATCCTCGAGTGACCTATAAATGGTGACTTGTTAGTGCGTAAAGAAAGAAAAGAAAATTCTTTGATTTCATTTGACAATTCCTTAGTAGAACTTAGTGTTCCCCTAATGATGCTGGCTAAAACGAAGCTGATAGGGAAAAGATAACGAAATACCGAGGTTTAATGTACAACATAAAAAGAAACTGGAATCTTGGGAAGATCTCCATCATTCCAGTAATTACAGGAGCAACCAGCCTCATGAAAAAGAATTTCAAAAACTACCTGTCGAATATACCTGGTGAACCAAGTGCTAGAGAAATACAAGCAATTACACTTAAAGTGCTAGTTAGAATCTTTAAAACGATTTCTTTGTTGGAATGTCTGAGATAGCAGGTGAATGTCTGGCATCTGGTCGTCATCATCATCATCATCATGCGGCCTCAGCTGTGATAGAACTCACTACACCCTTCCAGTATTCCCTATCTTTCATAGCACCCAAAAGATCTTCCTTGGAGATGAATGTATCTCATTGTATCCTATCTGGAAAAGTTAACTTTCATGATCAATTGTAAGATGATGGGTGCCTCCACAGTACAAATGATGAAACAGCTTCATCTGTGGCACGTGCACAATGTCCAGCAAACTGAATACGTCTCTTGCAAACTGCAGTTGATAATCTTGGTAAGTCTCCATATATTATTTTTTAAAGTTGGGTGATTTCGACATGAGAGATTGAGTACGCTTCCGAAAAGACGTGTGCAACATCCATCCAAATGATGCTGTTATTTTGCTGAAAGAGTCCAAATTTCAGAGTAGATCGGCTCAAAAAGTATGCAGAAAACTTGGATTTTTAATTTGTAAGATAGGATTTCCATATCTTATCCATTTTGTTAGAAGCAGTCCATGCCGAGTTCCCTCTGGTAGAATGCTACATCCTCAGCTAGAAAAGCGGTTTGGTGTGTCTGAAGCTGAAAGTAATCTAATATATAAGGCTATATGTCTGTCTCCATAAATTCAAACTCTATCTCCTCCGAAACTAAAAGTCGCAGAGCGGCGCTAGGGAGGCCTCAAATGATTGGATTTTTTTATGGACTGTTCTTTTATGGGTCTTTAGTCGGTTAAAATAGTTTTTAAGGGATCAAAAATGAGTAAAAATTGAAAAAAAAAAAATATTTTGTACATTCATCTTAGTTTATTTTTAATTTTTAATCAGTTCATGTGCGTGTTATGTTCGTGCAGTAGTACATCATTAGCTTTGAATGCGACAGTTTTGCTTGCAGTTCCAATTCTAGCTGATGGCATCCAAATACTTATTTTTAGTTGCGTGCAAGCGACTCTGAGTCACTCCGTCGGTCGGTCTGTCCGTAGCACTTTTGTGCTTGGCCTTTTTGGTTAAGATCAAAGGTCTGTTGTTAATAGATGCTGGTCTTAGCTTTTTAAGCTTTTCTTAGCCTTTTGGCCAAGATCAAAGTGTAGTATCTCTGCCTAAGTTTTGTGTTCATCGTTGATTTTGACTGTATTTTTAACACGAATAAAAGATTTAATATCTCGAAGTGTAGTATCTGTTACTACATGCTGTACTTATGTTTGTAACTTTGTGATATAAAGTGGGGGATCACTTTTATGTATTAATTTAATGTAAAATGATCACCCACTTTACAACCAGTCAGTCTCAAAGCCTTTCAAGTCAATCTCCAGATCATTCAAGTTGTTTTTAAAGGATTCTAGTTATTTTTTAAGAATTCAAGTCATTCTTAAGGTCATTCAATTCATCCTTAAGTTCATTAAAGTCATTCTAAGTCATTTACTTTTTATTTATTTAAGTCATTTCAGACCATTTTTTGGTCATTTTAGTTTATCTTTAAGAATTTCATGTCAATCCTACATTCACGCATTCATTCATTACATGAGAGCACGCGACTAATGGCTATCGGCCTTGTTTACTTTTAGAATTTGGACTCTATAATAATATATACAAAATCTGGACAAATTAAAATATTATATTTAAGCGTATTTTATGACTGAACGCCACCCCCCTTCCTTGCTCGTTTGGTATATGTTCGTTCATCATATGATCCTCCAAAACATTACACCCTCTTTTCTTTTCTTTTTTTTCTCGGGAAGGAGGTACTATAACAGCAGTTCTGTGGTTGATACATTCTTTCCAGGCATTACATCCTCCCTGGATCCCTAGATGTTGGGGGGGTTGGGTATATGTTTTCAAGAAAATGCCACAGTCGGCTGTTCATTAGCAAACTGAACACTAACATTTTATATATAATATATATATATATATATATATATATATACATAAACAAAAATATATCACCAGTGGAAGCATATTAGTGCTAGTTCTAATAATATAAGACAATTGACAGAGATTAGAGTACTCCTGTAATTACTTGCTCCCCGTTGATTGCAGTGTAATGCTGGTTTTGTGCAGTTCTGGGACGTCCACCTTTCTAGGCTTTGCCTGCAACTTTGAGAACGGGTTAGTTTATCGCTAATTGCCTGAGACACCCTTACCAGGGAGTGCAGGCGGAGATGCCCATACACTTTTGCAGGTCCGAGTGGCACTCCTTGGGAGCACTGATTCCTTGATCCCAGTTTAGGACCCTAACTAAATATATGGAAATGATTTGAAATGCCTGTTGAAGTCAGAGTAATCTCCCCTTGTTTGTTTTTAAGTAGTTATTTTCTCTTATTATTGTTTTCTGACTGAAATGTTTAACAATCAGAATTATTTACGTGTGGTTGGTGGTGGGTGAGGTGGTCTAGTCAGGTGTTTTTCGTTGTATGTTGAAATTTAACGAAAACAAAAAGAAGAAATGCTGTAAAATTAGACATACTTAATTGCATGGTCTATTTCCTGTAAAATTGTGCCCTCTGTCTGTTTAATCACTAAATGAGAAGTTCTCAGTTATTTTATTTTTTGGAAAGTTCCAAACAAACTTGAAAGAGGATTTTTTTTTTTTCTTTGCCTTTAATCATGTCGTGTTTCTCCTGTAATTTTACTTGTCTCGGTTGTAATTTACTTGTGTCTGTCCTGTAATGTCCTGTGATCAGTTCAAATGGCCTATATCTCTGTCTTGGAAAGTAGATTCATCATGTCTCTTATCGCTGTTGCTAGTGTTTGCACAAAAGTCAGTTCAAATGTCATGCAATTCTGTCTTGAACGTCTTAATACTATCTGATATTATTTTTTTTTAATAATTAAAAAAAAAAAAAAAAAGAAAAGAAAAAAGCCTTCTTGTCCAGGGCCCTACGGAGAAATTTATCTTTAGTTGACCTTTGACAACTAAATATGTTTGTTTACTAGCCAAATAGAAACGCTACTAGCCAACCCATGTGATTTTTGGAATATGACATCTTCATTCCGTAATGAGTACGTACATCATTAAGATTTTTCTTTCTTTCTTTTTTTTTTTTAAAATAATTGTAATTTTAAATTGGCACTAAATTTTATGTTGTGACTTGAAAATATAAACATTCGAATTTTTTTCAGATAGCCTTCATTGAATAATAAAAAAAAGGCATATATTGTTCTAATGAACCTTTTATTGTTTAAATAATTTGACTTTGCTTCTTTTAATTAAACAAAAAAAAAAAAACTTGAAAAGCCATTTTTCACTCGACAATAACTTTTGAAAGATTGTGGATGAAAAAAAAAAATCAACAAAAGATAAACGTTGTATTTCTACTTGCCACTTAAAAAAAAAAAAAAATCACTCACATATGCGACTGTTTCACTCGCAACGTAAAGCTCTGCTATAGTGCTTGAGAGCGACATGAAAATTTCAATGCGTCACTTTTTTTTTTAAGAATATTTTCTTGCATTTTGATTTAAAAAAAAAAAAAAGTGTTTTGTGGACAATTTTGCGCCATCATTGGATGTGATGAGACGTTTTATACTCGTTATATATAAGATATAAAAAAAATTTACTCATTTAAAATGATGAAGGAATACATTGTACAAGGAATTAAAATCATTCATTTAAAAAATAATTCAGGAACAAGATATGTGAACTTGGGTTTCAACTGGATTTCTATATAAAATGTAGGTTTTGATCAAAGGGGTGGAAGGCACCCAGAAGAAATTACCTTTTTATTTATTCATTTTTTTTTTTATGCGGAAAGTCTCATTTGTGATCATCAATTTTACCCATCAACGGACAGTGAACTTCTGTTAGTTGAGTATGATTATAACTACAGTGTAAACATTCATATTATTTTTAAAGATGTTTTTGGAAGGTGCCACCACCAGTATTAGTTGTTATAGAAAAGCTTTCCTTCTATACCAGTTGCTCTACCAAAACTTGAGAGTCTAGTATTCCCTACTATTTACACCATAGCCAAAAGAAAGCTAAATGGATTCATACTTTTTTCAAGGATAATGCAGAAAAATAATGCAGGTGGCAGAGCTCCAACACCAATATGGCACTCAGAATCTACAGTTCACATCAATAACTACTGCACAATCGCCATTTCGACAACCACTATGGAATTTCCTATAACACATTTACAAGTCACCATCTCATCCCCTTGGTTACATTTCCTGGATGCACTGCCCACGCCTCTGAGGCTTAAAATGGCGATAAATCATAATCCCTGGTTGATAGGTTTGTTTTCCAATTGATTGCCAAGGGAGAACCCCCCAGAGAGAGATATGTTCGCTGAAAGTATTTTTCTGTGAGATGTTCATGTTGGGGAGACACATGTGACTGGTTATCATCGACAAAAAGTGCGTTACGCAGTAAGTATCTAATGCAGATATCCGTTCTGTAACTGTATAGTTTTGACCAGAGATGGTTTAAGATATATTGTTGTTTTTTATTTGGACTAAAATATTATTTAGCGAAATTTGAATGAGATGTGAGTTCTCCACTTTTGAACGGATTTTTTTTTTTTTTTAATTCAGAAAAGCAGATTTATGCTGAATTGCTAGTTTTCCATAGTTTTTTTTTATGCATCTTTGTTTAAATATGGAAAAGCTTCTTTTTTTTTTTTTTGTTATATTTGTTATATATTTTTTTTGTTTGTTTTTTATTTTGTTATATATATATATTTTTGTTTTGTAATTATCGTCAAAGCATTGGCGTTCTTTTTGAAAATTCAACATTTCGTACATTTATAAGCTACAATCAACATCCAAATGAATGCTTTGACGATAATTACGGTTTTCAAAAGGCGAACAATTAAAAGATACATCTGCCTTACTTAAAAATTGCTAGGTTTATTTATGGTGTCTTTTACATATTAAAAAAACCCACCCAATACTTTTGCTGATGAGGAGACTTTGTTTAAAAAAAAACTATATGCCAAAATTATTGTCCTTGACTTAATAATGTCTGTCACAATAAAAACATCGTTTCCGAAACGATCGTACAAATTATTGACTTTGTTGTTGTTCCTTCTTATGAAACAGATTTTTAATTTTTAATTCTAATTTGAATTTTGAATTATCAATCACATTACTAAATATTAAAGTAGCTCTAGGATATTTGCCTATCGAGCTTATTATATATCTGAATTACAACGAGCACTGTTCTTTTCTTGTATTTTAATTAAATTAGTAATTTTACTATCACATTAAAATACACTCTGCTCTTTAGACTACTGTTCTAACCCCCCCTTTAAATATATATATATATATATATATATATATATATTTTGGTGAAAATATGTTTTTTCAATTATATTTCACCATTTATTTATACCAATCCTTTAACGTATGAAGCTCAATGTAATTATTATATATATATATATATATATATATATATATATTTATTAACATTGTTAATTCACTTCCCACATAGCAGCAGCCGTATAGAGCAACAATTAGAAGCTCTGACTGTCGTTTGGGCGATCAGGTTTCAATCCTGGCTTGAGGTAGTTGCTTGTCTATGCGCACTGATGAGCTGTGAAACAGCAAAACAGTACTGTATGTGGATGATATATATATATATATATATATATATATATACACACACACACACACTATTTGTTAGCTTGCTCCTGATTTTCAAAGTTCATTACTTGAAAAAATTAATTTAAGATAGTAAATATTTCAACTATAACTTTGTAAGAATGAAACAAAATCTTTCTCATTTAAACAAACGAACAGTTTGGTTATTTCAGCATAAATTTCATCATTCATGTCTTTCATATCAAGTGACATTGTGTGCAGAATGATCTTTATTAAACTACTCTGTCAATGTTTGGTCTACAGACTTGAAACTTGACATATAGGAGATTCAGACCTGTGTTCAATTTGATTTTTAACCTGTAAAAATTGTTGTTAAAGGGTCAAAATTGGAAGTTGGTAAGCATAAATCAACTCCAAACATTTCTCTACATATGCGCAAATATACATTTATACATTAAAGTTGGTTAATTTTTAAAGTTTTGATATCCATCTGTCCTTAAGCTATATGGTAGTGAATACCGCTGAAGAGTTAAATGTTTTGATTTTGATTCTACCTGATAGCACTCCAGTCATATTTTTTTAACTTTAGAAATCACTATATATTGGGTACAATATAATAATTAATAGAGAATTAGCTGTATAGTAATAACTACAGAATCTGCATGAATTAAAATATATTTAACTGTATTTTACGACTGGGCAA
Organism: Euprymna scolopes; assembly: GCF_053919585.1. NCBI lineage: Eukaryota > Metazoa > Mollusca > Cephalopoda > Sepiida > Sepiolidae > Euprymna > Euprymna scolopes. The sequence goes on from NC_136518.1 coordinate 85,060,428, forward strand.
TGCTACAACTAATCAGAGTGCCTGAATCAGCCACTCTGATGAGTTGTAGACGACGAAACATGTGTCAGTGGATAATTATATTTTTTAAAATAATATATATACCGCTTCCCATGTGGGGGTACAAAATTGGTTACAGGGAAAATTATTCCCAACTCGCATTTAGGTAAAAAGGCACTTTCGTAAATAATTGAATTCATTCAAGACGTATCGCAAAAACAGAAACAAATAACATATATATATGAGAATCTTAAAATATATCAGATGCATTAATAGTTTTTTTACCTTGTTGAATCGGTTGTAGCAATTGGGAGAGGAAATAGTTTTGTCTAAAACATTCTGGAGAATGCTGTCATTGAATTTCAAAAGGAAGGATTTCGGAAGTTGCGAATTGAACTTGCCAAATCCTCAAATGCAGGAAGTCTCAAATATTTCAAGTTGGATCAGTTTCCCCTATTGGATGTTGACAAAAATAGTTGAGCGAGTTTCGTGATAAAAATTATTCTATCACGAGTTTGAATCTCGGCTTTCTCTCTATGCAGTTTAAGGAGTAGTGATGGCATTGCTTCCGGTAACAATTCTCAATTGAGGGACAAAAGCTCTCACCATGCTTAATCTTATCAAAAAAACAAGTGAAGCTTGCATGGTCCCCTATGAGTGCACAGTGAACGAGGCATTAAAAAATGACTAAGTTCAGCATTGCCCCCACCCCATTTAGTCCCCAGAGGGCGTCAAATCCTGGTGAAGATGAACAAACGGTGCCTTAACATATGTAAACTTGAGTTCTGCACCTTGCAAAAAAGAAATGATTAGCCTCCCCCCCCCTCCATTTAGCCCCAAACGTTCCCAAGGCCTTAACATACTTAAATTTGAGTTCAGCACGATGCAAAATTGCTAACTAGACATACACAGAAAAGTTCGGACAAATATGGTAAAATAGTCCCAAAAATGGAATGTTTTTATTAGCCCTAAAAGAGCCCCTGGGGCACACCTAAGAGTTATTGCAAAGTATAAACAAACAAAATTATATAGAAATACGTTTTGTTGCGTTGATTATTTATTTGTAATGCAAATTAAAAAAAAAAAAACATTTTCGGGGTTATTTATTTATGTTTATACTAACTCTGATATAAAATATGTTGCCAAAGAACTCCGTAACCATCCTAATATACTTTAAAAAATGCCGATAAAACAAATATAGATATAGATTTTTTTTTTTACAAGGTGGTCACCACTTATCAAGGTCCGGAAGCCACTCAGGGATAAGGGTTATTGTAAGTACAGTACGTTAGTGTGGAGATTTAATAAAGTGTCTACTTAAGGGGGGCGGTTTATCAGGAATTTCTGTCTGTCTGTCTGTCTACCAAACTATTCTGTCAATTTTTGGTATACAAGCTTGAAACTAAATATATATGTGGAATTCAGACCTGTGGAACAAATTCGATTTGGTAAAAATAGTTAAGAAGTCAAAATTGTAAAAAATTGGAACTTAGTCGATTCAGAGTGCTTCTCTCTACACATGCGCTTCTCTACACATGCGCAAATATACATTTATACTTGAATGTCAGTTTATTTTTAGCATTTTTTGTGGCTCAGATGATAACGAATAAGACTGGAGCACTAGATGATGGCATCCAAGTCATTGTTTTTGTTTGTAATCACTACTATATATTGGGTACAATATAATAATAAATAGATTAATGACCCTAACAATACATATGAAATCTGCATAAATTAAAATATCATATTTAAGAGTACTTTACAATTAGACTAAACCGGAGGTACAAGATAATATTCAATAGAGTTGGTTCTATGATAATAAATCTGCAATAATCTGCATGAATTGAATTATCATATTCAAGTGTATTTTATGACCGGGGAATGCCGGGGGGCCTGCTAGTTAAAATTATTTTATTATTTAAAAACCAAAACCAAAAAATTATAATTCTCAAAAATAAAGTTTCGTTTTAATTGAACCCCAATTAAGTATAAAACAGTATTTTACTTTAAATCAATAGATTTAATTTTTATAACTTTTTTTGTTTTGTCAATTTAAATGATTCGGATTAAAGTTGTTTTTTTTGGGGGGGGGGAATGGTGGTTGTACTGCAGAGCAGTACAACACTACAATTTATAAAGAAACGTTAATTTATAGGATTGTTTTAGACGACCCCCATCTCTAAAGTTAACTCGGTGAATAAATACTTAGTAGTACCTAGATATTCAGATGAATTGTTAAGTATAGAATACTAGCAAAGATACCCGAGCGTGCAGAAAAGTCCCGATCTTGACAAATAATATGCACCATCCCTAGGTTGGACACCATCATTATGTCACGTTTGATCATGATCGGTCCAGCCAGCGGTGTGGGCTGTAGAAGTGTGTGTGTGTGTGTGTGTGTGTGTGTGTGTACGCGCACACCACTACTACTACTTTATAGATGGGTTGGTCAATTTCGGTGTTGAAAAGAGCAAAATGTCAATCAGAGGTCAAATTATTTGATAACACGAAAATCTTCTTTGCCTGCCCCCCCCTTTTTTTTTAAACATTTTTCCTTTGGAATGTATATCCGTGAATTCTAATCCCATAATTTCTTCCCGGGTAGGAGGAGGGTAATTTACATCTATATTATATATATATATATATATATATATATATATATATATATATATATATATATATATATATATATATATATATATATTGTTTCTGCCTGAATAAATGACGAACTATTTACTTATTTGGATTCTTCGAGTTCTTGTTCTCATCTTGAGTGTTATTTTCACAACGTTTCGGTATAGGCAACATTTGATCTTCTTCAGGTGTATCTTGTCAAACTCAAGAATCTGGACGGACGAAGCTCTCTATTTAATTCTCCGGGAGTAGTATGTTTTCGTTCCATCAGCCATGACTGGGTAGAAATCCGAAGTAATTCGTAATTGTTTTAAATGTCGCCCGCACTGCAGACAGAAGAGTGTAACTTGCAATTGAATTTTACCAAGTACTTTATCAATTATGCCACGAATCCTTATGGTTGGATGTTGCATCGACCGAAACGCTGTGCAAGTGACACAGAAGATGAGAGCAGTAGTCCGAAGGATTCAAAGAATAATCAATCCTCATCTAAAAAATTCATGAACATTTTATTGTTTATTAGGTTTTTTAATCCCCACTTTTCAATTTAGATAACTTTATGTATGACGTCATAAACGTGTGGACAGTTCCAAGAATCCAAGAATTATCGTAAAATAAGTAGTTCCGTTTGAAATCGTAATAGGTACCTACAGAATTTTGTTGGCATAAAATATCCTGGGGAACTCCTTTACGATCTCCGTCTCATTGAATTGAAAAGTTACATGCATTTTCATCTGAATTAAATGGAAAGTGGGATAACAAAAATACCCCCACCCCCTTAAAAAAAAAAAAAATCTTAGCCCCTCACTCCGCTAGGGATCTTTATCATGGGCCCTCAAAATCAGAGATTAGACCATTCCCGTGATGATCCGATCGTTGATTTTGCGGCGGGATTTTAATTCTGTGCAGTTCTAGGAGGTCCACCCTCCCAGGCTTTGCCTTCTCTCTTTGAAAAGGGGTTAGTCCATGGCTAATCGCCTGAGGCGTTTTTCCCGGAGAATGCCAGCGGGACGGCCCAGGCATTTTTTTTCAGGTCAGAGTGCCCCTCCTCTAGGACGCTGACTTCTTAATCCCACTTTCCGACCCTGGTGTCTAAGTTCTTGCAATGGGGGAGAATTAAACAATCACTGTCATCACATATCTGTACGGATTTTCACATCCTGACATGTGAACAACTGGTATTAATCAGTTATGAAAATGTCATTGAAGCACGGCTTAGCGTTCGTCGTATGAACGCGAGCTACTTTTCTGACCTCAATAATTTAAGGGGGGGGGTAGAGTGGTGGAAAGGGGGGAGTTAGGTTAATAAGTTCAGACCGTTAAAAGAAATCAATCAATATAAGAAGTTTGCTTTATTTTGTCTGTGTGTGTTGCATCTGCATATCTGGCATCCATGTATTGGAAGTGGAGGTGGTAGCAATGATATAAAACCTCTGGTCGCATATTTTTGCTTTATATATATATATATATATATATATATATATATATATATATATATATATATGGCGATTAAGCTACACTGAATATTCTGCGTTTCATCCACTATATGATTCGTCAGGCTTATACGCATAAGCCTGACGAATCCTATAGTGGATGAAACGCAGAATATTCAGTGTAGCTTAATCGCCATATATATTTTATAAATTACTAACTAGCTCTACCTACGTATTGAGTACTGTTGAAGTAAATACCTAAAGTTTACGCATAAATCTATACTTTCGTATATTAAATTTATGTGAGTAAATGAAGTAGTTATATATATATATATATATATATATATATATACACATATATATATATATACACACACACTAAACTCAAAATTACTGTTTGAAAAATAAATTAAAAAAAAAAAAAATGCGGGCAGGTGTATAATTCATTAAAAAAATGTGTGACCCGCCCCTCCTCATTTTCTTTCTCCTTTGTCTCGCCTTGTAGAAATGTCGTAAATCAGTTTCTAGCTGATAGCTTTGCATTTTTATGAAGCGCGCTAACCTTTTCTTTTTCTTTTCTTTTTTTTTTTTTTTTTTTTTTTTTTTTTTTTTTTTAATAAATGGGAGCTCTGCTTTCGTTAAGTAGAAACTAGTTAATGGTGGAATAAATATTCGTTGCTATAATTTTCTAAATAATGATGTGACTCTGGCATTATAAGCTCAGTTGTTGAAGCTAACCAGACCACCTGTTACATGAAAACCCAACAACCTAAAAAGGCATCATTGTTACAGCGGAAAAATACAGAAGTTTCGGTGGTTAATTCATGTCTGTCTCTCTCTCTCTCTTTATTTATATATATATAAATATGTATGAATAAAAAATCAATACGAAAACTATATAAATGTTTATATCTTTTCTGTATTTATTTCCTATGTGTTGACGTGTAGGAATACAAAAAGTGTTTTGAAAAAAAAACAAAAAACAAAACAAGGGTGTTTCTTTCAAAAGCACATAATTTCCGACCGATCCTTCGATGTTCCTCATGGAAACATGAGTGTAGGACGGGCAGGGTTAGCAGCAGAAGGGGCACGTGTATAGGCAATAAGGTTAAGATCTATTTGAATATGACCCTTCCAACATTTTTAACTTGGAATGGTCAGCAACTTGTGTGGCCTCTATTCAAAACCTTTCATAAAACTTTGGAGTCGACACCCACGCATCCCACGAATATCCTCGCATATACACCCGCGCACTACCACATATGCTTCTTCACGTATCCATACATACACAGGATACGCTTACACACGTTTATAGACGTGCGTATATATACACCTGGAGATTGATAAGCAGATGTAAGTGATAAACTAAGTGGTAGCAGTGTCAGAAATCGACATTAAAAATGATAAAAACTTGAATTGACTTACTATATTTCGAAGCTTATAACTACTTGAAAAGTGTAATTTAGACCCTAATTTTTTTTTTTCAATAAAAGGAGCAAAGACCAAATGCTAAAATAATAACAGGTTTAATAGCAAAATATGCAATATTTGTTTGTTTTTTTCTAAAATTAAAAAAAAAGATTTCAAGAAAATCAACGAATTTTAACTTACTTCGAATATAATGAATATATATAAATTCCAAAAAATCACTTACCTATAAAAAAAAACTAATCAATGGGTACTTCCATTCTTCATTGTTAAAAATTTATCCATATTTATATTTTATATTCCATGTCCTTTTTAAATAAAATACTTTGTTAAGCAAGGATTAAAAAATAACGTGATATCAGATGTTCACAACTGGAATAAAGGGGAGACAAACGTCTCCCTTTCTTAGAGTTGAAAACTTCGGTGGCCTGTAAGCACCAGAATTAATCTCCCTTTCTACTTCTGGCTGTAAACAAAAGTTAGTTAAATGAGCCATCGTAACTTAAAAAATGATCACATTTCACTTATCAGGTGTTGCTGTTTAAAAAAATTCCACTCGACCAATTTTCCATTTTTGTTTTTTATATTCTTTTAAAGAAATACATGAGTTTTGATTTAATATATTTTATTTCTTTATGGAGTGACTTTTTTTTTTTAATCTAAAAAAAAAAAAAAAAGAATTGAACGAAGCAGAAAAAATTGTTGTAGGTATTCAATCTTTTCAGCACAAAATGTTAAGAATGTGAGGTTTCACTTAAAAAAAAATCAACATGTTTTGTTTTTATTTCTGTAAAGGTTTTTAACTTCTGGCGTTACAGGTAAATTTGCACAAAACTATTCTTTTTTTTAAATTAGATTATTTTATTTATTGATCTTTTATCGTCAATTTATATATAAATCTGAGGTAAGGAAATTAATTATTTTCATTTTAATAGACATTTCAAAATGGGGGGTAATTAAAAAAAAAAACGTTTGTCTAGAATATTATATTCGGTTTATTGGAAAGAGCATAAAATTTCACATTAAACCTGCAAATATTGTAAAAATTGAACCAATAGAAAAATTTTGATAGATTTTTAAATTAAAAAAAAATTTAACTCGTAAAATTCAATTCATTTTATTACGTAGAAAAAATGGCTGCATGAGCGCGCGCAGTCACTTTGTAAACACTGTTTTTTAAAAAGTAAAAAATAATTATCATTGACTTAATTTCTTCCTACTTTTGTTCAAACATATTAAAAATATTCGGACTGTCCTTTTTCTTTCTTCTCCCACAGATATATATACTCATACATACATACACAAAGTGAGAGATATGGGGTAAAAGCGTTGTTTTTAAATTAGAATTTATCACAAAAATTGGAAACTCGATATGCCGGTTAAAGAAATCAGGTTAATAACATTTAATGTTGGAAATAAAACTGAAAAATGTATTGCAATGCTTAAACGAGGAGTTAAATAATAGTAACAACAATAACAACAACAATAATAATAATGATGATAATGATAATAATAGTGATGATGATGATAATAATAATAATAGTGATGATGATGATGATGATGATGATGATAAGCTTAATCCCGTTTATCTTCAGAGAGGGGTACTATAGTATATAGGGTTTGTGAGGGAGAATTGGGAACGCACCCATGTTTACACCTGTGCATTTCATTTGTGTGCGCGCGTATGCGTGCTCAGCAAATAGAATTAAATATATGTCGAAAATTAAAATATGTGGAAGCTAAAAAAAAATAAAGTAAAAGGCCTTACGTAAACAAAAACTAATTCCTAGTGGGGAATGCTAAGCCGTTCTTCCACCGTGCATACTCACTCGTCCCTGTGGGGAAAATGTCTTTGGTTGGTGTGTGTGTGTGTGTGTGTGTGTGTGTGTGTGTGTGTGTGTGTATATATATATATATATATATATATATATATATATATATATATATATATATAGATCCCTCTGTCTGTATATAAACTTGGGTGTGTGAAAGCTTTTTACTCTAATAGCTTATTGCCTTTAAAATTCCATCCATGCTTCCCGATTTTCCCAACATGCAGAAATTTAAATGTAATGTAAACAAAAATCTCACTGGACAACTCCCCATTTAGGATACTCCTATGTGTCTGAACCCTAAACCATATTAGCTCCTTACATCTTAGTAACAATGAGTTTTAATTGGGGTGAATAAAAGTTTCTGTGTGTGTATCTACATTTTCTTTTATATACCGCATCCCTGGGAACGGACACTTTTATGCTCGTCTAAAAATAAAAAAAAAAGTTCAGTTTTATTTACTGTACAAGCGTACAATTGTTTCGGCCCTATCCAAGGTTAGTGCATGTATTAAAAAAGTTGTAACGATAAAATTTATAAACCATTTATATTAATGGTTTTGGATTATACATTTGGCGTGTAGCATATGATGATAGGCTGTAAAAAAATAAATAAAAATCTTCCAAAATTGTGAATGTATTTGCGAGAACTGTCGGCGAGAGGGACTATCTCTTGGTCGATGTGGTTTTTGTTATTTGGATATTTTTCATGCATATGTAGCGAGGATGAATGCTCCATTCATATAATAATAATAATAATAATAATAATAATAATTAATAATAATAGTAATGATACATAATAATAATAAATAATGCATAATAATAAATAATAATAAGAAGAAAAACAATAAAATAGTATTAATTATAACAACAATAATAATTATAACAATATTTATAATAATCATCATCATAATAAGAAGAAATAAAAAAAATGCAAGTAAACTATTGTACGCTTTTATAATAAACTAGCATGGGTGCCCGGCGTTGCCCTGGTATTTGGAGGCGTATGCTGAGCAAAAAAAAAAACAAAAAAACAACAAAACAAAACAAAAAACGGTCTTTTTTTTTTTTTTTTAACTTTGACCCCTATTATGACCCCTTAACATTTATTGTTTTGGGCTCAAATCAAGCTATTAAGTTAGCTCCATATCCAAGGAACCTATATCTAAAATGTCAAGTGTTTAGACCCAAAATTGTCGGAGGAGTTTGGTAGAGTTCTCAAAGGTCAAATCGTTGAACTTTGACCCCTTAACAGCCAAATTTCTGTCCGAAAACTGATCACATAGATTTTTTCAAATCTCAGTACCCTGTATATCAAATTTCGAGTCTGTAGACTAAAAATTGACAGAGTTATTGCGTAGGGAAATGTACAAACACAGACAGACACACACACACACACACACAGACACGTTCACTTTTCTTGATATATAGATAGATAGACTAATAGATTAAACAAAAATATATACGTATACATAAATATACATGGAAACAATTTTTTGTTTACTGTAAAGATTTTACGCAAATATTATGCAAGTATAAATCATGTAGAATATCTGCATGAATATAATTACACGTAATAGTTAACTCTAGATGATCATACCATAAGAAAACCGAAAAAACTAATAGGGAATTAATTAAAATGAAGGTTTAAAACAATATGCAAATTAGCTAAATCTTTTGCTAGCGAATGCATTTCCACAACCCATATATAAGAAAATTGTATTTTCTTTTTAAATAAATAGAAAAGAGGGTTTTTAATATGAATATCAATACACACAAAAGAAAAACGAATTTATAGGAGTATAGATAAAATTGAACTTTTTTTTTTTATTGGGTGAGCGTAAAAATGAGTGTCTGTTCCCAGTGTGTATGTGTTATATATCAGGGCGAAGTATTGAATAAGGACCCCGAAAGCAATAGACTCAAAGGGGATACTTTTCAATCGACATCGGTTGACTGCCAACGCAGGTGTCTTTTCTAAGCAAACATACACAATCTGAGTTGTTTTATACATTGATTTTAAGTTATTCTAACAAATTTGTAAGATTTTTCGTGATTAAATCATTTTTATTGCATTTTTATTTCAATAATTTAAAAAAAAAAAATGCAAGTCACGTAGAAGCAAGAAACTTCGCACACGAGAAAGTTACACAACTTTATTAGAAATAAGAAATATTGGTATTATTATACAAACACCGTGACAGCGTTAGGGTTAGGGTTAGGATTAGGGTTTAGGGTTTAGGGTTAGGGTTAGGGTTAGGGGTAGGGTTAATTCGCTGTCACGGTGTTTGTATAGTTTTACCGAAATATTATTCCTTAGAAAATATTTAACAACCTGATTTAAAACAAATATTTAACATTACATCTTCTTGACTGCGTATGTGTTTAATCTTTTTAATCTACCGAGAAGTTTAATTATTTACACTAGTTGACAGTATTTTTATCTAAGGTATTTTTTTCTTATTTGAATTTCATAGTACATTTAAAAAAAAAAAAAAAAAAAAAAAAAAAAACGCGCGTGCGCGCATGCACACACTACGGTTAAAATAAAGTTCTATTCGTCTTTTGTTTATTTTTCATCTGAATGCCCTGGAGAAGTCACTTTTAATTAATGTTTATCAATTAAAAAAAAAAAAAAAAAAAAGGCCAAGTTCGTTCGCATATTTTAAAACTGGTACAGTAGTAGTACTACACTTTCAGAAGTGCATTCCAGGGTTCCTGGGCATTCATATATATCGGATCAGCTGACGAAGAATGTAAACCAAGACTAACGGGACTTGATTTTAACTCTGTGTGTGTGTGTGTGTGTGTGTGTGAGCCATGAACTAATTTGGTCGCAAGTAACACAAAAACGAATGACTAGTACATTATTTTTTTTTACCATAACATGGTCGTAGCAACCGAGATATAGTGGTCTTGTTTGGTCTGGTCGTAGTCGCACTGAATCCAAACATCCCCCCCCCATCTCGGCCAGAGAGCACTTTAGGTAGTTGCAAAATTTGCTGTGATCAAAGCCGCCGACATTCCCAGGTGGGATACCTCAGGCCACAGTCATTAAACCACTGCTACCCCTCAAAGGAGGAGGTAATTCTTGTAGGATGGCTTCCTGAAAGAAAACAGAACCATACCCAACTGAACTCTGGTATGCCAGCGTTATTTACCTGCATCCGACTGCAGCAATGTTAGTTTAACGTGAGAGATGGGGGGGGGGGGTCAAGCTCCCTTAATTAGGAAACACCCTGGATGGGTGCAAAATTTGCCGCCATCGGACTCGTTGGTATCTCCCGGTAGCCGATGGGCGAAAGCAGTCCACCCCTCTAAATGAGGAGGCGGAAATGTCTGAGAGGACAGCCTCCTATGAGTAAACATAATCGTACCAGTTAAGTATAGCAACAATGAACATTTAAAAATAAATATTTGTATTTATTATTTTTTGGCCTGAAATAAAATTCATTGATATGCAGAGAGAGAGAGAGAGAGAGGGAAAAAAAAAGTTAAAAAGTTAATGCCAATGGCTACTGCGTGTCCCGTCACTCATCACGGTCACATGACCTGAAGTAACCAATAAAATGTCTCCAGTCTAGTTTGGGGGCGGGGCTTTCAAGGAAGATTGACAGTCGGTCTTTGTCGACCCCATTCCGTGAATGAATAGTTTTGAAAAACAAAACTAACTCTTAAACTTTCTTCGGAAGTACCCTTGTATATATATAAGTGTATATATATACATATATTTATACGAATACCGGTGTCTATACTTTGTTTTTTTTTGGATGTCTACGATAACTGTTTTTTTTCTTTACCGTCCCTTTTCCACCTGCTTTTTTGGGCCTCCCGTCAACTGCCCGGGGTGGAGATGACTATGGCGGTAGTAGTAGTCTTGATGATGATGATGATGATGATGATCGAAATCTCATCTTGTTGATAATAAATTATTTTTTTGGACGTTTCTGTTGTGGACTACATTTTCAATGGAGTGATATACCTACCAACACTTATTTTGTACCACACAAACACACACACAAATACATAACTATAAACAATACACGCACACACGCTCTGCAAGACAATGATGAGATTTAAACGAAAGAAAGGTAGGTATTTTTGGCCCTGCCTCAGGGTTATAAGTAAAAAAAAAAAAATTTTTTGTTCACTTTTTTATTATAATTGTCAATTAAAAACGATTATATTGTTTCTTTTTAACCGTTCTATTCCCGATTCTGTTTATACTCTCTGTTCTGACATAACATAATAATAAAATAAAATTGTAAAGAATATAAAGCTGTATTATTACCTGTAATTATTCCCCCCTTCCATCTTCTTCTCTTCCCGGCGAAAATATTTTTAAAACTTAAACAATTTTTATGAGTTGCTTCTTCGCTCATATTATTTGCTTCAAATTTACAGATTAGTTATTCTTCAGTTTTTTTGTTTTTTTTAAGCAACTTGTAAACGTCAAAAGTTTATAAACTTTTCAATGCTTTTTTCCCCCCTTGATTTCCTCTGTTTCACGTTTCTTCATCTCTCTTTTTCTGTACATCTCTCAAGTCTCTCTCTCTCTCTTTCTCTCTCTCTCTTTCTCTCTCTCTGAAAATAAATTAAAAATTTATCCCCCCCTTTTTTTTAAACGGGAATGATCACCGGTCACGTGAGAGTAGTAATATTTTCTCGGTGATGATCATGGTCACAAAGTACGTGTTTTGTTTATTTATTCATTTAATCTGTAAGTTATGTTTGTATTCGTCTAGATTAACGTGAAAAAAAAAAAAAGTGTGTGGGGGGTGTCAATTGTGGAATTTGGCGAAGGGGGGGGGTCGATTTCCTAAATGTCCTCCCACTTTTTCCTTAATTTTTGTTGTTTATAACTTTTAGTATCTTAATTTCTGTCAACTTATTTGGGGGTTGTAACTGTTCCATACTTTCACCTAACAATTTAATAAACAAGATATCGTAACAATTGAATTAAACTTTAAAATACTATTAAAAAAAAAAAAAAAAAAAAAAAAAAAACCGTACCATGAAGTTGATGTTGACATTACTTGACAATTTTTTGGTCAATTTTTACATTCTTTCCAACTCGATACTCACCTTCAAAATCTTTTACAGGTTTTCGAGTCTGCTGAAAACGAATATAGCATTTAAAATTGAGGCAGACAATTTTCCTGATATTAAGACAGTAATTATCCAATGTAATCCCATACTATTTTTTTACCGATCACCTTGTTTGTTCGCGCAAGCGTGCATTGAAATTTTGCGAAAAAGTCCTTTCTGGTTAATGTTTATTAGTTTTAAAATAAACAAATGAACTTTGCTGTTTTCAGAAAATCAATATTTTTAACTGGTAACTTTAACACTAATCTGAAATGACTTTGGTGCTTATGCACTTATGCTACTTATGCTATTTTTTAAATAATATTTTCAAGTTTCACGATTATTATTATTATTATTAGTATTATTAGTATTATTAGTATTATTAGTATTATTATTAAATTGTTAGGGAGAAGTACAGAATAGTTGTTAAGAATTATTTTCAAAATAATAACTTTATTATTTCAACACGGTAACATTACTGGGACTTTTTCATGGCATTGAGCAGCGCGGTCCGCATAAAACGGAAGTAAATCCTTTATAAAACAATCACAGACTCAAAAGCCAAATTCCTATTTACTTTTTTACACATTTAGCGAAGAAGTCGATATTTACTTCCTTCGCTCTGCACGTGAGAAAAAAAATATACACAAAATTATTTTTTTTATGTGTAGAAATTTCAGTCCAGCCAGCTCTACTAAAAAAGGGGGGAGGCATTAAGGATTAGGACAAAAATAAAAATTGCCTCAGTCTGGAAGAATTTTTCAGTAGTTGACTAAATGCGGAAAAGATTAAGAGTAATGTAAGAACAGATACTACACTTTGCATTAAATTCAACACAAGACACTTTGCTCCATAGCAAAATGGCCAAGGAGTTGTATCAACAATGGTTCGTTTTATTTTTATCGATAAGATAATTACCCCAGGTGACACTCCACGGTTCGCTACTAATCACTATCAAGGATTTGTCTCACGTGACTCAAATTAACCAATCAAGGGAAATCATTTGAAATTGAAGAAAATCGTCTGCTTTGAATATTTACATCTTTTAAATATTTGTCTAAATTTTTGGTATCTGTGTTAATATTGCTATACTTTTTTTCTTTTTTCTTTTTTTCTGTCCTCTTTTCATTCAGTAAAAAAGAAATCCAAGGCTGCTAAACTCCTGACCGATAAACAATATGGATTTAGGCAAGCCCGTTCAACAGCAGATATCATAATTGTAGTCTCTGAACGTATATACCATTCACTGGACAAAACAGGGAAAGCAAGAGCGGTAGCCCTTGATGTATCTAAGGCTTTTGACAGACGATGGTCTTCTAAAGAAAATTAGATCTTATGGTATCACTGGAAGAATACATAATTTAATTAAATCCTTCTTACGTAAAAGAAAAATCCAAGTTGTCCTCGACGGTCGTACATCTAAACAATATGATATAAATGCGGGAGTACCTCAGGGGTCTATCCTTGGACCTTTATTATTCCTGATAGTCATAAATGACCTCCCTGATAAAATTGTTTCGGCGATGGGTATATTTGCCGATGACACCACTCTCTATAACAGGCATGAGGGGAAAACCAATGAAATTTAAGGACATGGCAGAAACTCTAGAGGATGACCTCCAATCTGTTGTGGAATGGGGACAAAAATGGATGGTCACATTCAATGCCGCCAAGACTAAGCTTGTTTCCTTCAATAATTACAAGAAACCTTCTCTACCACCAATAGCAACACATTACCTGAAAGTACTTCTTTTAAACTCCTCGGCCTAACGTTTACAGGGAACATGAACTGGAATAGATACATTGAGAGCATTGCCAAGGCTGCTGCAAAGAATGTGGGCTCTCTCTCTACCGTGCTAGAAAATTACTTACGCCTGAAAGTATCCTGTACCTCTAAAGTCACCATTCGCCCATGTATGGAGTACTGTTGTCACATTTGAGTTGGTGCATCTGCTGCTTGTCTCTCACTCCTGGACAGTGTTCAGAAGAGAGTCCCCAACCTGATAGGTCTTGAACTGTCATCTAGGCTTCAGCCTCTGTCCCATCGACGAAATGTTGCATCCCTCTGCCTGGTCTACAGATACTTTAATGGTGAATGCTCTGACGAACTGCAAGCACTTGTACCTCATTGATGTGACTACCCTCGACAAACCCGACAAGCTACTAAGTCCCAACCCTTTACAGTAGAGATCCCTAGGTGTAAGAAAGCCTTTTACTCCAATAGTTTCTTCCCCAGAACTGCAAGTCTTTGGAACTCCCTTCCAGGATTCTGCTTTCCAACTGTACTGATATGCAGAAGTTCAAGTGTAATGTGAACAAACATCTTTCTACTCATCTCCCTCCATAATGCCCCTGCAACTTATGTCCCCGATAGTAGCCCCTGACTTCAAAATGACACTGTGCTTTGTTTTGGGTGAAAATTGATAAAAAATAAATAAAACAAATTTAATAAAAACTTTTTTTAAAAAATTGACTTAGTCTGGAAGAATTTTTCTTTCACTGACTGAGGATAAGAAAGATAAAATATAGCATGAAAACACTTTTAAAAAAGACTGTAAAATTGGCAAATATTTAAATAATAAAAAAAAACGGTTTAAATATATAAAAAAAAAAAAATCAGATTAAAATATTTAGAGCAGACGATTTTTCTCCAATTTCAAATAATTAACCTTGGTTGGTGAGTTTGAGTCACGTTAGATAAATTCTTGATTGTGATCGGTGGCGAGTCGCGGAGAACATAAAAAGTGCTGCCATAAAATATTCCAATAGAGAAGAAGAAAAAGTGAAGTTGGTATTTTTAAACTTTAATAAACATTAATTGTAATTCCATTTCATTTTTTTTTTTTTTTTTTTTAAACGTGCAACTTTTTTTGTGTGTGTGTGTGTGTGTGTGTGTAGCCCCCCCCCCCTTCGATTGGCGATATTGGTTCAGTAAAATCAGATTACGAGTTACAACAGCCGAAAGGCGATCATACAACATTAAACTACCGGTTCCTGAAACGAAACATGAAAACCAGAAGAAAAACGCCCTTACTGATTTAGGTACTTTTGCAGTTTATGGGTTGTGTGTGTGTGTGTGTGTGTGTGTGTGTGTGTGTGTGTGTGTGTGTGTGTGTGTCTTTTCTGGGAAAGATGCTTCCATTTAAATTCAATCTTTACGATAACTTTTTTTGGAATATTAAACTGTTAGCTAAAAGTACAGAAGTTGTAACAAAGCCCTCTCCCATGTCAAGAATGGGTTTCTAAATAGCGTTACGATCCGTAAACTGCAGAAGTCATTGTTCCAGAGAGAGAGAGAGAGAGTGTGTGTAATATATAAAATCTAGAAAATTTCAATATATATTATTTGAGTATCCTGTCGAACAATAAATTACTATGAAATATATTTTTAGTCTTTAATTTTTATTCGGTATCTTTTTACGAGAGTACCCAGCGTAGTATAAACATCACCAACCTCCCCATGTTAAGAACGGCTTTCGAGGGCGGGGGTATTCCGAAAGGCGTTCTTAACATATATATTGTTTTTGTTTTTTTTTAATTTTTTCTGTTTTCCAATCATGCAACAAGCATGTAAAAAAACGTACAAATGAACCACACATCGAAATAAACAAAATAACACCCAGATAAACTGTGATTGAAAACAACAATTACAAAAACTCACAATTTATTTAAAAAAAACAACACAATGCAGTGTGCACTGCAGTGTAAAGAAAACATGTTTCTTTGTTTTCTATTCATGCGTTTTCCGTTTGATGAAGCTTAATTTAGATTTTGTGTGTAGTCGCCTTTCGTTTGTCATCGCTTGTTGCATCATTTTACCGAGCTAATCTATCGGCTACCGTAGGGTTTGAAAAATAAACACAATAATAACTGCATTTTTTTTTCCATTGTAAAAATCACGTTATGACTCTGTCTTTAATTTCTTCTACGTACGTACGTACTACATAAAGAGTTTCTTTTCTTTTTTACAACCCACCTCCTCCTACTAGAGGATGTTCCTAAAGGTAGAATTTATTGTTATTAACTTGAAAGGTAGGAGGATGGGTCAGATCAATTTATTTGAATAACTTCTATTTTTAGAGTGGAAGGACAGATATAGCCACGTGTCTCTGAGTCATGGTGTCAAGAAAACTGTTGGACTTGCGCGGACGATACCTGAATAATTCTCAAAAATATTTTTCAACACTTTATTAGTTATAGTTACACAACGTGGTTCGCATCGAGAGATTAGAGAAAGATAGAAAATATAGTCATGTTTACATATTTTTTTAAATAGATTTTCAGCGGGTATGTTTTACAATGGACAACAGAACGAAGAAGTGGTCAAGAAACAACAGAAGAAAAAACCCAGATATAAGAGACCCGAATATAACAAAAACATATAAGAGAGATCTTCTCTGGTCTCAAATAAGAGCCTGTGTTAATGTACAAGGTAACCCTGATATAAGAGTTGTAGGGGCGGGATACGAAGTCTCTTATACCCGGGTTTTGACCATGTTTTAGGGGAGCTAAACTGAAACTGTATAAATGAAAAAACCGCGCCCACCTTTTTTTTTTTTTTTTTTTTTATCTGTGAATGTCACCATAAACAGGCACCACACCAAATAATGAAAGGCAAGGAGGAGGGGAAGACCTAGGAGAGGAAGCACTAGCCAGACCTCTGCTGGAGATGTGCAAAGAGGACTGGGAAGGCTTATTGTCACCCAAATTCTTGTGAAGATCAATGGTCGTTGCCAACAAAAAATCAATGGTTATTAGCTGTTGCGATAACGCAAATTATTTTGCAAAAGTTATCGAAAGAGATTGAAGAGTACTGGAAATCTGGAGACACTTGTCACTCAAACTCCAGGGAACACCAAAAGTTGTTCTCAAATAGCAATCTTTGATGATTAGCCCCCAAAAGAGAGATTCTGGCTTCGCACAAGCAAAAACAAATGAAGTCATCTAAGAATGCGTTCTATGGAAGCCCAAAATGTCAGAAAGTCAAAAGGCTGTCTGAAAATGATGTCAGGTAGAGGAAGGGTGGTGGGATGAGTGCTGAACAACTCTCCCCTCCCCAACCATGTACCTGTACATTCCTATCGTGAACGTTTGTACAATTTTTACCATTTTTTAATTCAATTATTTTTCTGTGTCCTTGCTTTTAGATTAAACATTCTTATTTTTTCTTTATAAATTATATAAGAATTATGTTCCACTGAAAGTTACATATTCATTCAAGCAAGGAAAATATTAAAATCTTACATGTAATCTAAAAAAACATGTAATCTAAAAAAAAAAAAAAATTTTTTTTTTGCGTGAAAATATTAAATAATACTTAATTCAATGATAATATCAGTAGTTCGAGAATTTTTTTCTTTGAGTTATATCGAATTCATTAATACGGATTTTAGGGGATTTTTTTTGTAATGTTCTTGAAAAAATTAATTTTTCTTTTTTTTAACAATTTACAATGCTTTATTTTCAAAAAAAGCAAAAATAATTTTTTTTTTTTTTATTTCTTCTTTACTATTTGAAAATCATAACTCTAGTAAAGGTATTTTTTGTTTCAACAAAATAATACATTTCCACTAAGATTCAAATGAAAATAATGTGTTCATTATATTCCGTGATCATTATTTGATAAATACTAAAAAATTTCATTAAAATTAATTTCCTGAGTTTTGGTGAATTTTTAAGTAAAGGGAAGGGTCAAACGGCATTCATTTTGCACATACTTATTTCTACCTAACTGAATACATTTTTAGTGTTTTTTTTTTTATGTAAAGTGTTTATTCGGTTCGAAAAACAAGTAATATTGAGCGCTACCGGAGAACAAGAAAAAAAAAAGTCTCTTTATATCTTATTTTGTCCTTTAGTTCTCATATTCCTTGATGAGCAAGATTTCAGCCTCTTTTTACTTGAGCCATAATGAATACCAATATTCAGACTGTCTGTTGATTCTTCAGAGATTAGAAAAATTCCGACTGACTTTCTTACCAACCTGTTACTGACTCAGACTCCTTTCAAAACCTCCAACTCTACAACTTGACCGAGTGCTGACAATTTTGAAAACTGTATATACCTCTCCGGCTACCGGAGATGAGGAGGAGTCTGCAAAAAAAAAAAAAAAAAGTCTAAAAATTGTCAACATCTGGTCAAGATTTAGAGTTGGAGGTTTCGGAATGAGTTTGGATTTATGTCAGGTTCGTAAGAATTCTAGGAGTCAGTTGAAATTTTTTACCAGATTTGAATAAGAAGCAAAACGGTTTGAATATTGTAATCCAGGGATTGTTTAGTGAAGTCAACAAACGAAAAAAAGGGCAAAAATATTAAATATGCAATAAATAAATGTTACTTTTCTATCTACTTTACACATTTTTTTTTTTTTTTTTGTGTTTTTAAAGTAGTTAAAAAATTTTTTGTTTTCATTTCAAATATTCATGTTTTATGAGGTGTTAGCCAACATAGATGGCCGGCGACACAAACAAAATATCCACGATAAAGAATAAAGTGCATTTAAAACTACCTAAAAAAAAAAAAAAAAAACACACACAGACACACACAGACACACACAGACACACACACACACACACACACACACACACACACACACACACACACACACACACACACACACACACACAAAAAAAAAATCCGGGTAGGTAGGAAAGTAACTTTTATGGCTATGGTAACGTTTGTTGTATATTTGAGTTTTTATTATCCTTTATTTTGTTAGTTGGCTTCACTGCCCAATTCCCTTGGAATCCTTTAAAATAAGGAATCATAAATTTTGGTGTCCTGAGAATTAAATTTTTTTTTATTTTTGAATATTAAGAACCAGTCCGACATTAGACCTTCCGAATCTACAACCCTGCATCTGGTCTTGACTTTTTACTTCGAAAGTGGTAACCATTAGAAAATATATGCAGTTTGAACAGTTGGTTTAAAAAAAAAAATTATTGGGATCTCAGAAGTTGGAAATAATTAAAAAAAAATTTTTTTTTTAAATGCCTCCTCCCCTCCCAGCACCGGGTTGGTTACCATAAGTTCCTATTTAAAATGCCTCCCCACGGGACAGAGTTAGACACCAGGGTCGTTTTTAACGTGGAGTAAAGGAACAAAAATTTAAAATGGTCTCGGTCCTGAAGGACTTCTCCTCCACTGAGAGAGAACAAGAAATTGAAGTGCAGCATCTGAAGAACAGATACTACACTGTGTTTATTTATTTGCTTCCCCACTGAGCAAATTAGGCAGGTGGCCGTTTTTTAATGTGGAGATAGGGGGGAAGGGGGAGGGAAAGAGGGGATCCAGCTCCCGAGAGGTGGGAAGTGGGAGCTGGATTAGAAACTGTTGGTATGAAGGGTTGCCCCTTCAGTGACCAAGGTCAGATATGTGGGGTTACCCCCACATATGGTCTTTGCTAGTCAAAGCTGGTCTGTGCTAGTCATAGCTTTGCAGCATCTGTTGGAACAGATACTACACTGTGATCTCGGCCCAAAGGCCATTACCATAAGTTAATGCAGAAGGTTTCTCATTTGTTATAACAGCTAACCAATTTAAATTCGATAACCACCCAGCTTTAGCAAGCTTTTTTTCCCTTCCAGTTATAGCACTATTTCATTGTAGGAAAGAGGAAAGGTCAATCTCTGCGATGTTATGTGCACTCAATGACGGGGTAGGGCGGAGTGGGGGTTTATTGCTCTATTATTGTGTCAGCCTTCAATGTGTGATTGCACACACACTTAACCTGACCCTGTGCAACATTCTTACATTCAGGGGGAATCGGATAAATATACAGACGTGCACTTCGCTATTTGTTATTTTGAATTATTTCAGTAGATATACTTTATCTATGAAGCGTTAGGGACGATGTAAGCGACACTTCTTTCTTTTCACAAAAAAAAAAAAGAAGAAAAAAGAGGTTAAATGTTTGGAGCATAATGATCTTGCTCGTTGTAATTTCCTATTTTCCAGCCTATTTTTACGAAACATTTTCTCTTGCAAGAATATGCTTTTCCAAGCCTGCACTTTCCTACAAGGCATTTTGAAGAACTACTGACATCTGACATATTCTTCATTATTTCGCTTCCGTTTTGCTGTTTCGCTTTCCCACTGGTCAACCTTTCTTGTTCTTTTTCTCCCTGTCATATTTGAAGGGGCTTATAAGATTATTTTTATTAGATGTTCGACTAATGAACAACAATGATGTTGGTACTCGTTGATTTGTAAGTCTGGAAAAATCAAAACAAATAGAACATAATTAGGTAAAGAATTTAAAGAAAATCTATGGTCTTACGTATTCACATTTCAACAGACGCATATCAAATATTCAAACACTTATTTTCACATAAATACTTTGAAGTCAGCAATGATTTTTGTGATTAGATTCTCCTTGATATTCTATGCGTTTTGTGATAAAACTCTAAAAATTTAACTTTTGGCGCTTACGTTCTTCCACCGAACGCGTCATATAATCTAGTGCAATTTTTTTTTTCACATTTTCGTTTAAAATATCAGTTTTTTGGTTTCCAACTATTTAGGGGCGCTACTTTTATCTGATAAATAATAACTGTCTTATGTTATTACCATATTTGGTTTAATGTCCGTTTTACATGCTGGCATGTGTTGGGCAGCTGTTACAACGTGACTTCCAACCTAACCTGTCTCTGGACCTCTCTCTCCCTCCCTCAGGTATAAAAGTGCCCTGTCTGTTTTTTTGAGGAACAGATACTACCAAACTTCTCTGTCAGATTTTGGTCTACAAACTTAAATCTTGATATACAGGGGATTTGGGTCTGTGGACAAATTCAATTTGCTTTTTAGCCTGTAAAAATTGCTGGTAAGGGATCAAAATTGAAAAAAAGAAAAATTGGAACTTGGCTGGCGTAAGTCAACTGAATGTGTTATTTCTATGCATGTGCAAATATACATTTATATGGTAAAGTTAGTTCATTTTAACTTTTTCTGAGTCATGTGACAACTAATGCTGAAGCATTAAATGTTTTGACTTCAATTCTAACTGGTGACACCCAAGTCATATTTGTTTTTTACTTTTGAAATAACTACTATATATTTGGGTACAATATAATAATCAACAGAATTGGCTTTATAATAATTAATACGAAATCTGCATAAATTAAAATATTTTTAAGCATATTTTATGACTGGGCTACTGGGTGGCCTGCGAGTGTATGTATATATATAATGTGTGTGTGTTTCCCATTTTTCTTTTTGGCATCAAGAGGTTCTGGGTCGCCTGAGGAAGCCTCTTTGACTGAAACGGATGGCTATTTGTAGCGACCATATGTAACTGTTTACCCTCAAATAATAAAAAAACTATTTTGCTCTTTTTATTGAGCACTATCTAACAACCTCGTTGTCTTCATTAGTCCCGACTTTTGAACACCTCAAACATGGATATATATATATATATATATATATATATATATATATATATATATATGTCTCAATGCCTCCATTAAGTCTCGAAAGACAAAAGATACCCCCTGTAGGGGAGTTGCGCATGTAATTGTGAGGCAAGAGTTGCACAATCCCAACCACACCTCTCCTGAATTGGCACTGCTTGAGCCCAGTAGCAAGAAGTCCAGGGCGACTGGAAACAATGCTGAGATAAGCGGAGAGTACATAAAGCACCTAGCAGTCCGAAATGGTCGCCCATTTAGTACTGGTCAGGTTCACCATTGCTTAACTTTGGTGATCCAGCAGTGTGTCAACTTGATTATGCCGTGTGTGTGTGTGTATGTATGTATGTATATATATATTTATATATATATATATATATATTTAAATTATTGAATGCTAGATAACCGTTTAAAATGCAACTACGTTTTAAACAATTCTATTCAATTGTATAATAACTAAAGATATTTTATAAAATACACCAGTAGGTGTTCATACCAGTAAAGAATATGTCCTCAACGATCAGTCCAACAGTGGATTTGTCGCTGTCTTGCTGACGTATGGGTCTATTCAGTTCTAGAAGATCCATCCTCATAGGCTTTATCTTCTCTCTAATTAGAAGTTAGATGATAGTTAATCGACTGAGGCAACCATACTAAGAAATATAATTACGTGTTTTTTGTTTTTATAGGCATGTGTGTGCGTGTTTGTTTTTTTGGTGAAATGTTTTTTCAATTCTATTCTACTCTTTGTGTATACCAATCCTTTTTGGGTCTTGGATATGACCTTAAACTATATCCGATGGTGAGGCCCCAGCTTGCGGGCTTTGGTGAGTGTTGAGCCACCCTTTAATTGTCATTGCTCCCAGGTCCACTCTGACCCGGAGTGGTAGTACCTGTTAGGGTCCCAACTATGTGTTAAATAGAAACAGACTTGCAAAAAACAAATATATTCTATTAAAAAAATTGTTCTTCAAAATCTTTGGATTCGGCATTAAATAACCTGAAAAGGGTTGATATGCCGTAAAACAAAAACAACCAACCAATCCTTTTTGTTTAAAAACTCGATGTATGTTAAATATAACAGCAAAACATTTAAAAAAAAAAAAAAAAAAAAAACCGGTATAGTTACAGTTCAACATCAAAGTATTTAATTTTCATGCATAACAGCTTCTCTAGCATGTTAAAATTCGGTACATTTTTTTTTGTACACCTGTTTCGTTATGTAGAAACAATCATTTATTATTACGTCAATATCGACTCTTTTCAGTGCGTATACTAAGAAAAAGATAGAAATTCTTTGCTTAGAAAGAAAAAGATTCATGACAATATAATGTCAGAAAAATTTTGCATGATAAATAAATATTTGGATCTTGGAATGTAACGATATTGCTATATATATATATATATATATATATATATATATAATATATATATATATATAATCATGTATCTATCTTTAGTATTTGCTTTAACGGTGCTCAGTATATATCAATATGTATCGGGATAATTTTTTTGTACTTTTTTTTTCACACACACACACACACACATATATATATATATATATATATAGAGAGAGAGAGAGAGAGAAATTTATTCCTTTATTTACTAATATACATCAATTTGGGGTATTGTTTAAGTAGGAAATTTTGATACCATGGTATTTCGAAGCCTAATGCTTCTCATCAGAAGTGTAGAGAAGATGCAAAGTAACCTAATAGAGATGCGACGTCTAGCAAAAGTTACATTAGCAGCAAAATAAAATATTGAGGCTGTTTGGGAGAACTATATTGATCTCTGTGATATAGGAGGAGTGCAGTTTGTAATATATAATGTAGGTAGGTATATAGCATATTTGTCATAGTGGGTGTCATGTACGTGGACACTGGACAGTATGTGTGTTTAAACATTCGGGGAGAACATAGGGTAAGTTACTTGGAAGAAGTTTCTTACTTAACCATATGTGTAGATGTGTTGTAGCTAGAAAGGTGGTTTACATGAGATAAGGAGTTTATGCTATGTTGTTGGTATTTTAGCAGAGGTATCTGAGAATATAACAGCACTAAAAAGGGATATAAGTTATTAGGAGTAATAGTATGATAATTAATGTGACGGATAATTAAGGATGCAGTGTACTAAGATTTTAATTGAGATGGAGGATAAAAAGATGGTAGAATAAAGGGATAAAATACCAAGGGATGGATGGGGTGGATAGTTGTAAAAATATAAGAATTATAGAATAATAATAGGTAATAATTGTTTTAAGGGGTAGGTAGTTATGAAATATATAGGAGAATAAAATGTATGACAGAATAAAAAAAAATAAAGAAAATAAAAAAGGAGAAAAATAAAAAAAAAATAGAAAAAATTGAAAAATAAAAAAAATAGAAAAATAAAAAAATAGAAAAAAAATTTAAAAAATAGAAAATAAAAAAAGAGATTAAAAAAATAGAGTATAAAGTAGGTAAAAAAGGGCAAAAATATAAGCATATAAAGAGTCAGAAAGAAGTAAAAATAAAAAAAATAGAGAAATAAAATAAATATATAAAAATACAACAAAGAAATGTATAGAAGGATATCAAAAAATATATTTAATTTCATGTATCTATCTTCAGTATTTACTTCAACGGTGCTAAGTATATATCTATATATATGAGGATAATTTTTATTTACTTTTTCTTTTTTTTCTCTCTCTCTCTCACACACACACACACACACATTCATATTTTTTTTCCACATAACAACTTAAAAAAAAAAAACAATAATTGTAGGAGGGGATGGAAGGGTAAATCGACACCAAAGATTTTGACCTGAGAAATACCATCTGGTTTGTTAAACAACTGTGACACCAGAACAGCCGCCAGCTTAACAGTTTTTAAAAATATTGTTCACACTGATTTGTCTAAATCAGGGGTTCTCAACTGGGGTCCACATGGACCCTAGGGGTCCATGGAATATTTCTGGGGGTCCACAGAATTATTATTATTACTTATCATTATTATCATAATTATTATAGTTGTTGTCGAATACTTTATTTGCATTAAATTAGTTTTCATTTAAAAATAAAGCTTAATTTTATAATATTTCTTTGATTATTAAAACCTCAAAATTTATATTAGTGAAAAATAAAAAAGTGTCTTATGACCAATAGTTATGAAAGGGTCCAGCAAGATAAAAAGAAGGGAAAAGGGGTCCATGAGTAAAAAATAGGTTGAGAACCACTGGTATAAATCGATTCGCTGACTCTTCTCCGCCATTTTATTGGTTGAATCTTTTTCTTAGAGTGAGGATGTTGGTCAGCCGTGTTTTTGTTTTTTTCCCCTCTTTTTTTTTTTTTTTTTTTTTTTCAGTTTAGAATCTAATGTTAATCCCCACCCCACTCCTTTTAAAATTAGCCACTGAACCCTTCTATCTTTCAAGAATCAGATGTTTAACTCCCCCCTAAAGAATCAGATGTCAGCCATTTATTTTTTCACCAAAAGCAGAATCTGTTTTTCTTTTCAAAACAACAAACGAAAACAACTCTTTATTTGCAAACAAAATCAATTAAAAGCAAAAAAAAACAAAAAAAAAACAAAAAAAAAAACTAGTATTTTAATTGGTTAAAAATAAACCACAGATGTTTTTAGTTGAGAATTGTTATTTTATTTAATTATGTTATTTACTCTTGCTATTAAGTTCCTACCCCAAAGTATTCAAGGGAGGATGCAGGTTTTACTGAAAATTATCTTTGTAATCTTGTTATTTTTCATTATTTAATTAACTTTGCTGGAGACAGCATATTCATTTTCTAAATGCATTTTGTCGTCGTTGACCTTGTCTTCAAAATACAATGTAGGTCACATTAAATTTAAAGTAGACAGCCAACTCGTGCAGTTTTGCAGTTTATCAACTCTGGCTCATGTGTTGATTGAGTAATTGCATTTGAGCTCAGTTCTAGGTCATCGCTTAAAAATGCTTTAACTGTAGGATAGATAGACGGCATAATCATGTTGACACACTGATGCTAGTTGTATTTGGTGTGTTGTTGTATCATAAAGGGGATCGTGTGTGATTATATCTAATCAGGGTTAACGTCGTGTGATCGCCTAGTGGTCCAGTATATTAAATGATATGTTCATATGCCGTTGTGTGTGTGTGGTACATGTATTTTAGACATACCTTCTGTGTCGTGGATGTTGGTCCATCTGAATTCATCTTGTCTTGGAGGGAGACTGGTACCTGTTTTGGGGACGAAGATTCATTTCACTCCAAACGATCAATTGGTTTTATAGTTTTTTATTTCACTTTCTAGATGTCTCGCAAAAGGGTGGAAAGTAAATCTCTGGCTTGTGTGGTACACGTCAGCGTCTCCCCCAATGAAGGGGAGGAAACATCTGTGAAGCCGTCCGTCACCTAAGTCCAAACCAAATCTCAACGATTCAGCTAACCTAATCACGTGACTCACATG
Source organism: Euprymna scolopes (assembly GCF_053919585.1). NCBI lineage: Eukaryota > Metazoa > Mollusca > Cephalopoda > Sepiida > Sepiolidae > Euprymna > Euprymna scolopes. The sequence continues at coordinate 85,086,691 of NC_136518.1, forward strand.
CAATCTGATCAGCTGATCCTGACTTCCGGTCAACATGTCTACAATATAATTTACACACACCCTTCTCTCTCTCTCTCTCTCTCTCTCTCTCTCTCTCTCTCTCTCTCTCTCTCTCTCTCTATTCTCTAACAATATCACCCAACTTAAACAATGTTGAACTTGATCAATAACAGATGGGTGATTATGAATACCGGACGCTGTATGTAGGACAATCTCCACACCTCCCTGCAAAAACTGCAAAAAAACGATGTTGTCATCTTCCTTCACTGGGATATCCATGTGATTGGGGATTGCTTGTGAATTTAATATTTCCTTGACACTTCCTCCTTAGGAGGAAATCAGTTCAAGGCAAGCATTCATAACTTCCTATATAAAAAGTTAGATGTTAAAAAAAAAAAGACAAAAAAACACATTTACCAGAAAGATATATCCACAAGTGTAATACTCTAGCATGATTATGACCATTGTGTGTGTAATATATATATATTAGTGATAATACGATTCTAATATTTTTACTGATTCCGTTCTAAGTTCCTGATTCCAATACAATTACCGGTTCAACTGCAAGTGATAAAATGACTTACAAGCAAAGTTGTTTTCCAACAAAAGGCTTGGGATTAAAATTATATATACATTAGACTCAAATGACCTTGTAACAATGTATGTAACCCACTTTCCGGTTTACGACATCCGGTTGCGCATGTGCGCATGACCTGCGCACTGGAATATTAACATTATTATTTCGAAATTATTATTTAACATGGGAAGAGTGGGGTTTAAAATAACTTAAACGTAATACAGAAATGAAGGATGTAAAAAATTTTTTTTTTTAAAAAGCAGATATATAAAAATTTGAATTTAACTATAAGTATTATGGTATCTGTTCAGTGCACATTTACCTTATAAGTATGGACAAGCACTTATAATTCAGTAACTGTAAATTTTTTTTTTTCAAAAATAATCAATTATAATAAACAGAACGACTCATAGAAATCTATCTATATTCTTTTTTTCATTTTAATATACTTTCATAGAAATGTTTCCGTTATGTCAAAAAAAAAAAAAACAACCTATTTTCTTTACGTCACAAGTGTCATGCTCATACATGAATTCCATAGCTAATATAACATACTGACCCAACGGGTCACGGGTAGTCTAGTATATATATATATATATATATATATATATACACATGCACACACACACACACACACATATATATACACATACACACACACACATATATAATTATATATATTAAATATACATGAATGTGTGTTTGTATGTGTATATATATACATATATATATAAATAAAGGTTGTTGATTAATATTATTTCTTATTAGCAATTCTGTAATATTATTTCTTTCTTTTCACTCCCTGAGCGCTTAAGAAAGGAGTTATCTGCGCTTTGTTTACATTTTATTCGCCCCCACATTTTTAGGACGTATTATTTGTAATTATTAATTTTTTATATAAATATCATTACGTGCATAAAAGTAAGTTATCCGTAGACATGCATGTTTCAGAGTTTCACTTATCCTGTCAACTAAGTTTAGCCATACTGATGAGAAGTGAAACTTCGAAACCTACATGTCTATGACTTTTATGAACGTAATAATATTTAAAAAAAAAAAAGTATTTGATATAATGAATTATATTTACCAGTGGTGAAAAAAAACGGACTAGAGTACTCAATGTGTAGCCAGAGCAGTATATAGGAAATTTATTGCTGTGAGTCCAGAATGAATTTACATATTGTTTCCGCTAGGAAGATATCCTCTGAAGATGAGGAGAGATCCGACCAGCTTCGTCAGAATTCATAAGTGGACTGTCCAAGGAAGATATCCTCTGAAGATGAGGAGAGATCCGACCAGCTTCGTCAGAATTCATAGATGGACTGTCCATCTATGAATTCTGACGAAGCTGGTCGGATCTCTCCTCATCTTCAGAGGATATCTTCCTAGCGGAAACAATATGTAAATTCATTCTGGACTCACAGCAATAAATTTCCTATATATATATATATGTAGAATCTGATGTTATCGTTTTTGCAGAGGTTAAGTAACCAATGAAGTTTAACGAGGTTAATACAAAAGTGCTCAATATATATATATATATATATATATATATATATATATATATATATATATATATATATATATATAGCTTAGTGAGTTAGAAGAAGAGAGTAAGTTTAATTCTATAAGAGGAGACTTATCGGGATAATATAAAGCTTAACAAGTTTCATTGGAGTACTTTTATTGAATAAATAGACCATTCTATATTTACCAATATATAGTTTTTGTGACTTCATTTTCCATTCTTATTGTTTTCTATATATATATACTCATACATACACATATATAGCAAATTTTTTTTGCATAAAATGATGTAACAAGGGTTTATATGTTGTAAAACCCAACAGCCAGCTTTGTTTTTCTTAGAGGTCCCATTTTAAATTGAGGTTAGGCATATATGTTTTAAGTGTCATATGGCGCCAAACACACCCTTTTAAACTGACCTTTTGTCACACTTGTTTGCTATTACCTACAACCTGCTTCCCCTTTCAAGGCACCTGTAATTTGATGAGTCCTAAGTGGTTTCTATGGTAGCGTTTCTAGCAGACATGATTTTTTTCTATTTTTATTGTTTTAACAACTCCATATTCGTTTAATACAGTCATATATATAATCATTCATGTCAAAATTAACTCTTTTATTTGTGCCTGATATGATCACTTTTATGATCTTAGCAATTTGTGGATGAAATGTGTGTGCGTGCGTGCGAAGGGGGAGTAATGGCTGAAAGGGGTATTGTGCAACCTGTGGAATCAGCTATGTGGAGTTTTCATCCTATCAAATCTATCGTGTTCATTTACGAACATGATATCTACAGTACTTCCTGTCTAATCCCCAATATGCACTAATTGTACTAGTCAACCTACTCGCTCTAATCTTGAACAGGAGATGCTGTCATAGATAAAGGAATCAGCTATGCAGGGTTCAAATCCTAGCAGATCTATTGAGGCCATTTATGCACTAATATTGTTGAGAAAATTATAAATGCCCTTTCATACAGTACATGTTTAATTATTTGTATACAATAACAATGTTTCCTCAGTGTGCGCACCCCCAACTGACCCTACAAGCATCAGTCCCATCCCTTCGCCATTGAGGTCCCTACATGCCGGAAACTCTTTTACTCTTATAGTTTTTTTTTCCCCTCTGACCGTTAGACTTTGTAATTCCATCCCTGTTTCTTGCTTTTCTGGCTGTACTAAACTGCAGAAGTTTAAATGTACCCGCAGTCTCCTGTTAGATATAATTCTAGCCCCTTACGTTTCAAGTGGCGATGTACCTTGTTTGAGATGAAAAAGAGTAAAGAAGAATTATAGCAACCGATTTATGTTACCGTCTTGCAAAGGTTCCTGCAGAATGAGTTTCTAGTGAGGCCAGGGTTGCATAATCATCAGCCCACTACTCCTGAGTTAATATTGTTAAAATTTAGTTGCAAGGAATAATGACCAGGAATCATTTTTGATAAGAAAAAGACTTTTCCTGAATTTTTGAGATGAGGATTGACTTTTTAACTCATTATGTTTAACGTTTGTGCAAAATTTCGAAAAATTCCAAGGTGTAGTTATTGAAAAAAAGTGCGGTCAGATGAACGGACAAACGGACAATGGTGAATTTACAAGTCCGCCCTCCTTTTGTCGGGGGACCAATAATATATAACAAAAACATTTTTTTTCTTTTTCACCATTATGAAGATACGCATGAAGAAGGTCTCGGGGACTACATCAGCCGAAACGTTGTGTGAATAACGCTCAGGATGAAAACTGTAATCCGACCAATTCAAATAATATAAAGAAGAGGACTTGTATTATTTCAAAATTTCTCTTCTAGATTAGTTCCCCTACCACTAATCTAATCTACTATTTTGTCCAAAAATAGGAAAGGATGATATTGTAGAACCCTAGGATACGTTTTTTTTTTTTTTTTTTTTTTTTTTTTTTTTTTTTTTTTTTTTTCAGGTTACGATATTGAATGATGTTTTTCTGGCCTCTGGTTACACTATTTGCCACACCTTACGGTGTTATTTATAAGGTAATTTGCTTATATACATGTGTATCATATACTGTACTGTATTTTGTCGCTTATTTTTCATGCTGTATCCTGAGGTTCTAACAGTGTATGAATTCATATCCTTCCGTAAGATGCCAATGAAATTGATGCAGTAGTTCCGGCAGAATGCTACCATGGTATGACGAGCTTGCAGTAAATGCTGGTATGAATTCAGTTTTAGCGTTCGATAATTTCAAAAGGATTGACTTTACACAAAACAGAAAACCAAACGTTTAGTGCACTCTGATATTTAAAGACTTGATCCAAGGTTTGAAAAAGCCTTGCATTTTGACTTTGCTTTGAAAAAGCCTTGTTTCTATTTCTTGAAAGACCTTTGAAAATATGGAAAATTTCTTGAAAATCGTGTTATGTCCAGTAAAAATTTGTCAAAATATTAAAAATAAAATCAAAATAAATACTATTAACTTATTTTTTTATGTATTAATAAAAAATACTATTAAAATATTTTTATGTATTAAAATACCATTAAAATATTTTTTATGTATTAATAAAGAAACCATTAAAATATTTTTTAAATATTGAAAATAAATCGAAGTATATTGTTCTGAAATGACATCATATTGTGAATACAAGAGTTACATCCCTTTATCAGAAAGTTGCCTGATGTTTTCCATATAATTAAATTGCGTAGTTTCATGATAAAGGGACGTAATTATTGTATCCACAATACCGGAAATTAAAAAATTTAAATTAAAGCAAACACAGCATAGACCAATCTACAATAGGGGAAAATAACATTTAATCACACTTGGTTGACCAAAGATAAGTGGGTCAAGGAATGTAGATGATTGTCGAGAGGCATTCTGTTGTGTATGTAAAAAGGTGTTTGTTTTGAGAAAAATGTGTGAAAGTGCCTTGAAATCGCACATGACTGGCACTAAACACAAAACAAATGAAAGCTGTAAATAGTTGCCCAGTTTTGTTGCATGTTAGAACTTCATAAAACTATTTCATGAAATAAAGAGATAAATGAAAATGACTTTTCCTGTTGTCAATTAAGTTTTTTAGCTTATTGCATCATTGTTTATATATTAAATTTTGTTTGGAAAATTTGAATTTTGCCTAAAGAAGGTCTTGAACCTGGTCTGTAATCATTTGTTATTTAACAGGGATTTGAGAGAAAGAGAGAAAAAGACCTGGCCAGAGATAGGTTACTTTGGAAACCAATTTCTAAAAGCCATCCAACACCTGCCAGCATATAAAGCAGATGTTAAACCGATTATGATCGTAAAAACTGCTGGACTGATTTGTTGCCGTTTTGATTGTTTGGTTAAGTTTAGAAAAGGGGACACACTTCAGCAAATTAACAGTTGAACAAACATGACAAAAAAATGGGGGGGGGGGATAAAATGTGGGTCAAAAAGGGAAAGGAGAAAGAGGATATAAAGATGGAAAAAAGCGATTGCAATAATGAAAGATGGATGCTGACGGCAAGTAATACCAGAATGAATTTTAGTCTGCATTTTGAAGATTGGTTTTCTTCGTACTATTACAGGTATGTTGAATGTGCGGCCCTTTATATTATTTCGACTACTGTTTTCATCTTGGGTGTTATTCTTACAACGTTTTGGCCAGTGTAACCTTTGACCTTTCAGTGCATCTTGTCAAACTCGGGAGTCTGAACAAAATTTAGTACAAAACCTTTTATTTATTCCATTAATTAATGGTGGTAGCTCTCGTTCCGTTAACCATGATAGGGTAGAAGTTGTCATAAGTAATTTGTGAATGTATTCTTAGTATTGCTTCATACTGAGAGTTGAAACTTTAAAGATTCCCGAGTTCAACAATATGCACCTGAAGTTGGTCAGATATTACATCGATCTACAACGTGAAAAAAAATTAACAAAATATCAGAACCTAAAAAATGATTTAAAAACATGGTCTCTGAAAGAAATACACATTATACCGGTTGTGATAGGAGCAACTGGACTAATAAAAGAAAAATCATAAGAAATACTTAGAAATTGAACTAGAAGACCAAGCTGTAACGAACCCTAGGACAGAAGCCCTTGATCTCACAAAACCAAAGTAAAAATAATAAAAAATGAGAGAAACTTAAATGCATACTAAACATTATCCTTGTGTGACTAAATATTCAAAATTACATTGTATTCGCAGAATGAATAAGTTCCCATCGCTATAGCTAACACAAACTTTTTTTTTTTTTTTTTTTTTTGTTAGTTGTGTCATCTTTCTTGGAGAAAGGCATTTTACATCGGTCAGATTTTCATTAAGTTTGATTTAAATTTTCTTTGGTCTACCATGCTCAAGTTTAAAATGGTATTTTTACACGAGTTTGAAATATTACTTGATTTATTTAGTTTCATCTGCTAGCTGCTGAATATCCAGTAATATGTCTGAATGTCCTCCAAGTACGACGATTTACTTGGTTTCTTGTTCGTCCATTAAAAAACGTTGTCTATTTGTTATTCATTTTATCTACCTTTTGGCCAGCTTCCTTAAGCCTTCAACGCATATTTTGCATAACCCTGTACTGGAACGCTTAACGTAAATGCACAGAGTCAATGGACACATCTTCTGACGAGTTTTTCTTTCCTTATTGATTGCTTTTCGTTGCTCGTTCAGTTATATTGCGTAGGAAACGTTTTGATTTTTCATCCAACAATATTTGCCAGCGAATTGATTTGTATGAAAACAGATGTATTTACAGCTTTTAAGTTGTGGTGTGAGTAGTGAGCCTTTTTAGATTGTGATTGTCAGCCATTCATCAACAGCACCCCCCCCCCTCCCCACCTGCTCATACTCTTAACTAGGCATGGGCTTACGGTTGTCAGGGAGAGGCTGCATGAAACATGGCCCATCAGGTAGATCCGCATCAATAAAACAAAATTTGTGTGGTAATGGTGCAAAGAGGCGTAGCAATAAGTGCCCGTGGTTGAGAAGTACTAGAGTGCGAACCTGGAACCCTTCTGATACAAAAATAATACAAGTGTATAAATTTACACACTGTCTGGAACTTGAGGTGGATGCATAAAAAACGAAACGAGTCGAAAGAATTTTTGTGACCAAACGATATTTTTAGGAAATTCCTATTTCAGTCACATAAATTCATTAGATTTGAGAACCAAACAAACACTCAAGTCTGGTTATTTGGTCTTTCTTTCTCCCACGACAAAACGTTTGTTTATTCACCAAAGTAGGATCAGTTTTAATCTTTTATGATGTGGTTGAACTAATTTGTTCAGTCGTAAATAAATGAATACAACGGCATAAATAAAAATGGGAATTGATTAAAACACGCCTTGCACGTATTAGTTCAGTATCTGAGTAGATGCTAGATATCTCCAGATTGCAACTGTCCATTGCTTATATTCAGTATGCCCCCATCTAAATTGAACAATAAATATATTTTTTTAATCATCTACATCATAATTCAGGTCATAAAGGATTAATGGTTAACTTGGGTAAAATTTGATTATATATAGGGACGGCTCAACAAGAACTTGTTTACATTGGATTTGAAGGCTACCATGTATTCAGCAGGAAGCAGACCAGTGGAACAGTATTCCATTGGCGGGCAGTTCTGGGAAAGAAGCTTTGTTCATGGAATCTGCATTTAGATTTAGGCACAGTTAGTGGAGGAAATCATATAGTAGTTGTAGCTAGTCAAGTGTTTTTTTTTTTTTGTGAAAGTTTGGCAAGAGGCACCTATAGATTGGAGTTGAGTCGAGCACTTGCCATGAAAATAACGATAGAGCAGAGATAAGCTCATAACGTTTCTTCTGTGGGAAAGAGGTTGCTGGGAAGAGAAAAGGGGCATCGCCTTACTACGAATTTCTACTCATTCTGTTGACAGCCACTGCATTCCACGAGGAAACCGGTTTTTTGTTTGTGTTTTTGTTAGTCGGAATCTTAAATACCATCTGTTTTAGTTCTTGTGCGTTCGTTGCACACAGACTTCCATTCTGTCATATCAGGAGGAACGGTGACAAAATTAATCCTGATCATTCTCAAGACCGTTCTTGTTTTGAGATTCTAGGGTTTCACAAGTCAATAGACTCTTTCATTCACGCAGTCTGTTCAGCTGAACCTTATCTCTTCATTTGGTTATTTTAACAGCATTTACGAAATTAAAAAAAAAAATTTAATCACACTCGTTCAGTTCTTAGAAGCAAAAAAAAAATCAAAAAAAAATCTGATAATCTTATGAATATAGAGAGTAAAAAGTGGGCATTTGGTTTACTTACTTAGCAACCTCCTGGCTCTTGCTCCCCCTTTTCCTCCTTATTTTATATGTTAGTACTCGCTCGCATTTCGTGAGTGACGTTTCTGACAAAGGGGTGAGAATTCTTCTACCTTGAAATCTGCCATTGGCCAATGCCCAATCGAAAATCTAGCTTTTGCCAAAGCATATAAAATGGACTATTTTAGAATCTTACAACTCTTAAAACTATTTAGAGATTTTGGAGTTAGTCTTGATAATTTTTTTTTTTCATGCAGGTCCTCTCTCTGTCAGCAGAAGGAATTAAATCATTGGATTTGCTCAGGAGTATTTTTTAGCTGTTCTATACCCCCTCCATCTTATTTATACATTTATCATCTACTAGCATTTCAGCCCGGCGTTGCCCAGGTGTTTGGAGGTGTATGTTGAGAAAAAAAAAAGTGGTAGTAGGAAGGCAGGCTGGAACCCGTACCACGAAAGAGGGAAAGAATGGGGAAAAAATGTGACGTCTTTGCTGCTACGACCACCGCTAAACCGGGAGTGACGTAGATTTCAACTAAGGCTAGACAATCGAAAAGACTGGATGACTTTCGACAATATCGGCGAAAAAAAGTGACCCCTCCCTGTAGAAAAATGCCCAGTTGAGGGTGACGAAATTGATGTTTTTAGCCAATTTTTTGATATTTGTCATCTGAAAGGTCGAGCTTAAAAATGATACTGATCTTGTGAAAATTCACTGCCTCTGTCGAAAGTTTTAGGCAAACATGCAAACATACATACATACATTTATATATTGGTAGCTCAAATTTTTGACCCAAACCGATTAAAAAGCTTGCCCTATCTCTGAATACCCTTTATGTAAAATTTCAAATGTTTAGACCAGAAATTGTCTGAGTAATTTGGTAGAGACCGCAGAGGTCAAATTTTTTTTTAACTTTGACCCCTATTATGACCCCTTGACATTTATTGTTTTGGGCTCAAATCAAGTTAAGTTAAATCCATGTCCAAGGAACCTATATCTAAAATTTCAAGTGTTTATACCGAAAATTATTGGAGGAGTTTGGTAGAGTTCTCGAAAGTCAAATCGTTGTACTTCGACCCCTTAACAGCCAAATTTCTGGCCGAAAACGGATTCAAAGGTTTTTCCAAATCTCAGTACCCTGTATGTCAAATTTCGGGTCTGTAGACTGAAAATTGATAGTTATTGTGTAGGGAAATGTATACACACAAACACTTTCACTTTTATAGATATGTAGATAATATAAATCTCACCTGTCTGTTTAAATGTATGTATGTATGTTTGTATGTCTGCCTAAAACTTTTGACAGAGGCGACTGATTTTCACAAGATCAGTATCATTTTAAAGCTCAACCCTTCGGACGACAAATGTCGAAAAATTGTCCCAAAAAATGAATTCCTCCACCCTTAACTAGGCACTTTTCTACAGGGATCGGTCACTTTTTTCGCCGATAATTTCAGAAGTATCCCCTCTTTTCAATTGACTGGCCTTAATTTAAACCTACTTCACTTCCAGTTTGGCGATGGGCACAGCAGTTAACACGTCACATTTTTTTTTTTCACTTTCTTTTCCTCCTTCACGGTTTGGGTTCGAGTCTGCCTGCTACCACTTTTTATTTTTCGCTCACAATTTTCCTTTTTTTTTTTTTTTTAATGCTCAACCAACTCCCTTTCGTTTCAGCCTTTGTGTCATGGGTTCTAGCTTGCCTGCCTACTACAACTTTTTTTTTTGCTCAACACACACCTACAAGCACCCGGGCAACGTCTGGCACCAGGCTAGTTTTCTATAATTGTATATTTTTTTTATAATCATACATATTTTTGTAATTATTATTGTATATATTTTATTTTACACGGATTCAAAACTCTTTCTTTTTACTCGTATATCCACTAGTATTTGCTCTTTTGTGACAATTAATTTTTTTTTTTTTTTTTTTTTTTTTTTTGCATTTGTGTTACACCAGCGATTAACTCCTGATGAATTTGTTGGTAAAAGGGGCCCCCTATGGTTTTTCCATGTATTATTTTTGAAGTGCTGTGTAAGTTTTGTGCCGTTAAAGTTATTTAAGTCGTCTGTTTGAAGTGGATGGTATATGAAGATTTGTTTAAATTCTAGCATAGTTTTTGTCACCATTCAGTTATCAATCGATCCGTTTCATTAACTTTTATGCTCTAGTTCTTCTTTTAGTCCTGATAAATAATTTCAGGTTTATTGTTACAGAATTCCACCATTTAAAAAATAAATAAATAAATAAATAAAAATTGAAACTTTACATGAAAAAATAATCTACTTTTAAATGTTTTTTTAATGAAATATCTCGCAATAAAAATTTAGTTTCTAATTTAAAATGTTTAAATGAATTTAGATATTTATATATTTTTTAAATTGAATATATTTTTATATTATGAGATATTAAAAAATATTTAAAAGTAAAAACTATTTATGTAAACTTAAAAAAAATTTTTCTCATAAAATCACTCTGAAAAATAAAACATTTAAAAATGACAACAAAAAATTTTTATTACAAGATATTTTATTTAAAAAAAAAAAAAAAAAAAAAAAAAAACTATTCCAGAAAAGAAGCATTTCAAAGTAAAGACTTGTTTTCTTTTCATGTAAATTTTTAAAATTAAACTGGATTTATGTAAGAAATAATCAAAAAGGACTTTTCTTTATTATACATCGTCAAAACTTTTGCTAAACAGAAAGCAAAAGTCAAAATAACACAAATTCAACACAACTGAAACACCTAGGAAAAACTAAGAATGATCTGGTTTTTTTAGGACCACTTGCACAAACACAGATGGCTAGGCTGTATAACCAGTACAAATTCTCATCATTTCCTCCGTTCAGTCTCAAAAGGCAATGGATAACCCCTGTAAGGGTAGGTGCACATATAATTGTGAAGCAAGAGTTGCGTAATTCTCAACCACACTTCTAAATTGGTATTGCTAGAGTCCAGTGGCAAGGAGGAGTTCATAATAACCAGAAACAATACAAAGATAAATATATTTTTAACTATAACATATTTTATTAAAAATGAAACCATTCCAAAAAAGAAGAATCTATTATATAAATCCTCAGTTGTTTGTATGTCCATGAAAAACTTGTCATCTGCATGAACTTGATACCGTTAGAAAGAGCAATCACTTGGACACATAATATCAAAGACTTAGAAAAAATCGTCAATGATTTCATGTAGAAATGTCGTTTTGTTTGAAGGGGTGTCAGGTAAAACCTTGGTTTTGATTTTTGTTAATTTCGCATGTGCGAACGCTCAATTCGTTGTTTTATTTTAAAAAGCTAAATTTGCAACATCATAACATCTGTGTCATTGTGATCCGATTGATAACGTGTTTGCTTAAACTTAAGTTATGCAAGTTCACGCCTAGGACGCAGCAATCATTTTTATTTTTTTCTCTCTCCTATCTTGTAAAATTCTCAACTTTGGCATTTTTTTTTTTTTTTTTTTTTGATAACATAAGATGGTACCCAAGTCCTGTATTATTTTAATTTTTTTTTTTTTATTCAACCATATCTTATGAATAGGTAATGCCCCCCACCTCCTAGTTTTTAAGTAAAGACTAGTTTCCTTTTCATGTAAAGTTTTAAAATTAAACTGAAATTTCATAAGTGATAATCAGAAAAAAGGAAAACCTGCATTACGATAAAGTAATCTTAACAGTAGAGTCTTTGAGACTTATCTCAAATATAAAAGCGAAATTGTGTGTGTGTGCATTTTTTTTTTTTTTTTTTTGTATGTGTGCTAAAGGATTGGGGGGGGGGCTCGGGGTGGTCACTCTTTGTTAGAACTTTTTATATACTCCCTAGATTATAATATGTCCGATTTATGAAACCAGATCGTCTGTATCTTTTATTTCAGCAACTTTTATGTTACAAAATTTGCGCTATGAATTCATTTTCTCTACTACGACTACGGTGTGATGTTTGACCTAGAAACCCACACATTGACGTTCGTTTAACCACCTGCTTTTTTTTAAACGTTTATTTTCAGCCATTCTCAATTACCTGCCTTTTTTTTTATTTTTATTTTTTTTATTATTCAATTTTCACCCCAAACAACGCACAGTGCCACTTTGAAGCAGGGGGCTACTATCAGGGACTTAATTAGCGGGGTCATTATGAAGGGAGATGAGTAGAAAGATGTTTGTTAACATTACACTTGAACTTCTGCATATCATTGCAGTTGGGAAAGCAGAATCCCGGAAGGGAGTTCCAAAGACCCGCAGTTCTGGGGAAGAAACTATTGGAGTAAAAGGCTTTCTTGCACCTAGGGATCTCTACTGTAAAGGGATGAGACTTAGTAGCTTGTCGAATTTGTCGGGGGTAGTTAGGTCGGGGAGGTACAAGTGTTTGCAGTTCGTCAGAGCATTCACCATTAAAGTATTTGTAGAACAGGCAGAGGGATGCAACATCTCGTCGATGGGACAGAGGCTGAAGCCTAGATGACAGTTCAGGACCTATCAGGTTGGCGACTCTCTTCTGAACCCTGTCCAGGAGCGAGAGATAAGCAGCAGATGCACCAGCCCAGATGTGACAACAGTACTCCATACATGGGCGAATGGTTGCCTTATAGAGGTATAGGATACTTTCAGGCGTAAGTAGTTTTCTAGCACGGTGGAGGGAGCCAACCTTCCTTGCAGCAGCCTTGGCAATGCTCTCAATGTATCTATTCCAGTTCATATTCCCTGTAAACGTTAGGCTGAGGAGTTTAAAAGAAGTACTTTCAGGCAATGTGTTCTTGGCCATTGCTATTGGTGGTAGAGAAGGTTTCTTGTAGTTATTGAAGGAAACAAGCTTAGTCTTAGCAGCATTGAATGTGACCAACCATTTTTGTCCCCATTCCACTACGGATTGGAAGTCATCCTCTAGTGTTTCTGCCATTTCCTTGGATATGTGTTCATTTGTTTTCCCCTCATATCTGTTATAGAGAGTGGTGTCATCGGCAAATATACCCATCTCCGAAACAATTTTATCAGGGAGGTCGTTTATGAATATCAGGAATAATAGAGGTCCAAGGATAGACCCCTGAGGTACTCCCGCATTTATATCATATTGTTTAGATGTACGACCGTCGAGGACAACTTTGATTTTTCTATTACTTAAGAAGGATTTAATTACATTATGAATTCTTCCAGTGATTCCATATGATCTAATTTTCCTTAGAAGACCATCGTGCCATACCCTGTCAAAAGCCTTAGATATATCAAGGGCCACCGCTCTACCCTCCCCTGTTTTATCCAATGAACGGTATATACGTTCAGAAACTACAGTTAAGATATCTGCTGTTGAATGGGCTTGCCTGAATCCATATTGTTTGTCAGTCAGGAGTTTAGCAGCTGTTAGGTGCTGGACTCGGGCTTGATTAACTAAGGACTCAAATATTTTGGCGAAAAGCGGAAGGAGGCTAATGGGGCGATAATTTAGTGGGTCAGTTCTTTCACCAGAATTCTTGAAGACTGGTACCACAGAGGCGGTTTTGTAGCATCGTAGTAGATTATCAGGCTATTCGCCTCTGAGACTACCTTCCTCCCAAAATTTAAAAGCTTTTAGTATCTCCAGTCTAATAGGTCCCAAATTATCAACCCCTCTCCCATCACCACAATGTCTCCTTGTGTCTGTTTTACAAATATTTTAATAGAATGTGCTCTGAGGAACTTCTATAGAACTCGTATTCTCTCAATCTATGTACTCCTCGACTAACCTGACAAGCAGCAAAATCCCACCTCTTCACTGTTGAGAAAAGCTTTTTACTCTAGCAGTTTCTTTTCTCAAACTGCTAGACTTTGGAATTTCGTTTTTCTTTCTAGTATGTATGATGAATGATATGTACTAGACTGCCTCCTCAAAAGAGGAGGTAATGCATTGGAGGATTATATCATGACACTGAAACAAATATTACACTACTCCCCCCTCCCCACTAAAAATAGGAATTGATGGTATCATGACAACAGAACAGATATTACCTCCTCCTTCCAAGGAGAAAGTACTGCGTGGGAGGATTATGTCATGCTGAACTGATATGTCACGCAAAACGGACATCTTTGTTTGAAGTAGCTGAGTGGCCGTTGCTACATTTCAAGTAAATTTAGCAAGTCGCCTTACTGAATGAGTGTCTATGGTCAGGGCTGGTATTTGTGGGAATTGAAACTCCCAGGCTAACTTGATTGTCGTCCTTTAACTCTGATAACTGGAGAGCAACACAGCCACTTCACTTCCTGTTTCTTATATTTCTGCCTCTTTTCCGCTGAACTCTGGACTAGTCAAGATGTAACAGAACCGATCCGGTTGGCATCGGCCACCCAACCAGCGCTCCTGACTAACCCATCAGCTTCTCATTAACTGCAAGTAACGTTACTCTTATTCTCAACGAACTCTTATTCTCACTATCTATATCCTTATCATTCCACGTGTATATTTATGTAAATGAATCTATGTTCTTTCACTAATATATATATATATCAGTATGTTTTCGTCATCATTATACGACCTTTTGCTTTTCAATCACTCCACAAAGTGGTGACCCCGACGTGATATGAATACGCAACCTTCTGATCTGCAGTCATTAGTGTGAGTCTTGCGGCATACTTTTCAACATCTCTCGCGGTGGCTCTACGTATCGGTATTTAACCAGCCAATCATGTTTGTTACGAGGAAGAGCTCAGATGTACTTGTATTTATTGCATTAAAAATTAACAGACTATGTTGCCAATCAAAGGAAGAGGTAATGCCCGGGAGGATTGTATGGCAACAGATACTACACTATCCTCTATCCTGAATTAACATTGTACATTAGTTTGAAAAAATAGTAAACGGAGCCAAGCATTAGAAATGGTAATAGTAGAGTGCCGGTTCCAGACAGGTAAATACAACATTTCTATTATTAATAGATACACAAGCTCTTTCTTTAAAGAAATAAACATTTTCTAGGACAATGACGCTATCTTTGAGAAGATACTAATATCCTTTTAGAATTAAATATGAAATTGAGAATCACAGAAAAAGGCATTTCATAATTTTAGAGAGATAGCCATTACTAATTTCTTGTAATTTAATATCAACAAGACCATTTTCTTGTTCAAACTATTATTACATGCTGTCATTTTTGCATTGCTGGCTTTGCCCTGCCTCGTGCTCTAGCCAGGCTTTATTCTGACTGATAAGCACCTAACTTTATATATATATAGTGTGTGTGTGTGTGTGTGTGTGTGTATGAAAACGTGTGTGTGCATACACACACACACACACACACACACACACACACACACACACACACACACACTCGAAGCAAAATTATTCTGGCTGGACCCAATTAGTTAATAATTTGTTGACAGGCTCCTGAGGGCATAAAATGTGCTGACGCTTTTCTGCTGCACCAATAATCATTCGCTATTTTTGTCCTCGTGAAATGCGATCAGCAAGGAAGGGAATTATGTTTATTGTTCTTCAGACTGAAACATCTGATGCTTGCATGGGATTTGGAATTCTATACAACTTTTGTTGAGAACTCGATACGCATTTATTTCCAGTCATTATGTTTTTGTTTTTTTTTGTTTTTGTTTTTTACAATAGAAATTTTAGCATTCTATTTTCCATTCACAAGTTTTTCCTGAATGTGTAGATTCATTATCATTTCTATCTGCACTGAAGTAAGTTCTTTTGTTTGCTCCTATTTCTCGTTTTCTTGTTTTCACTCTGTCTTGCTCTCCCTCTATCACTCCCAGTCTCTCTCTCTCTCTCATTTTTTTTTAACACATACACCTCAAAACACCCGGGCAACGTCGGGTACCCCCCACTAGTATCGTATAAAGGAACTTTGTGTGTGTGCGAGTTCGTTTCCTATGGACTCGGAAACGCCTGGACCAATGTTTAGAAATTCCACACAAAGGTACTTGATGTGTCTGGGAATGTTCTTTTATCATATTAATAAAGTAAAGTTGATTTTACCACCATCTCCAATCATACATCAGACATCATATGACTATATACAGAGTTACAACACATCATTCCAATATGGTCATTCTTCTTTCCAATACCTAATGCTTGTATCCAGAAATTATCAGTTTCAACCTTGTGACTGATATTACATACATGAGTATTTTTTTTTTATTGCATTTTCACCCCGAACAAGGCACAGTGCCACGTTAATGTAGGGGGCTACTATATGGGACATAATTTGCAAGGATATTATGAAGGGAGTTGAGCAACAAGATGTCTGTTTACATCACACTTGAATTTCTGCATGTCTTTACAGTCAGGAAAGCAAGAACCCGGAAGGGAATTCCAAAGTCTAGCAGACCTAGGAAAGAAACTAATTAGAATAGAAGGCTTTCTGGCATCTAGAAATCTCTACTGTGTAGAGGTGGGATTGTGTTGCTTGTCGGGTGTTTACGTTGAGGGGTGTAAAGGGCTTGTAGTTCGTCAAAGCACCTACCATTAAAATACTTGTAAAACAGATGCAACATTTCATTGATGGGACAGAGGTTGAAGCTTAGCTGACAGTGCAGGACCTATATTTTGAACTCTAACAGAGAGACTAGTAGCAGTAATATAAAAAATAGATGGTCTGTCTATTGTGTCAAGTTTAATTTTGATTTTAACGTTATTGCAAGAAATTGATCCAACTTTTTTTGTATTTATTTATGTAGATATCTATTATATAAATAGCAAAATGTGTGTGTCTGTGTGTTTGCCAAAAGCTTTCAACATGTGCAACAAACACTGACAAAATTTGTATCGGTAGAAAGATTGATCTTTTGGGCGACAAATATCCAAAAATTGGCCAAAAACATTAATTCTTTGACTGTAAACTGGTCCGTTTTTTTGCAAGGAGGGATCAGTTTTTGCGTTGATATTTTTGCAAGTCATTCACGTTTAGCGATCTCAACATACGTTTAAAAGACATTATTTCGAAGGCTCATGACATCATAAAATTACTCATGGGTATTCATTTTTTATTTATTTATTTTTATTTTTTATTTTATTTATTTATTTATTTATTTTTTTTTTTTAGAGGTTTGGTTTTACTATATCACCTCTCGACACCTGGGCAATGCCAGGTACCCATGCTACTTATGCATAGAACTTAATGTGATTATCTTCCAACGGATGTAATTTTGATAATCACACATTTAATTATGGGGATGATTTTGTAGTTTTCTTGAAGCATAGTGCGAAGTGTAAAAGGGTTGTGTTTGAGGACTATAATAATGCAGTTTGTGGGAACGTCTATGTAGTCATCGTTATTTATTTTACTACATAAACTGTTTCCATAACTGCATTGTTATAGCCCTTAAACACAACTCTCAGAAATTCATTATTTTTTTTATTTACTAACGGCCTGATATTTATTGAAAAAAAAACGAAAAACAATGGTGTAAAACAAGACGAAAATTTTCAGATATAAAAAAATATATTGTAAAAATCCACCAGAATGCATTTTGTTTTCTTATCTAAATTTAATTTTGTAAAAATTCAATTCACCAGAATGTTACAAAACTTTGAAGCGGTTTCTTGGTGTATATATGTGTGTGTGTGTGTGTGTGTGTGTGGTGGGGTAGGGTGGGGGTGATAATTTTGATAACAATCTATATATATAAAAGGTAAAATGTGTGTGATCATTTTATGTATGTCTCGCAAAGGCTTTTTTCGCCGCGATTCTCGAGGGGCTTACTATGTCTTAAACTTTTTATATACCATCTAAATTATAATATCAAGGATTTGCGAACGCACGTCACATCTAGATTTATTTACATCGGTTTTTATAAAAATTGCGCTATTTCACTGTGTCACCTGTTTGTTCGACTTCTAAGTATAAATAAAGTGAAACTAATTGAAACATTGCGTGTTCTCGGCTTTCACGGCAGAACGTTCAGAAAGCAATCAGCTTTTGATCAATGTGGAGTTTCTCCTTATATCAGACAATTGCTATTCAATTTGGACAATCTTTTTTAAATGGGGAGTTGGTTTCCCCCACCATCATCTTGGGGAAGCGAAAACTGCCCCGCATTGAAACAAAGTAAACAAACTCAAAAAAAGCTGTCCCGCAGTAAATAAAATACTGCCACTTCATCGTAACGCTCCTGTGATGACCTTATTAAGCAACTACCTGTCAATCAAACCTCTTTCACTCACTTTATAACCCTTAACTTAACACGATAACCAATTTCTCTTGCTCGTGGCCGAGATGGTTAAGTGGTTGGCTTTTGTTACCACCTCCGCGTTAAGGCTTCGAGGTTCAATCCTACTAAAACTTTTTTTTTTTTTTAACACGCACACCTCCAAACACCCAGACAACGCCCTCCCCCCTACGCTGCTAGGAAAATATAAACTACAGTTTAGTTCGAGGTGTAGAAGACCATAAAGTTCCTCATTCATTCCTGGACAATGCTAGATATCCTTGCTATAATCAATTATTGACTTCTATTGCAAAACCAACGTTTTAATGACATTTTTTCATTGAATTATCTGTCCCCCCCAAAAAAAATGTAAATATTTTCTCACAAGAAATCAGGAGAAAAAGCAAAACAAAAGAGTTCAATAAATACAACAAAAATAAAAATAAAGCGACTCCCAGGTCCTATATTAACAAGGTCACTGCGAATCTGATTGTCGAGGATGTATCCTTGGTTGGTATGAACAACACTTACAAAAGCTGTATCAGACATAGTGTTGGTATCACCTTGTTCTGCTCCCATTTGTTGTTTGTTTGTCATGGTGATGAATTTACCTTAGGTCAAATTGCCCAGAGGTCAATTGACCAGAGGCCATTCTAAATATGCACTTAGCAATTGTCAATAGAAACGATTCCATGAAATGAATGAAGTGTTTTGCTTACTTGATCAACATTAAAATGACTTACTCCCTCAAAGAATTTGTTTGAGAGAGAGAGAAAAGTTTGTGTAATGCAAATAATGTAACCGAACATTCTTTTGCTCTTTGACAAAAGTCAATTATTTGTCCACAGTTCTTGATAAGAGGAAAACCTGGTTAGCTTGAGTGTAGGTAATTAATTACTAACACACACACACACACACACACACACACACACACACACACACACATTATATAAAGGAAAGTTGTCTGCATGTTTTTGTGTTCGTGTCCAGCTACAAGTAAAACAACTACACAAGACACACCCATAAAATCTGATATTCTTTTTCTGCATTGCCTCTATTAAAATATAAACATTTTTTTCTGGCCTTCAGGCTATGATCACAGCGTAGTATCTGCTCTGAATAAAACTGAATAAGGTGATGCTACACTCAAGTTAATTCGTCCGTAATCAATGGAGGGGAAGGCAATTTTTATTTTTGCCTACTCCCAGAGCGCCCCTTTTTGAGGAGCTGGTTTCCCTCCTCCCCACATTAAAAACGACATTGTGTCACATTTTGTTTTCATAGGGAAACAAATAAATACCAATATAGACAATTAAAAAAATTTTTTAATATTCATTGGATTTTTAGGGGGGGGTGGGGCGTATCAGGAACAGAATTAGGTAAGAGGAATGGGAGAAAGACATTTAGAGCGTTTTTTTTTTTTTTTTTCTTTTTTTTACATGGGGTCACCACTTATCAAGGCCCGGAGGCCACTCAGGGATAAGGGTTATTGTGTATACAGTAATCAATGAGATAGTATTGTAGTAATCATTAGTATTGGAGATTTGATAGAGTGTCTTACTTAAGGGGGCGGTTTGTCAGGAATTTGTTTGTTTGTTGTTACTATGTAGTAATTAATCTTTCAACGATTTTTTTTTCTCCGCTTGCGAGTGAAAATAAGAGATGGGAGGGGAATTACAGACAAGTTTAAAAAAAAAAAAAAAAAAAAAAAAGGCGCTGTTTTACAATTTGTCACTGTGCAGAGGGAGACCACTCTCGTTTACTAAGAGATTCGTTCATATTTTCATCTGATAATTTAAGGCGTGATATATATATTTTTTTAATCAAAGCATTACAAAAAATATGAAAATGCGACGATAGCTGTAAGCTGCGGCAACACTACATTTTTTTTTACGACTTAATAAGAAATTAAATGCGACGATACGAAACTATTTTTTTTTTTTTTTTTTTAATCAAAAAAAACTTTCTACTAAAAACAAATATGAAAAAAGGCCGTGGGGGTGGGGGCTTTTTTTTTTTTTTTCTGAACAAAGCGCCAAAAAAAGATGTTACACCTACATCATTCATGCCATTTACTACGCCCCCCCCTCCCCGGCAACACCGAGTGACCATGGTAGTACATGAATAATTCTTTACTGATTTACTTAGCTAGTTTACTATAGATTCTCATGGATAATGGACTGGCCTTGATGGCATTTCCCCCATGAATTCTTTTTATAACGCACGCGCACATGCACGCGCACACACACGCACACACACACGCGCGCACGCACACGCGCACACACACACACACACAAACACGCACACACACACACACATCACCTTATTCAATTTTACATGCTACCATATGTTGGACGACCTTTACAAACTGACTTCTAAGCTGATCTATTTCTAGCCTGGTCTTTATTTATTCCTCTTCTTCATCACTAGGGCTATGACAACAGCATGTTCTTTTCCTTGTTTTCATTCTCGGGTATATATCCATTGATATCTTATATGTTTTTATGTGTTGATTAATTGTGTCGGATATATACTCGAGAGTTAAAACAATGAAAAGAATATGCTGTTGTCATACCCCTATATATCACTTCCTCCCACGTTTTCTTTGGCCTTCCTCTGTTAACTACCTCTGCTACTTTAACTGTTCTACTTCTACTAACACAAACTCTCTCATCCATTATTTCGATGTGACCAAACTAATGTTCGGATGATTAATCGGGAATCTGAAAAGTCAGAACATTTGGGGATATCGGGATCGGGAAAAATCTGTGACTATTTTCCGATGCCAAAAAGCGATTCTTTTAATTGTATTTCATTTTTTATTAGGTTTTGTTTAAAACATCTTCTACTGCTGGTAATAACGATGAAATAAATATTTATGATGTTTAACTACCAGTAAAACTAAACTCTAAAGATTATTCCCCTCACAAATATATTTGTACGTTTGAGAAAATATTTGCACATTTAACATGTGTTTTTATGGTAATCGTCAGAAAAAGAACAACTCTATAGTTAGATATTTAGTGATTTATAAAGAATCGGAATCGGTAATTTAGTATGGAACCGCTAATTGCATCATAATCGGGGGAAAAATTTAAGAATCGTTCCATCACTTGACTAAACCAAGAGCTGAGTAAGGAATGGGACAAAATTAAAAATTGCATCAATTGAAAAAGATCTTTTTTTTTAATATATACGAGGTGTCTTCAATAAGTTTCCAGATTTTTTTGTACAGGCGTTTAAAATTGTCATAAACTCTTTAAAAATTCAGTGTGTTAGTGCTATACATCTTATGATATGACTAGCCAATTTTTATGATTTCAGGATCAAATGAACAGCTCCAACAGGAATTGGAATACACCCTACTAAAGCCTTGTATGGCACAATCATGTTAACACACCAGTTCTCGCCAGATCACCGAAGTTAAACAACATTGAGCCCGGCCTGTACCAGATGGTTGACTATTTGGGAAGACTAGGTGCTGTATGTACCTTCTGGGAAGGTTGGATGTTAAGCTAGCACCCTCACCCTGAAAACAAGAACTCCGCTAGTTTATATATATATATATATATATATATATAAAAAAGGCAAAAAAAAAAAAAAAATGTGTCTGTGTATGCATTTTTTCTGTATGTCCGGCAAAGGCTTTTTTCTCTGCGGCTTCTCAGTCAACTCACTCCTTAAAACTTTTTATATAATATCTAAATCATACGAGTTATGACCGGGGGTCGCGTCTAGTTTTAATTTGCCCAACTTTTACATGCTGTTTTTGAGATTTTTTTCCGATCGCCACATTGGCCGAGATGATTAGATGTCTGGGTTTTTTTTTTCCCCTTTTGTTTCTATCTTGGCGTCAAGGCTTCGGGTTCGAACCTACCTTCCTACTTATACTTTTTTTTCTTTTGCACCTACAAACACCTGGCCAACGTTTTTTTTTTTTTTTTTTAAACAGGATTGTTTTGAATTACCCCCTCCCCAACACACACACCTCCAAACACCCGGGCAACGCCGGGTAACCCTCGCTAGTCTATATATATATATATATATATATATATATATATATAAAAGCGAAAATGTATGTATGTATGTTCGCTTTTTGTGTATGTCTGCAAAAGGCTTTTTTCCGAGTCCTTCTCGGTGGAGGGGGAGGCACTCCTTCTTAAAACTTTTTATATCCCGTCTAAATGATAATATCTACGACTTAACAATGGGGGTCGCGTGTGTATTTAACTTTTACCAGCTCGCCGCAACTTTGAAATGTGAATGATGAGGCGGTTGGCTTGCAGCGCAAAACTAGGTCGAATATCACGCCATTTCCTCGCATCTGTATATTTCAGTTTATAAACTTTAACTGAATACACTTATCAATTCTTCTCCTTCGTGGTCGAGATGGTTAGGTGGCTGGCTTTTTTTCCCTTTAGTTTTCACCTTTGCATCAAGGCTTCGGGGTTCAATCCTACCTTCCTTTATAACTTTTTTCTTTCTTTTACACCTCCAAACGCCCGGAAACGTTTTTTTTAACACACACATCTCCAAATACCCGGGCAACGCCGGGTATCCCCATCACCACCACCACTAGTCTATATATATAAAAGCGAAAATATGTGTATGTATGTTCGCTTTTTGTGTATGTCCAAGAAAGGCTTTTTTTAGAGAAGCGCTCAGTCGGTACGCCACTTAAAACTTTTTATATCACATATAAATCATATCTCCAAGTTAACAACGGAGCTCGCCTGTCTATTTAATTTGCTCGACTTCGAGAAGATAAATATTCAACAGTTTTCGCTCGCCGCGTGTGGATTAGGCTTTTTCCTATAACAAAAGTGACACTAATTCTGGCGGTATTTTTCCGGTCGCCATCGCCGGAAATGTCCGAAAGCAATCAGCTTTGATCAATATGGAAATATTTTCCTTATATCAGACAATTGCTATTCAAATTGTACAAGAGGAGCTTGTCCCCCACCCCCTCCCCCCGGGAGTTTTGATTTACCTCCAAACACCCAGGCAATGCCGGATACCCCCCCAGCTAGTCTATATTTTATAAAAGCGAAAATGTATGTATGTATGTACGCTTTTCCTCTATGTCCACAAAAGGCTTCTTTCAGAGAAGCACTCCCTCGGTTCACAACTTCTTAAAACTTTTTATATCATCTATAAATTGTAATATCTCACACTTAACCACGGAGCTCGCTTGTCTATTTAATTTTATTGACTTTTAAACGTTAATTATTCCACATTTCCCGCATCGACACGCGTTAAATTCGGTTTTCGGTATAAACAAAAAGCGAAACTCGACTCTAATCACAGGCCCAGAGCCAGTGAACGTTTGTCGACTTAGTCATATCAGACGGGGGAACGAGTTTTTAAAAACAAACAAACCGATTTATTCACCTCATTAAAAACTGTCCCGCACAAAATGCTAACTGCTGAATACCTATCGCCGTCACGTCAATCAAAAACGAGCACCTGTTATTTGTTTTTCACACTTTACTATTTTCCAACTGTGCGTCGTCAAGGCTTTGTGTTTTTTCACGGGCACCTGTTTTTTTCACACACACCTACAAACACCCGAGCAATGCCAGGTACCCCTCGCTAATGTATTTGTGTTTGTGTGTCTGCTAAAAACTTTCGACAGACAGAACAAAAATTCACAAACTTGGTCTCATCCTTCGCCCGACAAATATAAAAAAATTGGCCAAAAACATTTCTACAGGAAGGGCGGGTCGGTAAAAACCGTCCTCTCATGACGAGATCGGTTCTACGCATGCGTCAGACGACGTCATGACCTGATTTAGTTTAAATATTTGAAGAACTGATGCAATTTCATGTACGTCGTATTAGGTCAGTTGGTTAGAGCGTTGGGTCATTATCTAAACCTTTGGGGTTCGAATCGTGGTGTGAGATGTCTTCTTTTTTTTTTTCCGAGTTTTTTACATTTTAATATTGAAGCAGGGTTATTTAAGCCATTTTTCACGTAACGGTTGTTTTTCTGTTTTTTTTTTTTTTGTTTTTTTTTAACTTCGCTTATTCTTAGGTTTTCATTAACACCACCCACTCCCACCCCCGACCAACCACACACACCCAAAATTACCCTGGTACCCACCGATTTTTTTAAATTTTGATATCGAAACAGGCTTATTTAAGCCATTTTTCACATGTTTTTTTATTTTTTTTATTTTCAGATTTTTTAAAGCAGTTTTAACGTTTGTTTTTCTGTTTTCTTTTTTGTTTTTGTTTTTTCGATTTTTACATTTAACATCGTTCGTTTGCCTTACGTTAGTTTTTTTTGTGTTATTTATTTTCAATGTTTTTGTCCACTATTTCGCATATTTGTCCATCTTTTTCGTATAAATAAAGCGAAACTAATCAAAGCGAAGTAGGTCGCCTGGCTTTTTTGCCAAGGACGTTCAGAAAGAAATTAGCTTTAATCAATGTTAGGGAAACCCTTCATACGAGATAATTGGTATTCATTTGGAGAGCTCCCCCTTTTGTGGGGAGCTGGTTTTCCCAAATATCGTGGGGAAACATAAATATGGCAGATAGCAGGCAGCTTAACTGGCCTCCAGCAAGACGTTCACTTCTGTGCTTGCATGAGCACACATAAGTGGTGACTACCAAAAGGTGATGATTAAAAAAAAAAAATAATAATACTTAAAGAACATTATTTCTTTGGCCGTTCATTCCTATATGCAACTCTACAAAAATATCGCCACAAAGTAATATACTACATAAGGTAATGGCTTTTTCTGAGCGCTTTAAGAACTCTTCGTACAGACGACCTCTATGATCAACTCTGATGTTATTGCTAATCCTCTTAACCTACTTCTTGAATATGGGTCTGTCCAGATTCAGAAATTGACCGTCATCTTGATAATGGTGATAATCCATTTCCTTGCAATATATATATATATATATATATATATATATATATATATATATACACTAGCAAAAGTACCCATCGTTGACTGGGTTCAAAAACTGCCTACAGAAAATGGACTCTGATATATGAAAGTACTAGTGGGGGGGGGGTACCCGGCGTTGCCCGAGTGTTTGGAGATGTGTGTGGTCGGGCAGGGGTGGTGGGTGTTAATGAAAACCTAAGAATAAGCAAAGTAAAAAAAAGAAAACAGAAAAACGAACATTAAAACTTAAGTGTGGGTACTCGGGCGGTGGGGGTAGGGGGGGCTAATCAAAACATCGGAAAAAAAACACAAAATACTAACGTAAGGCAAACAAACGATGTTAAATGTAAAAATCGAAAAAACAAAAAGAAAACAGAAAAATGAACGTTAAAACTGCTTTAAAAAATTTGAAAAATAAAAACCAAAGAAAAAACATGTGAAAAATGGCTTAAATAAGCCTGTTTCGATATTAAAATTTAAAAAATTGGTGGATACCCGAGTGTTTTTGGGTGTGTGGTCGGGCGTGGGGGTGTTAATGAAAATCTAAGAATAAGCGAAGTAAAAAAAAACAGAAAAACGAACGTTACGTGAAAAATGGCTTAAATAACACTGCTTCAATATTAAAATTTAAAAAATCGAAAAATAGAAAAATCTCACACCACGATTCGAACCCAAAACGTTTAGATAATGACCCAACACTCTAACTAACTGACCTAACATGACACACATGAAATTGTCTCAGTTCTTCAAATATTTAAACTAAATCAGGTTATGACGTCATCTGACGCATGCGTAGAACTGATCTTGTCATGAGAGGATGGTTTTTGCTGGATGAAATGGTTCTGTTCAGATTTCAAAGTTCAAGACACACCTGACGAAGCTCGAGGGTAACAAATTGGCCGAAACGTCGTGAGAATATCATCCAACATGAGAACAGGACTCTATTTTGTGTCCTCCCCTCCCCTCTCCTTTAGTATATATTTTTATAATACTAAACTTTAACTTTCAAAATCATTTAAAATAATAATTTGATAAAAAGAACAAACTGAGTTAAACATAACTAAATTAAATTTTATATATATATATATATATATATATATATATATATATATGCTTGTTGAGATGGATGAAATATGACGATATGAAAAATAAATTAGAGGTAGAAGGACCTGAATGCTCAAGGTTTTGCCCCAATTTATATGGGCTTTTTTCTACGACCATTCCTCTTGAAAAATCCCGCATAAATCTAGCGAAACGTTGAGCGCTCAGGTCCTTCCACCGGCAATCTATTTTTCATATATATAAGTTTATGAGGATATATATGCATGCCTAACGAATTCTCGGGGGAATGAAATACAGAATATTCTGTGTAGCTTAATTGCCTTTTTTTCTTTTTTTTTTTTTCTTTTTTTAATTACGTTGTCACCTCAAACAAGGCACATTGCCACATTGTTGTAGGGGGCTACTATCAGGGACATAAGCATCAGGAGTACTGTGTAGGAAGTTGGGCAGCAAGATGTCCACGTTGCACTTGAACTTCTGCATGCCAGTACAGTTGGGGAAGCAGGGACCCAGAAAGGAATTCCAAAGTCTAGCTGTTCTGGGGAAGAAACTACTGGAGTAAAAGGCTCTCTTGCATCTAGGGATCTCTACCGTGAAGGGGTGGGATTTAGCTGCTTGTCGGATTTGTCAAGGGTATTTACGTCGAGGGGGCACAAGTGCTTGCAGTTCGTCAGAGCATTCACCGTTAAAGTACTTGTAGAACAGGCAGAGGGATGCAACATTTCATCGATGGGACAGAGGCTGAAGTTTAGCTGACAGTTCAGGACCTATCAGATTGGCGACTCTCTTTTGAACCGTGTCTAGGAGCGAGAGACTAGTGGCAGATACACCAGCCCAAATATGACAACAATACTCCATACATGGGCGAATGGTGACCTTATAGAGGTATAGGATACTTTAAGGCGTTAATAGCTTTCTAGCACGGTAGAGAGAACCCACCTTTTTCGCAGCGGTCCTGGCTATGCTCTCAATGTAATTGTTCCAACTCATGTTTCCTGTGAACGTTAGGCCGAGGAGTTTAAAAAATGTACTTTCAGATAAAGAGTCATTGGCCATTGCTATTGGTGGTAGGGAAGGTTTCTTGTAATTATTGAAGGAAACAAATTAGTCTTGGCAGCATTGAAGGTGACCATCCATTTTTATCCCCATTCCACTATGGATCGGAAGTCTTCCTCTAGTGTTTTTGCCATTTCTTTAGATATGTGTTCATTTGTTTTCCTGTTGTGTGTTATAGAGCATGGTGTCGTCACCATACATACCCATCTCAGACAATTTTGTCAGGGAGGTCATTTATGAATATTAGGAATAACAGAGGTCCAAGGATAGACCCCTGAGGCACTCCTGCATTTCTATCATATTGTTTAGATGTAAGACCGTCAAGGACAACCTGGATTATATATTTTTATAACTTATTACCTAGCTCTACCTATGTATTGAGCACTGTTGAAGTAAATATTGAAAATTTACGCATAAAATTATATTTTCATATATTAATTTGTGATTAAATGAAGTAGTCATATATATATATATATATATATATATATATATATATATATATATATATATAAAATCTACACAGTAGAACCCTAGAATACGTTTTTTTTTCTGGTTACGATGTGGGATGTTTTTTCAGCCCCTGGTTACGGTATTTACTTCGCCTTACAGTGTTATTTATAATATTATTTTATTATATACATGGGTATTATATACTGTACTGTGTTTTATTACTAATTTTTAATGCCGTATCCTGGGGTTCTATGGTATGAAAACAAAAATTAAAATAAAATAACTCCTGAACAATACAGATTACTGCACTGAAGCATCATTCACCCTATGAGGAATGAACCGGCTTCCTCTAAAGGAGGACGTTTCATGTGAGTACGGAATTTACCAGCAGTTCCCAGTCGCATGTATATCTCCGTTAGGGGAAATGACGACGTTAGTTTTTTGCAGCTCTTGCAGGGAGGTATCGACACCCTCCTACTTACAGCATCTGATATTCCTAAATAGTCATTCATCTGAGAGTGACCAGACTCAACGTTGCTTAACTTTGGTGATCAAATGAGAACCGGCATAACAACACTGATTAGTTACAGTTTATTATTAATATTTCCTTTTTTTTTTCTTTTTTTTTTTTTCTGATGAACACAGAAGGGAGCAAATATGTAAGACAATAAACCTTTTAATAGAATATCGTATCGTTTTTCTTAAAAAAATTATATTTCGTGATACAACTTATAATTCTGGAGTTGGAATTTTAAAAATATTTTGTTATTTGTTTTTCTAAAGAACACAATATTTCTTTCTTAGTTTTTTTTTTTTTTTTATGAGTTCTTTATTAAGCTGAAAGGATGGGCTTGTTAAAGAAAGTCCGATTCATTTTAGTGCTAACTTTGGTATGTGGAAAAAAAAAAAAAAAAATTAAAATCAGGTGACCCATTTTATGTTAGCAAAACCGAAAAGTGGGAGATTCATCGCATCTCAGAAACAACAAAGTAATAAATGACATAAAAAGCAAATAATGTTGTTTTTTTTTACACAGTGGTCACCACTTATCAAGGCCCGGAAGCCACTCAGGGATAAGGGTTATTGCAAGTACATTACGTTAGTGTGGAGATTTGATGAAGTGTTTACTTCTTAAGTGGGCGGTTCATTAGGAATTTGTTAACGTTGGACTTGAACATATCCAAGTTGTAGTCAGGTGAGAAGCAGGCAGACGGAACAGAGTTCCACAGGCGTGCAGTTCTAAGAAAAAAGCTTTGTTCATGGAATCCACGTTTTGATTTAGGCACAGATAAAGAGTGGGGGAAATTTTTCACAGTGGATTCAGCTAGACGGGTGTTTTTCGTGAAAGATTGGCGAGGGGGGGACCAGAGATTGGAGCTCAGATGAGTACCTTATTTACATCTGCTTTTTTTCTCATCAATAACATCTATTAAAAATGTTTGGGTGAGCCTTTCATGAAAATTGTCATGCATACATATGATAGGTATGTGTATATGTTTGTATGTACAAAAGTCATTCCTAAAATAACCGGTCATTGTGAATTTGGGATCACAACTTCTAGTCGTAATGCGGATTAACAGTATAGTAAATAATGGGCAATCAACAAATCCTCCATTATCCAATAATCATGAGGCTGTTTGCATGGCAACTGAGAAAACTAACATGCTTGCCCATCAGTTTGTCTCAAACTCCTCCACCTAACATTTGTGGGCAATATGAACTGAAACAAATACATAGAGGACATTGCAAAGGCTGCTGAAAAGAAGGTGGGCTCCCATTATCAAGCTAGAAGACTACTCACACCTGAGAGTATCTTGTACCTCTACAAGACCACCATTCGCCCATGCATGAAGTATTTTTTCCACATCTGGGCTGGTGCATCTACCGCTAATCTCTCTCTCTCTCTCCCTCTTAGATAAAATCCAAAAAAGAGTTGTCAATCTAATCAGTCCCACTTTATCAACTAAGCTCCAGCCCCTGTCCCATCACAGCAATGTTGCATCAATGTGCCGGTTTTACAAATATTTTAATGGAATGTGTTCTGATGAACTCATTTCACTTGTCCCCGTCGGCATACATATCCCCGACAAACCTGCTTAGCAATAAGATCTCACCCCTTCACCGTTGATTTCCGTAAATGCCAGAAAGCTTTCTATTCTAATAGTTTCTTCCCTCGAACAGCTAGACTTTGGAATTCTCTTCCTACTGCCTGCTTCCCTGGCTGTACTGATATGCTGAAGTTTAAATGTAACATAAACAAATATTTTGTTAATTTTTCCTAGACATGGGCCCAAGTAGTGTCATGCTTTGTAAGGACTAAAAAAAAAAAAACCTCTTCTTTGGATCCAGCAAACCACTCCTCCCTGATTTTCCTTAACGGATAGAAATCACACTGAAAATCATCCCTTAAGTACATGATATAATAATAAACCTAAACACCTCAAAAGCATGTGGACCTGATTTCATCCCGGCTGTACTATAAAAACATGTTCTGCTGAGCCTGCTCCAGTTCTCTCCAAACTCTTTGACAAATGCCTTAACAAATCGAGCTTTCCTGACTTCTGTAAAACTGTTTCTGAGGTACCAATTTACAAGAATTCTGGCGAAAGAACTGACCCATTAAATTATCACCCCATAAGCCTCCTCCCTCTTTTTGCCAAAATATTTGAGTCCATTATTAATCCAGCTCTAGTCCACCACCTTACAGTTGCTAAACTTCTGTTCAACCATTAATATGGATTTAGGCAAACCCATTCTACTGCAGATATTCTAATTGTAATCTCTGAACGTATATACTATGCACTAGATAAGTCAGGGGAGAGGAGGGCAGTAACTCTAGATATATCTAAGGCTTTTAACAGGATATGGCACGATAATCTTCAGGAAATCAGATCCTATGGTATTACTGGATGAATACTTAACATAATTAAATCCTTAAGTAAGAGAAGAATTCAGGCTGTCCTCGATGGTCGTATGTCTAAACAATATGATTATACATATAAATGGAGGTGTACCGCAGGGGTCGATCCTTGGACCTTTATTATTCCTGATATTCATAAATGACCTCTCTGATATAAAAGTCTGACATGGGTATATTTGCTGACGACACCACGCTCTCTATAATAGGCATGAAGGGAAAACAAATGAACACTTATCCATGGCAATGGCAGAAACACTAGAGGAAGACCTTCAGTCTGTAGTGGAATGGGGTCAAAAATGGATGGTAATGTTCAGTGCTGGCAAGACTTAGCTTCTTTCTTTCAATAATTACAAGAAACATTCTCTACCACCAATAGCTATGGCCAAAAACACATCTTCTTTCAAACTCCTCGACTTAATGTTCACAGGGAACATGAGTGGGAACAGATACATTGAGAGCATTGCCAAGGCTGCTGTGAAGAAGGTGGGATCTCTCTACCGTGCTTGGAAGTATCCTGTACCTCTACATTCGCCCATGTATGGCGTATTGTTGTCACATTTGGGCTGTTGCATCTGCTACTAGTCTCTCACTCCTGGACAGGGTCTAAAAGAGGGTCGCCAACCTGATAGGTCCTGGATTGTCATCTAAGCCTCAACCTCTGTCCCATCGACAAAATGTTGTATCCCTCTGTCTGTTTTACAAGAATTTTAATGGCGGATGCTCTGACGAACTACAAGCTCTTGTACCCCCTCAATATAAATATCTCGACACACCCGACAAGCAGCAAAGTCCCACCCCTACACAGTAGAGATCCCTAGATGTAAGAAAGACTTCTACTCCAATAGTTTCTTCCCCAGAACTGCTAGACTTTGAAATTCCCTTCCGGTTTCCTGCTTCCCCGACAGTACTGACATGCAGAAGTTCAAGTGTAATGTAAACAAACATTTTGCTGTGCAACTCCCTACATAGTATTACTGCAAATTATGCCCCAGACAGTTGCCTCCTACATTAAAGTGGTACTGTGCCTTGTTTGAGGTGAAAATGCAATAAATAAGATACAGTGTATCCTGTCACCCCCCCCCCTTTTAACAGATTTGGCACATCGGAAGAATAGCTTTCACTTGTAAAAGATACATAGCCGCATACAAACATATGATAAATATAACATAGTATTAAATGACTATAGAAATATCTGCTATCAAATTTTAGCTGAGTCATTAAAACGTTCATGACTTGGAATATTTTTGAGGGATGAAGAAATGTATTTAGCAGACATAGTCTTCTGTAGAATTTTTTCAAACATTATTTTCCTCTGTCCTCTATACCAATCTCACTAATACACAATAAACTGTTTCTATTCGCACCTCAAAAAAACTTAATCATCCAAGATGGCCACCTGCCAGATCCAAACTTACATAACTGTCTACAGGGACGGCGAATTTGATCTAACGATATTGTGATGTCTGCTGATTTTTCTTTTCTGTTTTTTTTTTTTTTTAAATTCTGTCGATATAGTTTTACATTAAATGTGTTCAAACAATAATAGGACACGTTCTGCTTGGCTAAACAACCTTGCATTTAAGTTTTATTTTTTTGCTTTTTTTTTTCTCTTTTTTATTTTATTTTTATTTTTATTTTTTCTCTTTTTTTTTTTGTTTGACTTTTATTGGCTTACGTCATTATTGTCCTTTAAAGTGTTCTTTGGAAGGTTATCTAAAAAGGTTTTGGCAGGTTAAAGCTTTCAGGAATAAATGTGTATATCTACGTGCGCCAATGAACCAGAATAATACTCTTTGTGTGTCTAGTTAAATATTAACTCGAAGAATACTCGTTCCAGGAAAATGAATTCCCAAAACAGCACCGTTTTTGCACTACTTTTTAACGGGCATCGAGAATTTAGTACAGAATCGGTAATTGCATCACAATCGAGGAAAATTGCTGAAGATGACTAGTCAGCATCTCTGTTGTAGCATTCCACGCTCAGTGTGGAAAATTTCCTTACAAGTAGTGCATGGGTATTTACCAGAGTTGTTGCCTTTGGTAATGTTTTTGTTCAGACCTGGTCTTTATTTTTGTCTCTATTTCTGCCATTCCTTTGTGAAGACTACTGTGCCAGCAACGTCAGTTTGCTGTTAGCCCTTCCCAATTTTTCGTGTTCATATTCATTGCTTTTAAGTGGCGCTTTATCAAATCCTTGTAGCAGAGTTTCTGCCCACCAATCTTTCTGTACCCATTTTCCAATTCTCCATAAAATAGGATTTTTGGGATGTGATTGTTTTCCATTCTGGCCACATGTCCAGTCCATCGCAGTTATGTGGTGGCGAGTACGGCTTCTATGCTGTCATTGTTGGCTCTGTTGAGTACTTCAACATTTGGTATAAGATCGTTCCATTTAATTTTCATCATTTTTCTTAGATGGCGCTGTTGTATTGCTTCCAACCTCTTTATGTGCTTCCTGTACAGTGTGTAGGTTTTTGCTGAATATAGTACGGCAGGTAATACCACTGCTTTATAAACTTTGCGTTTTGTTTCTAGTCTAATGCCGTTCCTTGGCCATCGTTTTTCTAGTTTTCCAAATGAAGCACATATATCTATATATCTATAAAAGTGAATGTGTCTGCGTGTCTGTGTACATTTCCCTATGCAATAACTCTGTCAATTTTTAGTCTACAGACTCGAAATTTGAAATACAGAGTTCTGAGATTTGGGAACGTTATTTCGGCCAGAAATTTGGCTGTAAAGAGGTCAAAGTTCAACGATTTGACCTTTGAGAACTCTACCAAACTCCTTCGCTAATTTTGGGTATAAACACTTGAAATTTTAGATATAGGTTCCTTGGACATGGATCTAACTTAATAACTTGATTTGAGCCAAAAAACAAATGTTAAGGGGTCATAATAGGGGTCAAAGTTAAAAAAAAAATTGTACCTCTGCGGTCTCTACCAAATTACTCAGGCACTTTCTGGTCTAAACATTTGAAATTTTACATAAAGGGTATTCAGAGATAGGGCAAACTTTTTAATCGGTTTGGGTCGAAAATTTTTAGTTACCAATATATAAATGTATGCATGTATGTTTGCATGTCTGCCTAAAACTTTTGACAGAGGCAACGGATTTTACCAAGATCAGTATCGTTTTGAATTTCGACCTTTCAGATGACAAATATCGAAAAATTGGTTAAAAACATTAATATCTTCACTGGGCACTTTTCTATAGAGGGAGGGGTCGCTTTTTTCGCTGAAATTTATGAAAGTTATGCTCTACTTTCGATTGTCTAGCCTTAATTTAAACATAAGTCACTTCCGATTTGGCGGTGGTCGTAACAGCAAAGACGTCAGGTTTTTTTCCCCAGTCTTTTCCTCCTTCGTGGTACGTGTTCGAGCCTGCCTTCCTACTACTACTTTTTTTTTTTGCTCAACATAACTATTCAAACACCCGGGCAACGCCAGGCTGAAATGCTAGTATATATATATACACACACACACACAACTTCCTACAGCCAACTACCTTGAAAATGCTGCTGTGAAACCTGACATAGTTATATGGAATAAGTCGGAAAGAGTGGCAACCTTGGTTGAAGTGAGTGTCCCTAATGATGGAGGTCTGAACAGAGCTGAAAAAGAGAAACAGACCAAATACCAAGGTTTCATGTATGATATGAAAAGAAACTGGAATCTTAGGGAGATATCAATCATAGCAGTTATTATAGGTGCCACAGGACTTATGAAGAAGAATCTGAAGTCCTACCTAACTAATCTTCCTGGTGAACCAAGTGCAAAAGAAATCCAGACAATTGCACTTAAGGGAACAACGAGGATACTAAAAAGAGCTCTCGGTTGGTTTCAATAAAAAGCAGGGCAATGTTGGCAGCTGGTTTGGATGCCCCATACCCAGCATTACAATCTTCAAAGGAAGAAAATTAAAAAAAAAAAAAAAAAAAAAAATACAATTCACTCCATTTCGAACTCTTCAGAGACGATCAACAGGTGTCGCTTTTGTAATAGGTTTTAATTCTGATAAGATTCAAACAAGAGAAGCAGCATCTGACACTTGCTATTTCGGAACATTAGACCCTGTGTAATGTTGAAACACGTGATGAATCACGGCTCTCTAATAATAATATTTAGACATAAGGTCACGGATGCGTTGTATCTTAAAGAATATATATTTATGTGTGCATGTGTATACATTTTATGTAATTTTTAGTATTAAAAATTAAATTCAATAGATATAATAAATATTTGAGTGATTAAAAAAAAAAATTTTTTTTTAATATAACATTTTGATCCTCCAACAAAGGAGGGGTTGAACCTAGTAATTCACTCCTGCTCATCAGTTCGTTTGTTTGAACTTTTCTCAATAACCACGGAGACATTTTGCACAAACATTAGTCATGGTGAAAGTAAATTTTTGCCAGAACGGATTTTCCAGGATAACTCTGGTTGCCCCCCCCCCACAATCGTTCATCCATTCATTTGTTCGCACTTTTCTCAATAACCAGTCCTTAAATTTTTTTGAAAATTTTGCACAAACATTAGTCATGAAGAAAGTAAATTTTTCACTCGTGAAGGGGGGTCCCACATGCTTAGCTTGTTAGTATTAAAAATTAAATTTAACGAATATAATAAATATTTGAGGGTTTTTTTGTTTGTCTTTTTTTGTTTTTTGTTTTTTTTTAGTTTCACTTTTTATCAAGAAAAATGAAATGATATTGACCGTCTTTATGTAAAAAAAAAAAAAAATCCATAGAAAAAGAAAACTGCAGCTGAAAAATCAATAAAACATGTCTTGTTTGACCAAAGTTATTGATTAATCAAATGTTTTATAAAGCACAAAAAACAAATGTGTGACCCTGGAACATTTCACGGTCGAGACTGAATAAGATTATAAATTGATCATCGATTTATGATAAAAATCATTCGTCTGTATTACAAATGTACAGATAGACTATTCATTATAAAAAAGGGAAAGTTTAAAGTGGTTAACCATAGTCAAATGCAAACCAAAGGTTCCCTTTTTTATTTGTTACTGTACTGAAATGTAAGGGAAGATGCAACTCCTTTCTTAGGATTACTCCACTTACTCTTGATCTTCACATTGTAATGCTGACTATTTAGCAAGGAAGCATCAAGTACCACTTTTTGAGTCTTTGGTATGATTCAATCAAGGATTGAACCCTGATCTCCCAGCTCGTTAACAAACATTCTTACCATGCCTGTTTTACAAGTATTTTAATGGAATGTACTCTGGTGAACTGGAAGCATTCATACCCCCTCGACATAAATACTCCATGACTAACCTGACAAGTAGCTAAATCCCACCCTTACACTGTAGAGATCCCTAGATGCCAGAAAGCCTTCTACCCTAATAGTTTCTTCCTTCAGACTGCTAGACTTTGGAATTCCCTCCCGGTTCCCTGCTTCCCTGACTGAACTGACATGCAGAAGTTCAAGTGTAATGCAAACAGACATCTTGCTGCTCAACTCCCTACATAGTGTCTCTGTAGATATGTTCTTAAATTTTACCCCTTTACATCCAAGTGGCAGTCTCTCTTGTTCGGGGTGAAAAGTAATAAAGTTATGTCAGATGAGTCATCATAGCAAGGATAAGTTAAAAATCAATTGTAGGAAACATTTGCAACAAATACTTGTCTAGCGGAAACAACCGCCAACAACTTTCCTCACTTTCTATCTGTTCCCAAAACTAAACAAAAATCCCATAGTATCTTTCCTAGAACTGTCCGTCTATGAAACACAATACCGTGCGTCTGCCTCCCAGCTGACTATAACATGATCATCTTCGAATCTAATGTGAAAGAAATCCTGTTGAGTCGTGATTCAGATAATCTAGCCCTACCCAAGTTCCATTCTGACTGATCTTATTGTCTGAACATCTACCTAACACTTAACACTTATCCTTGGGTGGCCTCTTGGTCTTGATAAGTGGTAACCCTCAAATAATAATAATAATAAAAAAAGAGGTGGTGAATTGGAAATCTCAATTTTTATGGGAGTCTTCAGTTTTCATCTTTTTATTTTTTTTACTAATTACTTATCAAGGCTAAGAAAACATTCAGGAATAAGGGTGTAACATAGCGCCGGTGTAAATATATGTGCAATGACGTCACCAGTACAGAAAAAAAAAACTATAAAAAAAAAGAGAAAGAGAATGATCACATGAAAGACGTGGATAATGTTCGAGATCACATTAGAGGTGTGAATGACATTCAAGAGCATGATCACGGTGTGAACGTCACAGCTGTAACGAGAAGTCACACACGACGGGAGAATGAGGAAATAAATTTCATTGTTTAAAAAAGAAGTTGAAGTTATTTTCTATTATTTATCTTCTTTTTTTTTTTTTTATTCAATTTTCACCCCAAACAAGGCACAGTGCCACTTTGAAGCAGGGGGCTACTATTAGGGACTTAATTAGCGGGGTATTATGAAGGGAGATGAGTAGAAAGATGTTTGTTAACATTACACTTGAACTTCTGCATATCATTGCAGTTGGGAAAGCAGAATCCCGGAAGGGAGTTCCAAAGACCCGCAGTTCTGGGGAAGAAACTATTGGAGTAAAAGGCTTTCTTGCACCTAGGGATCTCTACTGTAAAGGGATGAGACTTAGTAGCTTGTCGGGTTTGTCGGGGGTAGTTACGTCGGGGAGGTACAAGTGTTTGCAGTTCGTCAGAGCATTCACCATTAAAGTATTTGTAGAACAGGCAGAGGGATGCAACATCTCGTCGATGGGACAGAGGCTGAAGCCTAGATGACAGTTCAAGACCTATCAGGTTGGCGACTCTCTTTTGAACCCTGTCCTGCTTTGTGATTGAGGCATACAACGAGTTGGGTCACAACGAGTTGGGTCACGGACTACATTATACAAGGATTAATGAAATATATTCAAGGTTAAATGATGATGAATTTATGAAAGGGTTTAAAATCTCCACATACCATCCTCTCAAAACAGACCCATAAAAGACGATTAAAAAAAAAAAAAAAAAAATTTAATAATTTTTTTCAGGAACGATGGACTGACGATTAAAAGACAAAATAAAGGGAAAGTGAGTGATGATGCTGTCGGAAGTAAATCCAAGGTTCACTTTCTACTTTCCAAAACGTTTTAAAACTTTGGTAGCTAGATTTGTTCAGTTGACTTTCCGTCTGCGATGGATGCTGGCAGTCTGCAATATTTTTAGGAGTTGGAGTCGGAAGTTAGGAATTGGAGTCGGAAGTTAGGAATTGGGTATCTTTTTATAGGACTTCTGAGGTGGGGAAAGTCAGGAGCCAGTGGAGTCTCACCCCCCCCCCTCCTCAACGAATTACCCGCCTCTGTACCCAATGTAGATGGGTGCTTCAACTAGGTGATTAGGTTGAGATACTCTTTGTTTCGTTTTCTTCACTCTTTATTAATAAAGTAATGGATGTCACGCTGGTTGATGATGTTTTCCTTCTGGTCTCTCAGTCTTCACAGCTAATCACGTTTCTTTTGAACTGACAAAGTAAACAAATCGATAGTCAACTCGGCTCTTTTCGCTTAACGTTGCCGTCCTAATTGCTAAACGAGAAAGCTGTTGCCTTTGTTACGTTTTTTGTTAGAGATCGGTCGGAAATGTCCTGCTTTTCATTATCTTTTCTGCCTCATTCGATTGTAGTCAAAGTGTGTGTCCATATATATATATATATATATATATATATATATATATATATATATATATATATATATATATATATATATATATTTGAGGACTGGTTTCTTCTGCAGAAAGCAAGCATTTATTAAGTCACATGACGAGGACTTCTGATTTTAACCGACCATTTGTCCGAAACATTAGCATGTCCAGTGTTGCGACCATGTAAATTTGTTCATATTAATAAAATATATATCTTGCTCTTCTTGTAAGCACTCTTAATAACCGCGTTAAATTCATTAATTATCACTCTTCAGTATCTTATTTGGATTTACAATATTTTGTTAAAAACAAGGAATACGAAGTAAAGGTGAAAGGTTCCTTATTCCATGGAGTTTCAAAGATAGGCTCTTCTCCTCAGAGAAAAAAAAATGTTAGCACAAAGTATATATAAATATATTTTTGTTGGTTAGCTCATTTTTGAAAACAGTCGAGAAAAATGTTTTTTGAAAGAAAATAAAAATTTATAGGAGAAATGAAAAAGAATACTCAACAGTATCCTATATATATATATATATATATATATATATATATATATATATATATATATATATATATTATGCGTGTGCATTTTGGTAGCTGGTCGTTATGGATGAGACGAATCTGGTTGAATACAATAGTTTTCTTTCTTTATTTTTCTGTTGATTTTTCTCGATCTACCGAGCATTTCTTTTAGTTTCAGTTAATAAATTTTGTATCATGTAGCCA
This sequence comes from Euprymna scolopes, assembly GCF_053919585.1. NCBI lineage: Eukaryota > Metazoa > Mollusca > Cephalopoda > Sepiida > Sepiolidae > Euprymna > Euprymna scolopes. The sequence continues at coordinate 85,125,967 of NC_136518.1, forward strand.
AGTGATTTGTTTTTTGTCAGCCAGTTTTCTCTAGCGCTTTCGATCAGTGATCAGCATCAGGAATAATTTTGCTATAGAAGTTTTTTTTGTTGTTGTTTTTACGTAGATAATTTATTTGTTTTATTTTATTTTGGTTTTTATTTATTTGTTAAATGCTATTAAGTTAGTGTAACTTAAGTTGTCTGTTACGGATGAAAGGATAAGAAAGTAATAAATTAATGATGAAATGAAAAGTTTATTTTTTTAATTTTAATTTATTATCTATATATCAACAGGATAGCGTGTGTGTTATTTATTTTGTGTGCCACTGTTACATCCGAGTGACTGTCGTTTAATTGTTATGGACTTCCATTTTTGCAATAAATAATTTTGTGAAGAATTCTTCATAAGTTTTGGTTTCGATTATAGCTGAAGGGACTAGAGTTATATATATTTACAAGTTTTGGTTTCGATTCAAGCTAATGCACCCAAGTCATACGGATATATTTTTTTTTATTTTTGAAGTCACAACTTTATATAAAAATCAATAGAACCTTAACTCTATAATAATATGTATAAAATCTGCCAGAATTAAAATAGCATATTTAAGTGTACTTTGCGACCGGGCTATGCCAGGCGTCCCTGCTAGCTTAGATAAATACTTTTGCAGTTTTAACAAAAGAAATGCAATAATATCAGAGTGCTTCCATTTATGCTGAACATTTACAGAATGCCAACATCAATATATTGCATATGAATGAGTCGCCTGTGGAATTTCCACAGGTCCCACTAGTTTTTATTATTTCAGTATATGTGTGTGTGCGTGTGTCTTCTTTATTTTTCACTGTTATAAAGTTGAATCCCCATTTTGTCATTAATTTTCCAGTCATAACTTGGCTTGTGCAAGTGTTAATTTTGTAATATTTTGAACTTGGTATTCATAGGAATTTAAATTGCATTTCTTTTTCTTTTTGTAAAAATACTCCAAACTCATATAGACTAAGATATTATTTCATGTATCTACATAAAACTTTATATTTTTATTTTCAGTATTTAAGTCAACAGTGCTCAATACCTAAGTAGAGCTAGGCATTAAGTTTTGAAAATATATATAAGGATTAAGTTACACAGAATTTTCTATGTTTCATCCTCGTGAGGATTCGTCAGTCTATTGTGATAACCTGGCGAATCCTCATAAGGATAAAAGGAGGAAAATTCTGTGTAGCTTAATTGCCATATATATAAATATATATATATATATATATATATATATTCTACAAGGGAGACCTAACGTTGCTCGACATTGAATGATGAGCAATGAATATTTCACACTCTAATATTTTTATTGTCATCGAAATCCGTAAAATCGCCTGGGAGGAAGCTTCACATGCCATAATGCAGTAACTTAGTCCAAAATATGTTATTCTACCTTGCACTCTGTTTCTTTTATAAAATTGTTTTATATAAACTTCTTTCCAGTTCACGAAAAAAAACATTAAGAAATTTACGTGCTGGGTTTGAACCTACAAACCATGTCATGCAAAAAAATTAAATAAATAAATAAACAAATTATACCATCCCTATTTAACTTAAAACATACTTATCCAAGTATTATTAAACGTATTTTTTTAATTTTAAAATTTTTTATTTCCATACTTTGTAGACCAGGCGCGAACGCAGACCCCACAATTTTCATGAATCATCATTATGTTAGATCGAACATACCCATTCCTGTGTCTCGATACATCTTCAATCATTATATGTGATCAGTGTTCTATGATAGTCAACCATATAGGAGCCTATTCCTGACCAGACACACACACATTCAGCTTTATATAATATATATATATATTAGCAGGAAAACCTGACGTTGATCGGGATTGTATGATGATGAACGAATATTTCACACTCCTATATTTTTATTGTCATCGAAATCCGTGAAATCGCCTAGGAGGAAGCTTCACATGCCATAATGCAGTAACTTAGTCCAAAATATGTTATTCTACCTTGCACTCTGTTTCTTTTATAAAATTGTATTTTATAAAACTTCTTATTTTATAAACTTCTTTCCAGTTAACAAAAAAAAAACAAAAAACATTAAGGAATTTATGTGCGGGGTTTGAACCTACTGACCATGTCCTGCAAAACAAAAAACAAAAAAAACACGTAAACTTTCAAGTCTTATAAAATTTTTTGCAGTTAATGAAAAAAAAAAAAAAATTAAGAAACTTGCATGCACAGTTTGAACCTACCACGTCATGCAAAAAATAAAAAATAAAAACATGTCATTAACTTACCCACAGTAGAATTTTCACAGCCCAATGTTCTATCATTGTTGCTAAGTGACGACATGGAAAAAATGGCTTTACTGATGATAAATTAAAATAAGCTTCAATTATCGGTAATTATCGGGGATATTCTGAGACAAAACTTAGCTAAGATCACTACCGGACTTATACACTAAAGTTCTGTAAATTTTAAAGAAAATCTGTTCTGCCATTTCGAAGTCTATAGGAAACGAACTCACACAGACAAAGTTGCATTTATATAATTGTAAATAGATATATATATAAAACCAACTGCTCTTAGTTGAACAGATATTAAACATGAAAGAGCTCGATATCGTTTCAGATAGAGCTTTATAAAAACAGTAACAATTAAAAGAGCTTATTTAAATTTTTCTTGCAGCTACATAGTAACTCTAATTGCCTGAAGTGTACTCTTATTTTACACGTCTGATTAGATTTGAATGCGATATCAAACTAGCCATGAACGTGTAATCATGTAAAAGAAGTGCCATAGTTCAAAATGTTATATATCATCACATATTGCTGTGGTGAACGAAATTCTGTTTATTTTCAATCCTCTCATAATGATGTTCATTATGAAACAGGCAATCTATTCATTTCATTAATCCTTATCCTTGAATGGCTTTTGGTCTTGATAATTGCTAACTCGTTAGTTATAATTAGGGCTATGACAACAGCATATTCTTTTCATTGTTTTTACTCTCGAGTATATATGCAACACAGTTAGACACAATTAATCAACCGAGGATCACATCACTCTACATAAAAACATAAGATATCAATGGATATATACCTGAGAATCAAAACAAGGAAAAGAATATGCTGTTGTCATAGCCCTAGTTATCATATTGTGTCAGAGATGGGTATATTTGTTGATGATACAACGCTTTATAACATGCACGAGGGAAGAATAGATGTACATAAATCTAAGACAAAAGCAGAAATATTAGAAAATGACGTCAAGACCGCAGTGGAGTGAAACTGCAAATGGATGGTAACATTTAATGCGAGTAAGACTAAGCTGTTCTCCTTTAACAATTACAAGACGCCTCTTCAACCACCGATATCCATGATAAATAATACCCTACCTGAGAATTCTACCTTCAAACTCCTCGGCTTAGCATTCACGGGCAATATGAACTGGAATATATATATACATTGCGGACATAGCGGAGGCTGTTGCAAAGAAGGTGGGCTCCCTCTATCATGCTAGAAGACTACTGAGATCATCCTGTACCTCTACAAGGTCACCATTCGCCCATGCAAGGAGTATTGTTGCCACATCTGGGCTGATGCATCTGCTACTAGCTTCTTCCTCTTGGATAGGGCCCAAAAACGTTTGTGATCTAATATATCCCACTTTGTCAACTAAGCTCCAACCCCTGCCCAATCATCATAATGTTGCATCTCTGTGCCTGTTCTACAAATATTTTAATAGCATGTGCTCTGATGAACCCATTGCTCTTATGCCTCCTCGATATCCCTGACTAACCTGCTTAGCAACAAAATCTCACCCCCTTCACTGTTGAGGTCCCTAAATGCCAGAAAGCTTTCTACTCTAATGGTTTCTTCTCTCAAACAGTTAAACTTTGGAATTCCCTTCCTGTTACCTGCTACCCTGACTGTACTGATATGCAGAAGTTTAGATGTAACGTAAGCCAACATCTTGTTCATCTTTCCTAGGCAAGGTCTCAAATAGTAGCCCCCTATGTCCAAGTGGAGATATGCCTTGTTAGGGTTGAACGCGAGTAAAAAAAAAAAAAAAAAAAAAAAAAAAAATGGCTGATTTCTAACATAATATGAAATAATATGCTCATTTTTTCTGGTGGAAACTAAAGGTCACAGAAATGAAGAAAAATGATACCATAGATTTTTGCAAGTCATTTTACACATAATAAATCCTAAGTTGATCCACCCAACTTTATTGTAGACTTCTTGATAACTTTATTACTGTATTTATTTATTGCTAGAGCACAGACTCCATGGAAATTACATGGTGTTTTCTATATAAACCTTTATAACTGACTGTCAATAATAATATACCTCTTCAAATAATGTTTGTCAGTTAATATTATTAAGAAAAAAAAAATGTCTTCTTTCGTAAAAATAATCATTGTCAGCAAAATATTGAAATGAATGAAACTCATGTCTCTTCTACTTCAAACGGAACCCTTCATTTAATCTACGAGGGTAGCATGCTCTTGTTCTGTCAGCCATGACTGGATAGAAATCTTAAGTAATTCGCAATTGTATTCTTAGTATCTCCCACCTTCGGGATTAAACCTTGTGTCACTCAGTACTTTATCCGTTACGCCAAAGGTCTTTCCAAATGATACAATTTATCAATCTTCATCTCCAAAATTTAAGAACATAAGTGCAACTAATGTTCTAGTTTCACATTTAAGGTAATACCAATGTCAGATGATTTTTTTTTTTTTTTTAAGTACCTTTGATAGTTAGGCAATCCTATATTTTTAAAATCGATAGAGGGTGATAACTAGGGCTATGACAACAGCATATTCTTTTCATCGTTTTGATTCTCAGGTATATATCCATTGATATCTTATGTTTTTATGTAGAGTGATGTGATCCTCGGTTGATTGTGTCTGTGTCGGATATATACTCAAGAGTAAAAACAATGAAAAGAATATGCTGTTGTCATAGCCCTAGTGATAATGTACGTACAAACATAAAATTGTCTCTTGCGTATTATTATAGACGTGCAGAACACCGTGGAATTCCCCCCCCCCGTTTCCTATATCAATCTCTATAAATTACTGCCAAAAATGATATTCCTTTTGAAATAATGAATGTCAGGATTGTCTATGTCTTAATAGGAAAGCGTATGTGTTATTTATTTTGTGTGTCACGCTTATATCTGAGTGACTGTCGTTTAATTAAGGACTTTCATTTCTTGTAATAAATAGTTTTACTAAGAATTCTTCATAAGTTTTGGTTTCAATTATAGCTGATGGCATTCCAGTAATCTATTTTTTTATAAATAATTTTTATCAAGAATTTTTCATAAGTTTTGGTGTCAGTTTTGACTATAGCTGAAGGAACTCAAGTTATATATATATATATATATATATATATATATATATATATATATTCATAAGTTTTGGTTTTGGTTTCGATGCAAGCTAATGCACCCAAGTCATATGGATATATTTTTTTATTTTTTAAATCGCAACTTTATAATGTATAAAAATCGATAGAACCTTAACTCTATAATAATATGTATAAAATCTGCCAGAATTAAAATATCATATTGAAGCGTACTTTACCACCGGGCTATGCCAGGCGTCCCTGCTAGCTTAGATTAATACTTTTGTAGTTTTAACGTAAGAGATACAATAATATCAAAGGGTTTCAATTTACACTGAACATCTACAGAATGCCAACATCAATATATTACATATGAATGAGTCCCCTGTGGAATTTCCACAGGTCTTATGCTTTCTATTTTTTTTTTTTTTTTTTTTATTTTTTTTTATAACGGGACACTCTAGATTGGGACAAAAATTAAAAGTATCTCAGGATTTATTTTCACTGACTAAGAAACGATTAGATGTGATATCGTAACTGATACTACTCTTTGCTCCTCGCTAAATTCAAATAATAAAGACGAATTATTACGATCACCACCTGATCCGATTGAATTATGTCTGTATATTTACCTTTCCCATTTGTCTTCCACATATACTAGATATATGCTGGTGGTATATGGAGAATTAGCTTTTTCTGCTTTGATGTATGTTTTTTATGAGGCAAACACTTGATCAATTCTCATTGAAAAATATGATGGGGTTATTTAGTACAGCTTTTATGTACTGTGACTTATTTGTATTTCTTTGGTATATTTATTTACTTCCCAACTCATAATGTAAGTAATGCTGTACATACCCGGCGTTGACCGGAAGTTGTTTTTTTTTTTTTACTTTCATTTTTGATTTGCTTTAAAAAAAAAATATTAAATTTTTTTATTTTTTTTTTTTAATTGGTGTTTTAATACGCCGCCCGCCATTGCCCGGTCGTAAAATACTCTTAAATGTGATATTTTGATTAATGCAGATTTTGTATTTATAATTATACTAGCGAGGGGTACCCGGCGTTGCCCGGGTGTTTTTCGGGGTATGTGAAAAAACCCCCCGAAGCGTTGACGACGCGAACTTGGAAAATAGTAAAGTGTTTTAAAAAGAACAGGTGCGCGTTTTTGATTGACATGACGGCGATAGGTATTCAGCAGTTACGATTTTGTGCGGGACAGTTTTGAATAAAAGGGTTTGTTTGTTTTTAAAAACCCGCTCCCTCGTCTCGAAATGAAAGCTACAGTCTGATATGACGAAGTCGACATTGAACAAACTGGCTCTGGGCCTGTGATTAGAGTCGAGGTTCGCTTTTTTTATACCGAAAACCGAATGTAACGCGTGCCGATGCGGGAAATGTGGAATAAACGTTTGAAAGTCAATAAAATTAAATAGACAGGCGAGCTCCGTGGATAATTCATAGATATTACAATTTATAGATGACTAGCAATCGGTGCCCGGCGTTGCCCAGGTGTTTTGAGGTTAATGCTGAGAAAAAAAAACGGTCAATTTTTTTAAACTTTGACCCCTATTATGACCTCTGAACATTTATTGTTTAGGGATCAAGTAAAGTTAATAAGTTAGATCCATGTCCAAGAAATCTATATCTAAAATATCACGTGTTTAGACCCAAAATTGTAGGAGGAGTTTGGTAGAGTTCTCAAAGGTCAAATCGTTGAATATTGACCACTTAATCGCCAAATTTCTGTTGAAAACCTATCACATCGATTTTCCCAAATCTCAGTACCCTGTATATCAAATTTCGAATCTCTAGGCTTAAAATTGACAGAGTTTTAGCGTAGGGAAATGCACACAGACGCACAGACACACACAGACACTATCACTTATATATATATATATAAACATAAACATCATATATATAAGGATAATAGTACGCCATATATTTAACAAAAGACCATTATTTACTCAAGTGAAAGGAAAACCCGGGGGAACTTTACCCAAAAATAAATCTATATTTTTTTTGTGTGTATTGATAGTCTTATAAGCGAGTAATATATAAATCAGCCACCTTGATTCTTAACCAAACAGAAAGTTCTAGTTGGGGGATTTCCCACTTTTTTATGATAGCGAGGCCAAATTCGCGAAATTTGGCCTTTTTTAAAAGCAGTTTGGCCTTCAAAAGTTCTGTTTGGACTTTTTCTTCACCGATGAAATCTGGAGACGCAACGGGAATTTTCGGAAAAAAATGTTGTTACTATGCACATCTATGTATTGAAATACAATTTGTGGCAAAATTTCAGGAAAAACTAATGGATGGTTCTCTCGCAATAGTCCGGACAATTCGCTAAATTATCTCGTCAAAACCTTAAATCGCGAATCTTTGTGCATTTTTTTTGGGGGGGGGGGGGTAATTTGGCATAATAGTGTCCATTTAATAGTATTATCTTGAATAAATAAAAAAATAAGGAAAATTACCAAAAAAAACAAACAAGAACAACAAAAGTGTGCCGTATTTTTAAAAGTTTTATTGCGTTGTTTTTATTTGCTTTTTTTATTTCATCGGTGAGGAAAAAGGCCAAACAGAAATTTTGAAGGCCAAACTGCTTTAAAAAAAGGCCAAATTTGCGAAATTTGGCCTCGATATAAAAAAAAAAAAGGGAAATCCCCCTACTTGAACTTTTTGTTTAATTAATAATGACTCGCTTGTAGCGTTGATTTTTTTCTTTTTTCGCTATAAAAAAATAACTACTTAATGAAATTACGTGATTTTTTCTGTAGGAAAACTTTATCCCATGACGAGTACGTACAATATATATTTTTTTAAATATTTCCATTTTTTAATGTCAATGGAAAACTGCACAAGTAACCAAACCCGAAATGTAAAGACCATGAGTGAACGCGCGTTTTTTTTTTTAGTTTAGTTTCATAATGGCGGCCGTGATGTCGGAGGTTCGATTGTTAGATTGTAGTTTCGTATTTTTTTAATTTGTAAATCGCAAGTTAGGAAAAAATTAAACCCTTCCAAGATGGACAATAAATAAAGCCATAATATTTTATGGTAAAGGTAAGAGCGTAGAAACCATTGTTTTTTAGGAGATGTGATTATTGGATTAACCAATCAGAAATCGTCTGTGGCACACACATCTCTGTTTTTATAGATATATATATATAGATATAAAAAGTTTTAAAAAGTTGTGAAGCGAGCAAGCGCTTGTTTGAAAGAAGCCTTTCGTGGACATCGAGGAAAAGCGAACATACATGCATACATTTTCGCTTTTATATTTATAGATTATATTGGACCTAATATATAGTAATAGTTAAAAAAAAAAAAAAAAAAAGACTGGTGCGCCACAACCGAGACTTGAAACCAAAACTTTAGCTTATGATTTACTTTTTCCTTTGACGTTAATGCCTGAGCTATGAATATATGTTTGCTGCAAGGCTAAAATCATTTTCATATTTTAATAGTTTAAAAAAAAAAAAATGAATTACGTCATTACCCTTAACAATTTAAAAGGATTTAAGCTGTTGAATAAGAAGGTATTTAAATTGGTTTTAAAATTCTTTGCAAATGTGATTAAAAAAATTAAAATGTTTTAGAAGTTACTTGCATCCAATAATTTTGCAAATAGATTAAAACAATATTACCATACACAGTACTACTTTTATAAAATTTTATAAAAATTAAGTACCGTTATGACATTTTTTTTTTTTTTTTTTTTTTTTAAACGAAATGTCATTACGGTACTTAATTTTAAAAATTAGAAAAAAAATTAATTTAAAAATTAATTTAAAAAAAAAAATATGTTAAAAAAAATTTTTTTTAAAACATTTTGGTAATGCTCAGTAGATACAGCTATTAGTCTTTAAGTTGATATTAGTTCAATTATTAAAGTCGGAATGCGTTTACTCATAATAAGGATGTGGTATCCTCCTTTCTGATATTGATTAGAGCGTGAATACTTTGAAGAGTTATGTAAAACAGGGGAGATAAGTCAGTCTGTCATTTCGCTATTGATGGAGAATCAGAAAAATATGAAACATTTATATTTTTTATTAAAATTCTACTCTATAATTTTCGTTCAATTTTGATGTAGATACCGACTTTTATGATTATACCAGTTTTGCTGTTTATTGCTTTTTATATTTTTATATATTTTTGATTTTTATATTTTTTTAATGAACACCCAAATTTTTAACTTCTGCTTATTTTTATATTTTTGTTTTTAAACCAAATTATTAATTTTTTTTAATCGGATTTTTAAAATTAAATTTAATTGCATTATTATTCGTTCATTAAATTATTAATAGAACCAAAACCTTACAAAACTATATGTAATTTCCTAAAGGTTGTATTTATATTGGTTCCCCAACAAAAGGAGGATGAACCTGTAAATCCATCCTTGTCCATTCGCACTTTTCTCAATAACTACGCCTTGAAATTTTTTAAAATTTTGCACAAACATTAAACATGATATGAGTAAAAAAAGTAGCAGAACAGATTTTCTGGGAAAACTCTGGTTGCTCCACTAGGAGTGCCTTTCCGGTTAAAATGGCTAAAATTGACACTTTTGTGTTCATTAAAAAAAATTGATGGCTTGGATTTTATAAAACTTTCTAAAAAGTTGTAAATAACTGATTTCTATATAATTTTGTTTGTCTATACTTCGCGATAACTCTTGGGTGTGCAACAGGGGCTCTTTTAGGGCTAATAAAAACACTCCATTTTGGGGATTATTTTACCATATTTGTCCAAAATGTTCTGTGTATGTCTATTTAGCAGTTTTGCATGGTGTTGAACTCAAATTTAAATATGTTAATGTCTTGGGGACTTTTGGAGCTAAATGGGGTGGGAGGACAAATGATGGACTCCGTCATTTCTATTTTTGCATGGAGCTGAACTCAAATTTAAATATGTTACAGCTTTAGTAAATTTTTTTTTTATGCCTCGTTCACGGTGCACTCACGGGGGACCATACATGCTTCACTTGTTTTTAATTAAAATCCTACTCAATTATTTTCTCTAATTTTTAGTTGTAGTTTTTGAACAGCTACATTTCACCTTTTTATTATTTATGGTTGTCGACTGTGTTTCGTTACAGCTTGGTTTTCCAAGAATTGTTTCCAAGTATTTAAGATTTTTCTTTAATTTGTCCAGTTGCTCCTATCACAACCGGTATAATGTGTATTTCTTTCAGAGATCATGTTGTTTTTAAATCGTTATTTTAGGTCCTGATATTTTATTTTTTTCACGTTCAGTTCTATTAAGGTCAAAGCCATTTGAAAAAGATGACATCACAGATTTGGTCTTGAATGTGACTTACCAATTCCATAGTGGGCGAAGATATTTATTTCACCATCCCCCCCCCCTTACGTTTGTGATGTCATTATTTTGCTCTTGACAAATTATACAGAATTCTGACCCACTTGAACCACTTGTGTAAATCTTAATGTTGTATGTCTAAATTTTGGTTGTTGAAGTTTTCAACCATTTGGGCATTTCCGGCTGAAGTGGCAATGCCCTATCATATGAGAGGGAGAGTTAGTTAGAATTTGTCACTTGTGAGTTTTTGTGTGTGTGTGTGTGTTTTTTTTTTTCTTTCGTACATACTATTCTTGGAACATTTTGTTCAAGCCTCACATTTAACCTTGGTCTTTTCGTAATAACTTTTTTTTCGTACAGTGTTAAGTACAAATTAAAAAAAAAAAATACTGTTTTTTGATGTCGGATCTACCATTATTATTTGTAAGTATTTTTATTTCTTTAGAAATTTTCTTTCCCTATGACAATGGTTCCCACACTCTTTTTTTCCATGGCATCACACTATTGAGCTCTTTAAATTTTCACAGTAAACCTATCACAAAGAAAATAAATATTTTTTACTCATGAAGCAGGGCTTCATGTTGTGAGTGAAACAATCATATTTGTGAGTGATTTTTTTTCAAGAAATACCTAGAAATAATAAAACGCATATCTTTTGGTGATTGTGTTTTTTTTTTTTTCACTGACAATCTAAAACTCATTGCTGAGAAAAAAAATATATCTTTTCAACCATCATTTGTCTTTTTTAAAAAAAAACAAAAAAAAAACAGCAAAGTCAAATTATTATATTTTAATAGATTTTATTTATAATAAAATTTAAATTTAATTTTAAATTATTATTATTTAATAGAACAATATACACTTTTTTAATGAAGGTTGTTTAAAAAAACATCTGAAGAAATTTTAATGTTTATACCTTTAAAATCTTACATAAAATTCGATGCATATTAATTAAAAAAAAAATATGATCTATGTACCCGTCACCGAGCAAGAATGTCATATTCCAAAAATCATGTGGGTTTGACTAGTAACTTTTCTATGAAAATATTTAGTTGTCAGAGGTCAATTAAAGGGCAATTACCAAACCCATCAATTTGTTCTATTTATTATTTCACGACTGTCTGTCTATTTTCATTTATTGCTTACAAATTTTGCTTCCGGGGGGGGGGGGTAATTCTGGCTAATGGCATCCTCAAATCACTTTCTTTTTTTTTTTTTTTTTTATAAATTAAAATATCATATTTAAACAGATTTTATGATCAGGCAACGCCCTATCCCTCTTCACAATCTAAAAAATATATATATAAATTTAATTTAAAAAAATATATATAAATTTAATTAAAAAAAAATATATATAAATTTAATTTAAAAAAAAATATATATAAATTTAATTTAAAAAAAAATATATAAATTTAATTTAAAAAGAAATATATAAATTTAAATATCATATTTAAGCTGATTTTACGACCGGGCAATGCTTCCCCTCTTCCCTGTTACAATTTTTTTGTTACGACCAGGCAGTGCCCCCCCCCCACCCTCGCTAGTAAAATAATAAAGTTTAGTTTAAAGGATAGGCTAGGGTTAAGAGTAAGGTGTCCTTTCATCTAACTTAAAACCATTGCTTTATTAGATAACGTTTGGTTGCACACAACACACAATGGAGAAGGAATCTGTATCTTCGGGCGAGTGAAATCCAAATTTCAAACAATCATCACTATACAACCGGTGAACTTCTCTGTCTTTTTAATTACAAAGAAATCACTTATCACGGAATCTGCGTTTATATTTAGTTACAGATAGAAAGTGAAGAAAATGTTAATCGTGGTTGTAGCTGTTTTTGGGAAAGTTTTGGCAAGAGAGGATCAGAGATTGGCGCTCAGACGAGCACTTCACGCGAGAATAGCAATCAATAAAGCAGACAGGCTGGCAATGTATCCTCTGTGGGAGAGAGATTGCAAGAAAGAGAAAAGGGCATCAACCACAAAGTTTTGAACTCTATACCAAGGCTTTTCTTTTTTAATCTTGTCATGTTCAGATTTGTTTTTAATGGATTTTAACACACAAAAAAAAGAAATAGTCAACGCTTTTTACGGAAATTTGTCTGAATATTATAACTATCCTGAATATTCGAGTTGTATTGAATCTGAATTTTCGATTTGTTTCAAAACCGGCATTTGGCGTTGCCCGGGAAGTAATGTTAATCTTATGTACTCGTATCCTTAATACTTGTTGCAATATTTTTGATTCATAATGGGGTATATATTTAATTGCCGCCCACATCGGCAATATTTGGCACAAGGCCTGGAAAGTGGGATACCCGCAGGCTCCCCTAAAGGAGGGGCACTCCTGCAATTTTAAAAATTGCCTGAGTAACCCCGTCGGCATTCCCCGGTCGGGGCGCCTCAGGCAGCAAGCAATAAACTTGCCCCACCGGAAAGCCCGGTGGCAAGGCCTGGGAGGGTGGACCTCCTAGGTATTACCCAGGCGGTGTACCTCAGTCCAACAGGTGCTGGGCCGGTTCCCGGCCCCTCACCTGTTGGGCTGAGTGTCAAGTGACGAATCCTTGACATGTACTACCCTGTCTCCCAGCAGCCGAAGCCGCTAGGAGACACATCCCATCACAAGAGTTGTAATCTGCTAGGAACTGACGAATCAAATTAATTCACGTTCTACTACCAACCAATCAGAAACCAAAATTGCTCCATAAATATTAAACCTTTTCTGTAGCAATTTCGCATGTTTTTTCCCGTCTCAACACGGTAAGAATCTTTTGCTCTGTGGAACTGTCTGCTGCAAACGAGTTACCTCTCAGGACTTGTGTGGAACAACGAACCATCAGAAACTGTTTGGAAACTAAACATGGCTTACACTTCTAGAATACTAAACCCCCAAGTTATTGTTTTACTCTATTGTAAAACTGAAACATTGTATTATGGATGTTAATGGATGTTCTGTGTGAATGTATCACTCCGACAATATTATTGGAATATACCCCCCCCCCCAAAAAAAAAAAAACAAAAAAACAATATTATTGGATGCTTTATAAAAGTTTGTTTGGAAAGCTGTTTGATCGTATTATAGATCTTTATTTTTAGTTGAATATTTAGAATTATTAATTGGATTCTTCGGGCCGGGATCAAAGTGTAGTATCTGTTCTGCAGATGCTGCACTAAAGGTAATTTGTCTCAGTCAATGAAGGGGAAACCCTCTATACTGGGACAATTATTATTTTTGGTAACCAGAATGATCCCTTTTTGCCTACTTTTAGGGGAGCTGGTTTTTACCCCACATTAAAAACGGCCTTGTGCCTAATTTGCTTTGGTGGGGAAGCAAATAAATACATTAATTGGACTCTAATAACCCTAAATAGAATTTAAAAAAAAAAAAATTTTTTTGCCGTTAAATTATTTGAAAATTAAATCTTTCTTTATAACATATTTGAAATTTCTAAGTTTCTCATATATATATATATATATATATATATATATATAAGGTTTGGTTTTAAACTTTCAGTTTATTGGCAGGGTTCAGCTTGATGAAGTTACAATTGAAACATGTATGCACATATGTAGCCAATAATGTGTGTACAAATAAAGGACTGGTCCTGGATATGACCTTAAACTATATCCAGTGGTGAGGGCCCCAGCTTGCGGGCTTTGGGGAGTGTAGAGCCACTCTTTAATTGCCATTGGTCCCAGGTCCACTCTGACCCGGAGTGGTAGTACCTGTTAGGGTCCCAGCTATGAGTTAAATAGAAACCGACTTGAAAACAACAAATATATTCTATTAAAAAATGTTTCTTCAAAATCTTTGGATTCGGCATTAAATAACCTGAAAAACAAACAAATATAGGACTTTTTATATTATATTACTGCTCTACTTGTTATTTAAATCTTTTGTTTTAGAAGCACCAGAGTTTCATTGGATTAACATTTAGGAAACTAAAGCAATACAATCATATATATATATATATATGCATATATATATATATATATATGTATATATATATGTGTGTGTGTGTGTGTGTGTGTGTGTGTGTGTGCATTGGGATGATTAATTGGGAAAATCGAACAAAACATTCAGAGGTATCAAATCGCAAAATTTGTGCCTATTTTCCAATGCCAAAACGATTCTTTTAATTGTCTTTTTTGATTTTGTTCAAAGCAATACCTTCTACTGTCGGTAGTAATCATGAAATGATCAATATTTATTGATTTTAAACGACCAGTAAAATTACAATCGATAGATCATCCCCCACAAATGCATTTTTGCGTTTAGGATGATATCTGTACATTTAATGTGTGTTTTTACGGTAATCAGAATAAAAATTACAAATATTTAGAGATTTATTAAAAAAAAAAAAAAAAAATCAGAATCTGGAAAAGTATTGGAATCGTCCCATTACATTGATAAGATTTTTTTTATGGTACCAAATTTTATTAGTGTTTTAAAAGCAACAAATGTAGACATATCAACTTGCGGACAATTATTACATAGAAAGAGTAGGATAAAGAGAAGTAAAATTATAAAAAGTTGACAATTTTTGTAGCATTTGTGTTCCACCAACGATTAACTCCTAATGAGTTTGTTGGCGAAAGGGGGTCCTAAGAGTTTTTCCCCCGTGTATTATTTTTAAAGCGTTATATAAGTTTGGGTTTGTATTACTGTACACAGATTCGAAAAAGTTGTCAAAAAACAAATATATAAAAAAATAAATATTATCAAAGGCAAGATAAGTTACTTTTCTACCAAACTGGATACATTTTATTTTTTATTCAATGTAACATGTTTATTCAGATCGAAAAACATGCAGTGTTTACCGATGTATTGGAAAATTCAAAATGGCGCCCGACTCTTTCTTTAACATGGTAAGTTTGGGAAAAGGTGTTATAAATAATAAACTAGACAAAATACTATTAAAAAAATACCGAATATATGTCAACTTATGCCACGGTAATATATAATGAGCGAATTTCTAACAGTATTTTGTCTAGTTTATTATTTATAACATCTTTTCCTGAACTTACCGTGTTAAAGAGAGTGTCGGAAGCCATTTTGAATTTTCGAATACATCGGTAAACACTGTATGCTTTTCGAGCTGAATAAACATGTTACATTGAATAAAAACACGAAAAATATATCCAGTTAGGTAGAAAAGTAACTTATCTTGCCTTTGATAACATTTATTTGTTATATATTTGTTTTTTTGACAACTTTTTCGAATCTATGTGTACAGTAATACAAACCCATAAGTTTTTTTTTTTTTTAAGTGATAATTGTATTGCGTTAGTCTCCTAGATGAAACCCCTCTATTTAAGACTGTATGCAATACAGAATAAACCGGAATGGCGAAAGAGAAGATGAACAAAAATAACAACATTGTCACAATTACATATTAAAATACTCAAATGCGGATCTCGGTGTATACTGACAGAATGAAGTATCTCTCTTCCATTCTCTCCTCAACTACTTAAATTATTTATATATTTCTACAGCTTTTTATTATTCAGTTTGTTTATAGCCTTAACTTTTCCTTCTATTTCTGAAGCATTCAGAATTTAAAAAAAAAAAAAAATTATTCTATAAATTAATGTTTTTGATAAGTTTTTTTTTGCATAGGAGCCACCACTTATCAAGGCCCAGAGGCCACTCGAGAATAAGGGTTAATGAGTGTACAGTAGTCAGTGGGATAATATCGTAGTAATCGTTAGTAGTGGAAATTTGGTAGAAATTTGGTAAAGGGACGATTCATCAAGAATTTGTTTACATCGGACTTGAAGATGACCAAATTGTAGTCAGCTGGAAAGCAGGCAAACGGAAAAATGTTACACAGGTATGCAGTTCTAAGAAAGAAGTCTTGTTTAAGTTTAGGCACGGATAAAGAGAATTTAATTCAAAAATGAAAAAAAAATGTGTTTTACAGTATTCACTCTATATTTTATTAAAAAAAATAAAATATTTCACGTTTCCTCACAATCTAAAACGGATGAAGCTCAGCTTGTAACAAAAGCTGAAGAAAAACTCTTGATTAAAACTTAACACAAAATGGCTGGATATAATAAGATAAGAAAGATAAGTTTGGCTCTAATTTATTGTTTGAACGAACTTTTTGAGATGCATCCTCTCGTCCAGTAGAGACTTTACTGCTTGAAATATCGAATTTTCATTGCTAAATGGACGTATGTCAAGACTGTACTTTCTGTGGGTTTTTTTTTGTTTTTTTGTTTTTTGCAATACTTTCTTTTACTCTTTCGTTATGGTTTTGGTTTTTACTGCAGGAACTATAAAAATATGCAAGTTTTTGTAGATAATAATCTAAGAAAGATAAGTTTTTCCTCTGGCAGGAATAAAAAATATATATACTGCTCATTTGATCAGAATTTCTTTTAAATATACATAAAGATGAATAAATGCATGATATATATATATATATATATATATATATATATATATATATATAGATATAAACCTGTCTTTATGATCAATTGCTTTCACATGAAATGTAGATATTATATTAAAGATGTTTTAATATGCTTTCTTTTCTAAAGCCAATTTCCTCATCTGGGAATTAAAACTCAATCGCTAGAATGAATGCTTGAGATGTATACCATATCAAAAAAATAAGTTGGAAAAATTATATTTCATTTATATATAATAAATATATATATATATATATATATATATATATATATATATATATATATATATGTTAAAAATTGACAATTATTCAGCAGTTGTTAATCTAGCTCTCTTTTTTTATTTACATTATATATCTTTGATATAGATTTTATAATATTATATAAAAAAATTTTAAAGACTGAATGCTTCAGAAATGGAAGGAAAGTTGAATGCCATAGACAAATCGATGCCTCCATTTAATCTCTAGAGACAATGGACACGACCCGGGCAATGCTGGGCAACCAGGCTAGGTTGTTAATATAAGGAATAATAAAGGTCCAAAGATTGACCCCTAAGGCACATGCACATGAATATCATGTTGTTGAGACATACGGCCATCGAGGACAACCTGGATCCTTCCTTTGTCAGAGAAGATGCTGATTATAATGAATATGCATCCAATAAGATCATATGATTCAATTTTCATAAGATCTTCATGCCAAACCTTTTTAAAGACTCTGGCTATATCAAGAACTATCACACTAGTTTCCCCTGCCTTATCCAGTGTATGGTGAATGCACTGTTAAAATATCTGTGATATAACATGCTTACCTAAATTCATACTGTCGGTCAGAAAGAAGTTTAACATTTACAACGTGGTTAACTAATGCTTCCTTGATTAATGATTAGGGCTATGACAGCAGCATATTCTTTTCATTGTTTTGACTCTCGAGTGTGTATCCGTGTATCTTATGTGCTGTTATATAGTGATGAGGTTTTCGGTTGATTAACTGTGTCGGATATATACTCGAGGGTCAAAGCAGTGACAAGAATATGCTGTTGTCATAGCCCTATTAATGACTCAGATTTAGGCTGAGAGGAGGAGGAGACTAATGGGGCAATAATTAAACGAATCGGTTCTTTCATCAGAATTCCTGAATATTGGTACCACAGAGGCATTTTTTTTAAGCTATTGGAGAAGCAAAATTCGACAAGCATTTGTTGTAGAGAACAGGGACTAGCTCAATAGAGCATTTTTTCTTTCTTTTTTTTTCTTTTTTTTCTTTTTTTTTTTTTTAGCAGTATAGCAGCAATAAAAATAATTTCACATGCTTTGGAGGTTTTTAAATTTTCTATCATATCTAAGATAGGCGGACTGATTTTCAAATGCTGAAAAATAAATTTTTAAAACATAATCCCCCCCTCCCCCAACAAGGAGACTGAATTCTTGAATATTGCTCTCACAGAGGCAATTTTATCAGGGAACCAAGATTCAACAAGTATTTGTTGTGGAGAACAGGGGCTAGCTCAGCAGAGCAGTTTTTTTTAAATTTATTATTAATATAGCAGAGCTAAGATCAGTTTCACACGCCTTACGATCTAAAGACACGAGAAAGAGTGATTTTCAAATCATTGAGTAAAAAATTCAAAGACATAAGTATTTTATTTTTATTCCCGGGCAACGTCAGGTAGAAAGTTATCAATAAATTGAATCAAACTAAATTTATTTTAGTTCCACAAACTTTTGCTTTTTGTTTTTCTAACTCTGCCGAAACAGTTATGAGTTTGTTTTATCATATTTTGAGTAATTTGATTAAAAAAAAAATGTTTCTCTGTGGAATGAAATCATTCACAATGGGAGATGTTGTGTATTCATTCATCAATCTGTCTTTTCTGCATGAATAACTTGGTTGTTTTTTTGCTTTTTGAGATTCTTTCTTTTTTTCTTTTCTTTCTCTTTTTTCTTTCTCTTTTTTCTTTCTCTTTTTCTTTTCTTTCTCTTTTTCTTTTCTTTCTCTTTTTCTTTTCTTTCTCTTTTTCTTTTTTCTCTTTTTCTTTTCTTTCTCTTTTCTTTTCTTTCTCTTTTCTTTCTTTTTTCTTTTCTTTCTCTTTCTCTTTTCTCTTTTCTTTCTTTTCTTTTCTTTTTTCTTTTTTCTTTTCTTTTTTCTTTTTTCTTTTCTTTTTTTTTTCTTTTTTCATTTTTCTTGTTCTTTTTCATTTTTCTTTTTTCTTCTTTTTTTTGTTCTTTTTTTCTTGTTCTTTTTTCTTTCTTGTTCTTTTTTCTTGTTCTTTTTTCTTGTTCTTTTTTCTTGTTCTTTTTTCTTGTTCTTTTTTCTTGTTCTTTTTTCTTGTTTTTTTTCTTGTTCTTTTTTCTTTCTTGTTCTTTTTCTTTCTTTTCTTTTTCTTTTTTCTCTCTTTTACTTTTTTTTTCTTCCCTCTTTTTTCTTTTTTCTTTTTCTTTGTTTCTTTTTCTTTGTTTTTCTTTTCCCTTTTTCTTTTTTTCCTTTTTCTCATTAGCATATTTTCAGATACGCCTACACAATACATGGTGTTTATGCATTACTATTTTTAGTGCTGTACAATACGCATACATGCAAACCACATGAATAATTATTACATGTCCATAATATTTTATTTTTGTTTAGTTTTGCTCTTAACAAGGCATATTTCTGGATTTTTTTTTTTTTAGATAAGGATTGATAATTTGGATTATAAGGACTATTGTTCTCATCTTATGCTATGTTTCAACTGATATAACCTCCGACTTCTTTAGATGCATTTCATCGAATCAAAAAATCTGTACAGAATTTCGAACTGAATACATGGACTGGTAGCGCAGCAGATAAAGTGCTAAGTAATAATTATTTTTAAGGGTTCAGTTTTTTGGAGGTTGAAGGTTAAATCCTCGGTGTGTGTGGCCGATACTAAGAATTAGCGATGGGACGATTCTAATCTTTTTCCTGATTCTGATACAAGTACAGATTCAAATTCTTAATAAATCTCTAAATATTTAACCAAAGATAAGGTATCCCAAACTAGAATAGGATGCGAAAACTGATAAATAAAGTTAAATTTCCTTTAACTTCAACTTGCGATATCTCGTTTAATTTTTGGGTTATTTTGATAAAGTTTTAATTTAAATAAAATTTAATGTTTTTGCTTTATAGATATACTAGCGAGGGGTATATATTTAATTGCCGCCCACATCGGCAATATTTGGCACAAGGCCTGGAAAGTGGGATACACGCAGGCTCCCCTAAAGGAGGGGCACTCCTGCAATTTTAAAAATTGCCTGAGTAACCCCGTCGGCATTCTCTGGTCGGGGCGCTTCAGGCAGCAAGCAATAAACTTGCCCCACCGGAAAGCCCGGTGGCAAGGCTTGGGAGGGTGGACCTCCTAGGTATTACCCAGGCGGTGTACCTCGGTCCAACAGGTGCTGGGCCGGTTCCCGGCCCCTCACCTGTTGGGCTGAGTGTCAAGTGACGAATCCTTGACATGTACTACCCTGTCTCCCTGCAGCCGAAGCCGCTAGGAGACATCCCATCAAAAGAGTGTTTTAATGGGGTATACTAGCGAGGGGTACCCGGCGTTGCTCGGGTGTTTGTAGGTGTGTGTGAAAAAAAAAACAGTTGCCCGTGAAAAAAAAAAGCCTTTACGACGCGCAGTTGGAAAATAGTAAAGTGTGAAAAAAAAAACAACAGGTGCACGTTTTTGATTGACGTGACGGCGATAGGTATTCAGCAGTTAGCATTTTGTGCAGGACAGTTTTTAATGAGGTCAATAAATGGGTTTGTTTGTTTTTAAAAACCTGCTCCCCCTTCTGATATGACGAAGTCGACATTGACCAAACGTTACTTGGTTCTCTGGCTCTGGGCCTGTGATTAGAGTCGAGTTTCGCTTTTTTTTATACCGAAAACCGAATGTAACGCGTGCCGATGCGGGAAATGTGGAATAATTAACGTTTGAAAGTCAATAAAATTAAATAGACAGGCGAGCTCCGTGGTTAACTGTGAGATATTACAATTTATAGATGATATAAAAAGTTTTAAGAAGTTGTGAACCGAGCGAGCGCTTCTCTGAAAGAAGCCTTTTGTGGACATCGAGGAAAAGCGTACATACATACATACATTTTCGTTTTTATATATATAGATAATTCTTTTTCTTGTGTCTTTAATACTTTTTTTCACAGGTTACTTCAAGATATGTCACTAATTTTGGTGAACGCGGCTTTATTTTTTTACACAAAAAAATGTTGGTGTTTTTCAAATTTGGTGCGCGCGATATTGTGAGTCTCTAGGTATAAAAAAAATTATACCATTTTAAAGAATTATATATAAATTCCAGGTTAATATTTTCCAGTAGTAAAATAACTAATGAAGTTTTAACAAGTTTAATACAAGAGTGCTCGATACCAAAGTAGAGCAAGATATATTTTTTATTCGTTTTACATAAACATTATGTTGCTACACATTCATAGCATGTTTCGGTCATTCAGTTTCAAGTCACTAGAGACCTCTTCAGGCGATATTGCTTATACAAAGGCTTGAGCGGTAATAGATTCAAAGATTTCAAACAACTTAATTGGATCGCCTTTATTAGCATGTACAAGGATAAAGTGAACGAGATGTTAATACTTATGTAAAACAAATAAAAAGTATATATATGTGTATATATATATATAACAGCAGTTTTGTAATTTTTGAGGAAGCTTGTCATGAGATATTTTTGTTTCTGAAACTGATCTAAGTGTTTTTTTTCTCCAGCATTTCCTAGTCGTAATTATGTTTAAAAATGGAAGTCTTAATTTTTTTTTAATACTACCATCTCATCTCGTATCATATAATGAATTTTTAGTGGATCTAATATACAAAAGACAGCTTTATATAAATTCATGACATTCCTAAAATTTAGGACAAGTTATAAAATTAATTTTTGGTTCATTTACTTTTAATTTTACTTATGTATTTCACAATGTAATTCTGATTTAAGTCCGTTGCACTTTTATTAGACAGGTTTGTCGAAAAGCTATTCACTTTGCTGATTATTAGGGCTGTGACAACAGCATATTCTTTTCATTGTTTTGACTCTTGAGTATATATCCGTTAATATCTGATATGTTTTTATATAGACTGATGTGGTTCTCGGTTGATTGACTGTGTCGGATATATACTTGAGAGTCAAAAGAATGAAAAGAATATGCTGTTGTCACATCTGTACTGATTATAGTGCTTGGTTTCTAAGTTGTTTTGCTCGAAATCATATTTTGCAAGTGCAATGGAAGAAACTTTAGGGTCTTATATTTGGTTGTGCATTTTGTAGCAGAAGGGGAGGTAATTATCACAGGTAAACTATTCTAATATATAAAATCTGTTTCTTTCATGATAGATTTTTGTGTGTGTGTTTGTTGAAGTGTTGCCATTGAATAACAAACAGGATCTTGAACAGGAGCATGTCCTCTATCCCTAAAAGCCAGGTACGCCCTAAAAGGGAGTACTTTTACCACATCTGGACAGGAGCTGCTCGTTGGGCCCTATCCAGCCTCAAAGTTCAAAACCTAGTAGGTGATGCCCTTTTTTTTTCCCCCCCTAAAGCCTCTTTCCCACAAAAGACAACGCGAGCCTGTCTCTGCGCTATCATTATTTTCATGGCAAGTGTTTGATTGAACTTCAATTTATGGTCCCCCTTTTGCCAAATTTTCACAAAAAAAAAACACTCGACTAGCTATAATCACTATATATATGATCCCCCCCCCCGACTCTCTATCTGTGCTTAAATCTAAATGTAGATTTCATGAACAAGACTTCTTTCCCAGAACCGCATGCCTGTAAAACACTGTTCTGCTGGCCTGCTTCTCAGTTGAATATAACATGGTAGCCTTCACATCTAATGTAAACAAGTTCATGTTGAGCCGTCCCCATAAATAATCAAATTCTACCCAGTTTAAACCATTAACAATTATTACATTACCACCTTACATTCATTAACCCTTATCCTCGAGTAGCCTTCGGGCCTTGATAAGTGGTAACACCCAAGTAAAAAAAAAATAAAGAATAAAATGTCATTGAATTTTATTCCTTCCAGAACATTTTTTTACAGCCAGAATTACTTTGTCGTTTGGACATCATTTTTCAAAAAGATCTGTTCAACAATAAAGGGTTACTTCTATTTGGCAAAAAAATAATAATTTTGAGACAAAAAAAAAAAGTATCTATTTAAGAATATAAATAAGGGTTGAT
Source organism: Euprymna scolopes (assembly GCF_053919585.1). Taxonomy (NCBI): domain Eukaryota; kingdom Metazoa; phylum Mollusca; class Cephalopoda; order Sepiida; family Sepiolidae; genus Euprymna; species Euprymna scolopes. Next base: position 85,149,263 of record NC_136518.1, read on the forward strand.
AATTGGTATTTATTCAGACTACTGTGGTCATTTTGAGTATTATTTTCACATTTTGATCAATGTAATTTCTGAATTTCTTCAGACAACTTTGACCTGAAGAAATTTGGAATTTTGGCTGAAATGTTATGAGAATAACAGCTAAGATGCGAAAAATAGTAAAATAATAAAAAAAACTGTATAGTTCAATCCTCAGTGCAAGTTGTACTATGAATATAATTACAAATTAAGAGTTTTGCCTGGTCATGGCTGATGTAACGAGAACATGCCTCTTCTAAGGACTAAATAAAAGTTTCTGTTGAAAATTGCATACAAATTTTTTTTAGTGTGATAACACCCAAGATGAGAACAAGTTTGAATGTTTCAAAAATGGCATAATTAAAAAAGAAAAAAAAAAATGGTATGATTATAAAAACAAAAATGACACAATTTTAAAAAAAATGGTACAATTAAAAAAAAAAATATATGGTATGATTATAAAAAAAAAAAAATGGCATAATTAAAAAAAAAAAAGAAGAAAAAAAGGCAAATTGCCAGTAAAACACTACACGGTAACACCACGTGAGTTCAGCTAGTATTAAGTTAGTTAAATATGCAAAACCAAGTTCTTACATCTCAAAATATTTTGAGGCAAATGATGGGAAGCTGATTACAATTTTAAATCTTAAACTAATTGGAAGTTAACAGCAATCAATTACTTCACACACTTTTTTTCTTTTTTTTTTTTTTAATTCAACATGAAAAAATTTGTTTTAGTATATCTAACTTTTTTTTTTTTACTCGCGTTCACCCCTAACAAGGCATATTTCCACTTGGATGTAAGTGGCTGCTAATTGAGATCGGTGCCTAGGAAAGATTAACAAGATGTTGGTTTACATTACATTTAAACTTCTGCATATCAGTACAGTCAGAGAAGCAGATAGCAGGAAAGGAATTCCAAAGTCTAGATGTTTGAGAGAAGAAACTATTAGAGTAAAAAGCTTAGGGACCTCAACAGTGAAGGGGTTTGATTTTGTTAAGTGGGTTTGTTTAGGGATATGTATGTCAAGGGAGGCACAAGTGCAACAGTTCATCGGAGCACATTCCATTAAAATATTTGTAAAACAGACACAAAGATGCAACATTGCGGCGATTGGGCAGGGGTTGGAGCTTAGTTGACAAAGTGGGATATATTAGATTGACAACTCTTTTTTTGGACCCTATCCAAGAGGGAGAGGCTAGTGGTAGATGCACCAGATCAGATATGACAACAATACTCCATGCATGGGTGAATGGTGACCTTGTAGAGGTACAGGATACTCTCAGGTGCGAGTAGTCTTCTAGTACGATAGAGGGAACCCACCTCCTTGCAACAACCTTTCCAATGTCCTCAAGGTATTTGTCCCTGTTCATATTGCCTGTGAACGTTAGGCCAAGGAATTCTTAGGTAGGGTGTTATTTGTCGTGGATATATACATATAATTATGCCATCCGTTGAATCAGTTTTGAAAAACGTTTAACTCTTGAAGGAATTGAAAACACTTGGGGAAACTATTTTATAACATTCATAAATTCTTGCAATAATAGCAATAAGAACAGTAAAGATGGAACAATAAATATAATTGATTATAACGTTTTATATGTATACTAGCAAGCTGCCCGGTGTTGCCCGGTCGTAAAATACGCATACAGAAACTGAGACATGTGCATGCGAGTATTATGTCTTTTATGAACTGTTCACTTCTTGCAAGTATATATAAAAAAAAAATACTCAAGCTGAGATCGAAACCAAAACCTAAAGACAATGAGTCAAGTATGATAACCATTAGGCCAGCGTAACACAATCTTTAAAAAGTGTTTTAAAACCTACTTATTGTTAACAAGTAATCTGTAGTGTGAATGATTCATGCATGCACATTCGTGATACAGTTAGCAAACAGATAAAAATCTAATGACTCCCACCTACCAATTTTTCAATTTTTACTCCTTAGCAGCCCTTTTTTCTGGATGAAAATGGATTAGCATTTCAGCCCAGCATTGCCCGGATGTTTGGAGGTGTATGTTGAGAAAAAAAAAAAAAAAAAAAAAACGGTAAATTTTTTTTTAACTTTGACCCCTATTATGACCCCTTAACATTTATTGTTTTGGGCTCAAATCAAGTTATTAAGTTAGATCCATGTCCAAGGAACCTATATTTAAAGTTTTAAATGTTTAGACCCAAAATTGTCGGAGGAGTTTGGTAGAGTTCTCAAAGGTCAAATCCTTGAACTTTGACCCTTTAACAGCTAAATTTCTGTCCGAAAACCGATTACAAAGATTTTCCCAAATCTCAGTACCCTATATATCAAACTTTGAGTCTGTAGACTGAAAATTGACAGTTATTGTGTAGGGAAATGTACACACACACACACACACAGACTTTACTTTTATAGATATATAGATACTAGCAGACTGTCAGGCGTTGCATTGTCGTAAAATATGCATAAATATTATATTTTCGTGCATATTTCTTATTTATTATTACAGAGCCAATTCTCTATTGATTATTATCCAGTATATAGTAATGATTCAAAAATTATAAAAATAATGACCTGGATACCATCTGCTAGAATCGAAACCTTTTTTTTTTTTTTTTTGATAAACGGACAAATCGCTAGAGATTTACGTTGTTATCTCCCTTCCCATTAGTTTCGACTTTATTTCTCTCTTGCATTTTCTTCTCTTTTCCTGCTTCTTTTCCGTCTTCGTCTTTGTAAGGTTTTGTCTTACTTTGATTCGCTTCCCTTCTCTTCTCCTCCCTGCCACTCTTTCTGAAAGTGTTAATTTTGCCATACTCCAAACGATTCGTAGGTAGGAGAGGTAGAATACTTTTGTTCTATCAATGTATTTCGCCTTGTCTCTTCTAAAACATATGAGTTGATACTTTCAGTATGAAAAAAAAAATGTGTGTGTATGTATATATATATATATATATATATATATATATATATATATATATATATATATATATATAGGTTATAGTTTGCTTGAAGCATTGTTGAAGAAAATTATAAGGTAAAATTAAAAGCCAAGAACAATGCGAGATTTTTTTTATATAAACCTTGCTTGAATAGTCATCTCCCTTGATTCACAAACGCAACAAGTATTTCAAACATCATCTGATTTATTTTAACGTTCTCCTAACGTCATTTTTGTTCTATATTTCGCGGTATCACGTGGCAAACTCGGCGGCTACTTTTCCAATTTTGAACACTCTTCCGCTGTCTTCTCTTGAAAATGGACTAATAAGTCTGAAATATATTGAGATTTATATCACCATTGAATACAACAGAAAAAAAAAATTACTGTTGTTTAGAGTTAAAATTTGTGTGAAAAAGAAAAAAACAAACAACAAAAAAAAAGAACTTTATTTCTTTTGTTTGCATTTAATTTTACTCTATATAAAAAAAAAATCTCGCATTGTTCTTGGCTTTTAATTTTACCTTATAATATATATATATATATATATATATATATATATATACTCTTATAAATTTTTTCTTTTTTTTGTGTATTGATATTCATATTAAAACCCCTTTTTCTATTTATTCAAAAAGAAAATACAACTTTGTTATATACGGGTCGTGGAATTGTATTCATCTGCAAAAAACTAGCTAACTTGTATATTTTTGTTAAACCTTCATTTTAATTAATTTCATATTAGTTTTTTTCGGTTTTCTTATGGGCTGATCATCTTTAGTTACGTGTAATTATATTCAAGCAGATATTCTACATGATTTATACTTGCGTAATATTTGCATAAAAAGGTTCATGCTTTAATTTTTCGCCTTGCAACAAACATGTCATCATAGCGCAGGCATAAACTTCAAAGGAAAAAGTAAACTGTAAGCTAAACGTTCTGATCTTGATTCTTAGTGGTGGCACGAGTCATTTTTTTTTTCTTTACTTTTTACATCATTATTATGTATGGAAATATTCTCTCTATCATTAAATCATTTCTCTCTGATGGGCTCATAAGAGTAGTGGTTGATGGACAAAAATCGGAGGCCTGCAGTATTAATTCTGGAGTCCCTCAAGGGTCCATCCTGGGCCCAACTCTCTTCCTGATCTATATCAATGATCTCCCTAAACACATACTTAAATCATTCGTTGACATCTATGCTGATGACACGACCATCTACGGCAACACATCAAAGGCTGTAAATGACAAAGCTCTCTGATTCTCTCTCCTCTGATCTCGAACGAGTGGTTCAGTGGGGGAAGACGTGGCTGGTTACCTTAAATGCATCTAAAACCAAACTCCTATCTTTACATCATGAACGCTCTGATCCTCATCTGGCATCAATTGAAATGTATGGCTCTCGTCTAGGAGAAGCCCCATGTTTTGACAAGCTTCTGGGCTTGACCTTTACTCCTGATTTGAAATGGAACACGTACATCAAGTCTGTTGCCAAGGTTGCTGGAAAGATGGTGGGATCCTTCTACCACTCCAGAAGATATTTCACTACTGATGCAATTCTCTATCTATATAAAAGCCAAGTACGTCCAAAGATGGAATACTGCTGCTATATCTGGGCAGGAGCTGCTAAAAATGGCTTATCCTGCCTTGACTGAGTACAAAATAGACTTCGTGGCTTAGTGGGGGATGCCTTTTTCTCTTCCCTGCAACCTCTCTCCCACAGAAGAGATGTTGCAAACCTAACTTTTGTTTTATCGTTATTTCCATGGCAGGTGCTCGTCTGAACTCCAATCTCTAGTCCCCCCTCGCCAATCTTTTACGAAAAACACCCATCTAGCTGAATCCACTGTCAAAAACTTTCCCCACTCTTTATCTATGTCTAAGTCAAAACGTAGATTCCATGAATAAAGGTTCTTTCTTAGAACTGCATGCGTGTGGAACTCTGTTTCGTCTGCCTGCTTCCCACCTGACTACAACTTGGATGTCTTCAAGTCCAACATAAACAAATTCCTGATGAACAGCCCCCTTAAGTAGACACTTTATTAAATCTCCACACTAATGTACTGTACTTACAATAACCCTTATCCAAGAGTGGCTTCTGGGCCTTGATAAGTGGTGACCACCTTGTAAAAAAAAAAAAAAAAAAAATTTAGATCAAATATAATATAATAAATACGAAATCTAAATCAATCAAAATATCATATTTATGTATATCTTACGACCGGTTAATACTGGGTGGCCTGACAGTACTGTTTCCATATATATATGTATATAATCATCCACATACAATACTGTTTCCACGCGCACACATACACACACACACATATAGATATAACACATTGTTACCCCCTTCCCCCAATTGTTATGTTGTGGGCCCCTTAGCACTGGGTGCCACAACATAATTTACTACATTGTGGTCATAGCCAAAGGGCCATACATGTACAGACACCCCATACACAAAGGACAGTAACTGCCCTTATAATTCTAACCACTAGACATCCACGAGTAGAGACTCAGGTAAACCCCATAACACAATGAGATTTATTTTTACTTTAGATGATTATGAATGAACACCCGAGCTCATTATGTTTGGAAATTGGTGGGTTGGGGTGGCATGGTATATCAGGTCCAATGCCAATTTACTATTTTCATTTATGTTGCTTGTATGCATTTTTTGTAGAAGGTACTTTGATATTTCTGTCCTGCCACTTAACCTTTTCCCTTGATCCACAGGAATGATATCAAAATCTGTACTCATATTGGCTGCCTCTCCTTACCTCGAGACACTCTGTTGATTTGGGTAATTGAATTCCCTGTCCAAATGTAAACTCTGTGATAATTGCTAATGAGAAAATGTTGGAAGTTTGGCTCTGAGCCATTTTAGAATGACCAATGACGAGTTGCCAAAATTGAAGATCAATGGCCCACACATATACACGTGTGCACACACATGTACACGTGCAGCCACACATATACAAGTATGCACACATAATACATGCACGCATACGCACAGACACACATACATGGTAGCTTCCTTCAATCTTGACAAACTGTGGATACTCATTGTAGACAAACTGTGGATACTCATTGTAAGGGTGCCTGTGTGTGAAATTTTTGTTGTAAGAGTTGCACAATCTTCAACCAGACTTCTCCTGAGTCGGCGTTGTTAAGTACCAGTGACAAATAGAGGTTCAGGACGACTGGAAACAATGCCAAGATAAGCAAAGAGCACATACAGCGCCTGGTATTCCCAAATAGTCACCCATCTGGTACTAGCCCAGCTGAATGTTGCTTAACATACACACACATACACATGCACACAAGTTTAACGTTGTTTTGAAGTTTATCTTTATTCTTAGTTTTCCATGTGAAGTTGTTAATCTTGTGGTTTGTGTGTAAATTAAATTATTTGAAAATCTAACAAGAATTGTAATTTGCGTATTGAAGATGTTTAGAACAAATTACTTAAAGAAAAACGGCAACCAAATAAACAAAACTGTTTTGTTTTTATTTCTGTTTTATTTGTTTATTTATTTATTTGCACTTTAAAAAATATTATTACTCAAATTGAAATACGCCATTTATAACCATCAAATGTCATAACGAGTGTGAGATATTTTTTTTCTTTTCTTAAAGTTATTTAAAAAAATAATCACAATTGCTTTCAATTTCCACTTAGTTCACACTTGCGTGTGAAACTCGTATATCAATATTTCTGAGAGGGGGGGGGGTCCCTTTCTCAAATGTTTATATTTCATTTAACTCAGCTTCTGCAATATGTTATAATGGTGGGTATTCTTTACTCCAGTCAGAATAGACAAATGGTCAACATCGAAATTCTCACAAAGTTGCTTATGACAGACTATTTCGACTTTTTATTTAACTTGATATATTTAATAGATTTGAGTAAAATTTTTTAACTTGATATATTTAATAGATTTGAGTAAAATTTTTTAACTTGATATATTTAATAGATTTGAGTAAAATTTTTATTTAACTTGATATATTTAATAGATTTGAGTAAAATTTTTTAACTTGATATATTTAATAGATTTGAGTAAAATTTTTATTTAACTTGATATATTTAATAGATTTGAGTAAAATTTTTATTTAACTTGATATATTTAATAGATTTGAGTAAAATTTTTATTTAACTTGATATATTTAATAGATTTGAGTAAAATTTTTATTTAACTTGATATATTTAATAGATTTGAGTAAAATTTTTATTTAACTTGATATATTTAATAGATTTGAGTAAAATTTTTATTTAACTTGATATATTTAATAGATTTGAGTAAAGTGTGTCATTTGTTTTTAATCACTAGTTTTTCACCTGTGCCCTTCACTCTTCAATCTTTCGCAGGAATGTCGTCTTGAGTGTAACCTTCATTCTACTTTTTGTTGTTGTTTATTGTATTCTTTGAAATTTATCTGGATAAATATTTGCATAAACTTTCACAGCTTATCTTGAGATGTAGAGTAGGTTAATTTTTGTATTTGACATTTCTCAAAGGCACCATTCTTATTTATTGCTATTTTGTGCTAGCTGGGTGTGGGGCATTCTGCCGGATGTCGGACATTCGCTCCCTATCATACATTCCAACCGAGAGATCTTTTTAAGATTCTAACCATCCTTTCAAGTACAATTGGTTGTATCTCTCTTGCACACGGTTCGCCACACAGTTATTTTTTTTTTTTAATTTCTTTTTCATGATTATGGTTGCTTCTATAATTACTGGGATGATGGAGATCTTCCTAAGATTCCAGTTTCTTTTCATGTCATACATGCGCATGAGCACAGTTACATATAGATTTTTATTTATATATTTAGGGGAATTTGTATTATTTGGATTCATCGGACTACTGTTCTCATCTTGAGTGTCATTTTCACAATGTTTTGGTCAATGTAACCTCTGACCTTTTTCAAATGCATCTTGTCGAACTCAGGAAGTTGGACGGAATTTGTAACGAAACTCTTTATTTACTTCATGGAGTTAGGATGCTCTTGTTCCGTCAGCCATGACTTAATAGAGGTTCTACGTAATTCACACTTGTATTTTTCAGTCACCCACACTGAGAATTGAACCCTCAACCTTCAGAATATGACTTTTACAATTGATTTTTCCAATTACTCTAACTACTGTACCACGGGTCCTTGGAATTCTCAATGTGGGCGACCAAAAAAGAACAATCCTCATCTCCAAAATTCAGAAAGGTCATTTAGAGAAATGTCGGTCACCAGTTTTAGGGATGAGTTTCAGTTTTTAGATTTTACCTTAGGGTGTTTAGTAATAGAAGAAGTATTTTTGAGATGAGCCAGATTTCAGAGAATATTTTCAGTGACAAAGGTTGGCAGTGTTTATAATTTAGATGTGAGAATATGAGAGAAATTAGTATAGGGTAAAGAAAATGTGTTCTGAAGGCATGCATTATATATGTTTAAAATTGAAGTTTACAGCAATAGGAAAACCTAGAATGTGCATGAATATTTTTATAGTTTTTGTGAAAAAAAAAAAAAACAGGGAGATTTATTAACTGAGACATTGAAAAAGTCTGAATCGATTAATTAAGAGTCATGAGTTTCAGCAGTCAGGAAAATCGTAATGAAAACTTCTCTGTTCATTTAAATAAATTATAATTCATTGAAAGTTGTTCACTTGATTTCGTGTTAAGAGAGTTCAGATTTGAATATTTCAATGCATAAAGTTTACAGGCAACAATAAATCGCCGAGTTGTGTGAGTGGAGAGAAATCTTGTAGAGGGAAGCACCCAACAGAGGGGCACCAAGCAACTCTTATTCATCGACTCAAGTCAACTGGGTTCCACTGGTTAATTGAAGAAAAATCTGATTTTTTTTATTTTTAATGAAGCATTTAGGTAGCTCTCAGAAAGACCATTTCTAATAAATTCAGAGAGTTTTCCGATTGGTCCAAAATATAATTGTTTTTATTAATTCAGGCTTGCATGAATTCGGTGAGCAGAAACAAGTTTACGCACTTTCATTTTGGATATCGATGTGTAAACATTGGCCGCAACATCACGAAAAACACTTATCTACCTGAAACGACTATCAATAATTTCCCCTACTCTTTATCTGTGCCTGAGCCTAAACAGGGATTCCATGAAGAAAGCTTCTTTCTTAGAACTGCCCGCCTGCGGAGCTCTGTTCCGTTTTCCTGCTTTCCAGCTGACTACAATATGGTCCTCTTCAAGTCCAACGTGAACAAATTCTTAATGAGTTGTCCCCTTATGTAATCCAATTTACCAAATTCCCACTACTAATGATTGCTACAATATTTTCCCATTGACTATTGTACACTCATTAACCCTTATCCCTGAGTGGCCTTTGGACCTTGATAAATGGTGACTTAAAAAAAAAAAATAAATAAATAAAAAAATAAACACGCTCGTACACACACACGCACACGCACGTATCTATTTTTCTGTTGTCCAACAACTACCGTCCTCTCTTCGATAAATCTTTATGGTTATGATTATTCAGATTTAAAAAAAAATTTTTTTATTACATTTTCACCCCAAACAAGGCAAATTGCCACTTTGGTGTAGGGGGCTACTATCAGGGGCAACAACTACTGGAGTACTATGTAGGGATTTGGGCAGCAAGATGTCGGTTCACGTTACACTTGAACTTCTGCACGTCAGTACTGTTGGGGAAGCAGGGACCTGGAATGGAATTCCAAAGTCTAGAAACTATTGGAGTAGAAAGATCTTTTACATCTAGGGATCTCTACAGTGTGGGGGTGGGATTTAGCAGCCTGTCAGGTTTGTCGAGGGTGCTCACGTCTTGGGGGTGCAAGTGATTGCAGTTCGTCAGAGCATTCACCACTAAAATACTTGTAGAAAAGGCAGAGGGATGCAACATTTCGTCGATGGGACAGAGCGAGAGACTAGTAGCAGATGCACCAGCCCAAATGTGACAGCAATACTCCATACATGGGTGAATGGTGGCCTTATAGAGGTACAGGATACTTTCAGGTGTTAGTAGTTGTCTAGCACGGTAGAGAGAGCCCACCTTTTTTGCAGCGGCCCTGCAATACCTTCAATGTAATTGTTCCAACTCATGTTTCCTGTGAACGTTAGGCCAAGGAGTTTGAAAGATGTACTCTCAGATAAAGAGTCGTTGGCCATTGCTATAGGTGGTAGAGAGGGTTTCTTGTAATTATTGAATGAAACTAGTTTAGTCTTGGTGGCATTGAACATGATCAACCATTTTTGTCCCCATTCCACTACAGATTGGAGGTCATCCTCTAGTGTTTCTGCCATTTCTTTAGAAATGTGTTCATTCGTCTTCCTGTCGTGCCTGCCATAGAGTGTAGTGTCATCAGCATATATACCAATCTCAGAGGCAATTTTGTCGGGGAGGTCATTTATGAATATCAGGAACAATAGAGGTCCAAGGATAGACCCCCTGGGGCACTCCCGCATTTATATCATATTGTTTAGATGTACAACCGTCGAGGACAACCTGGATCATTCAGATTACTTTGCAGTGCCACTAAAGATGCAAATATCCCAACACATTCATGATGATCAAGCAGAATTCAATAACGAGGAAAAATCACAAAATTATCTATTTTATTTTATTTATTTATTTTTTTTTACATGGAAGTTACCACTTATAAAGGCCCGGAAGCCGCTCGGGGATAAGGGTTATTGCGTGTGCAGTAATCAATGGGATAGTATCGTAGTAATCGTTAGTATTGGAGATTTGATAAAGTGTCTTACTTAAGGGGGTGGTTCATCAGGAATTTGTTTATGTTGGACTTGAAGACATCCAAGTTGTAGTCAGGTGGGAAACAGGCAGACAGAACAGAGTTCCACTGGCGTTCACTTCTAAGAAAGAAGCTTTATTCATGGAATCTACATTTTGGTTTTGGCACAGATAAAGAGTGAGGAAAACTTTTGACAGTGGTTTATAGCTACAAGAGATTGTTGGAACTTTAATCTGACATACATTGATTTGTGATGGTCTAGATGGTTGTAGACTCTACAAATGGGTGTATCTGCATGGTTTCATTAGTGCTTGATGGAAGTGGAGTGATGTAATGGTTACAGATCCAGATTCTAAACTTGGTGGATTGGGTTTCAGTTCTGCTGGGACTGCTGCATCATGTTCTCTAATATCCTTGGGAAAAGAAATGAATCCATGTCTTTTCCCTCCAGCTCTGGATACAATAATAGGATAGACTGGAATCTTAAGTTTTGGTTCTACAACTTGTGTAGAAGAAAACTTATAAAATAACACTAGTCTTTCTCTGCTTATACCAGCATTTTTCCCTGTAGTCATGATCTTGTCTTCTTGAGACCGGATTTAAGTAATACAGATTCAGAAGATGCACAATTGGGGATTATATCATCTTTGCAGCGCCATAAACTTCTCATGCAGACACTCTTACAGGGGATGTCCATTGTTTCTCAGGACTGACTTTTTTCTGGTTTAGTACATTTGTATGAATCAGTATTATTCTGTTGGAATTAGTTTCCAAGAATTCTTTTTCTTAGAATTAGGTATTTAGAACATCCTTAAATAAAGTTGGTATTATGGAATGTACAGAATTCGAACCATACACACCCAGGTCAGCAGTGGTAGTCATTATTCACTTAACAAGTGTCACCCTTTGTTTTTAGTGACCACTTTTTGTTGTTTTCGTTAATTCTTGTCCTTATACTCTTCACCCACATACATTCCAAAAATATGAACTCCAAATTTGATAGCAGATAAAACCCAACCTCTTTTGTTTTTCTTTTTTATGATTCAGCAAATGTCTTCAACAAAATTAATATAACCGTTAAGTATTTGTTAGACTCGGGAATCTGGCAAAATTTTTTAAAATTGACTCTTGTCAGATTTTTTGATTTTTTTTTTTTTTTTTTTTTTTTTTTTTTTTTCTTTATAAGTCAACTCCTCGTTTCCTGTGTCTTTTTGGCTTGGGGCAAAGTGTAGTACCTGTTCTGGAACTGCATTTCATTGACGAAGTATAAAGAAGATGAAGAAATCTTTCTAAACTGAAATAATCTTTATTTTTGTCCAAATCCCTTTATAAGGAAGGTAGATGGGCCTCTCTTAAGCCGTGGTAGGCAACCCATCTAGTGATGGCGTCATAATAAAAATACCCTTCATAGCCCTAGCAAAGCATCACGTATTCAGCTATGGACAAGATTTGAATTACACTACAAACTCGTGTAGTGAGTTCAATCTCGGCTGCATGTTACGTTACGCGTTACGTTTAGGGAGTTGGATTTTCCTCGCACTAAAAGCTGACTTTGTATCTAACTCTGTCTTTATAGGGAGGCAACTAAATAAGGACCCCATCCCACTCAGAAAACGCCATTTTTTTTTTCTTGTAAATTATGAATCCCTACCCCACCTCCATGAAGATAGATATGTAAGAGATGCCATCTGTTTTAGTTGATGACGTCATCTGTCGTACAAGGAGAGAAACAAGATCGTTTTTATTAGTAAGAGGTGCCTTCAATAAGGTTCCAGGCTTTTTTTTTTTGTATGGTCACTTTCATTGATAGTACACACATGAAACTCTATTCCCCTTCAAAGTAATTTTTAGGTGCGTTTGTGACGTATTTGTGTCACTGAATGGCACCAAATCACTGTGTTGTATGCAGGGGGGTACACAGACGATGAAGAATATATAGAGAGAGAGCAATTCTTATGACAGTGGTGCTGAGAGATAGATGTGAAGAGAAGTGTAATGACAGTTCTTAAAACAGGAGGGAAATGCATTATCAAAGAGGGGGATACAGTCAACGTTTGGAAGGGTTTTCATACAAAGTTCTTTATACAAGACGATGAAAAGAAAACACATTACCTTGTGGTTAGAAGACGAACGAAGACAAAAGGCTTACATAACAAATGCAAGACGTTTATTCATCCAGCTAGTGTTTGGAATTCAATGCCTATTACATTGTCGTCTTTTCCTGACCCCTTCGCTTCCTAAGGAGTTTTGGTTAGTTTTGTCAGTCTTCCCAGACTAACTGCATCTCTCTCTCCGGAACTCACTCCAACTGACTGCCTGACCGTTTGCTAGTCTAACTTAAATGTATATATTAATTTGTGATGTCAGCACGCGGGGAAGACATGTGAATTCTATGCACCTGGTTCCAACGTCTCCTGGCAACACAGGTCCCAGATTTTCTCTGTGGACATTCTTTAATTCCGTTGTTCCATTATTTCTGCTCCGACCTAAATTAAACCAACACAATTTTCTGTTTACTTACATTCTTTGTTGTATAAGTTGTTTCTAGCTTGCATTCCTCACTACAATGGATAATTCACTGCATTCCTGGAATCGTATCTAACTAAAAAAAAAAAAGTATTAATTTTAACTTTTAATAACTGCGTTCGATTCCAGAATTCTCCTTCAATAATAATATTCGATCCTAATTACTTCATTTCTAACTAAAAACCGGGAGCTGTCCCCTTCAATATACAACATCATTTTTAGCGGATTTTATGACCAAACAACGTCAGGTGACCACTACTATATATCGGGTACAATATAATAATCAATAGAGAATTAGCTCTGTAATAATGAATACAAAATCTGCATGAATTAAAATGTCATATTTAAGTGTATTTTACGATCGGGCAATGTCGGGCATCCTGCTAGTAACTCTAAAAATGAGTTGTTTTAAATTGAAAGGAATTTCGCTATTTTGATCCGTTTTTGCACATTTTGATCTAGTTTGTTTATTATTAGAAACGGGCTCCATTATAGAAAACAGGAAATTAAATTTATCTGCAAATTACTCGCACAAAATGTGTTGAAATGTAGATTTTGTTTTTTGCGTTTTTTTTAATTTTTGTCTTTTAATAGTAGTAATAATATCACAACAACAGCACTCATTAGAATGAAACAGTAAAGTAAAGCTAAATATAACATGACAGCATAACAGCTCGACTTTTTGAGGCCAAGTGCTGAACCATAGGCTAAGGAAAAATAGGTCACGACAACAGTTTCAAATTTTCTGGTTGAAAAATTCTTTTTTCCACTTGAATTCGTTTTCTTTTTCTTAAGGGAAGATTAAATCCAGTCAGTATAGACAGAATTATGCAGAGCAGGAGACTTCATTGGTTTGGTCACATTGAAAGAATGAAACTGCTTAGGTTAGTCAAGATAGAACAGTTGCAGTAGCAGGGTCAGTTTGTAGAGGAAAACATGGCCAGAAGTGATGGTAGATTTGAGAGAAAAAGGGATAAAGGCCTGGCCAGAATTAGATTAGCTTGGAAGTGAATTTCTGAAAGCTGCTTAACTCGTCCTAAAACAAGTTAAATCGAAGATGATGATTAAATCGGAAAAGATCAAAGAAGCATTCTGAATACTTATTCTGTATTTAAAAAATAAAAACTACCAGTTTTTCATGTAATAATAGTATATACTAGCAGGCCACCTAGCGTTGCCCGGTCGTAAGATCCGTTTATATATATTATAATTCGTGCTGATTACGTATTTATTATTAGAGACAATTCTCTATCGATGATAGAAAACAAAATTTTGGCCCAAACCCACTAACACATAGACTGAAAGTTACAAAAAAAATAAAGTAAAAGATAAGTTTATAAAAAAAAATAATAAATGAATAATTTTATATTTCCGGCAACTAGTTTTGAAAATTCAGGTTTAATTAGTAGAAATTAGTTTTTCTGTTTATCCTATTTATTTTATTTTATTTTTATTTTTTTTTTTTAGCTTCTAGGAAAGATTATCTTATTGAATTAGACTAAATTTTTTAAAAGTGGAAGAAAAATAATTTTAAGATATGAAAGCTCAGGGTCTAATGAAATCTATGATTCTTATTAGCTAGAAATGATAAAGGCCAATTCAATTTAGTGTTCAGAATATTGACAACGAGCAAAATAGTACCGGTCCTTCTGATTGGCTAAAAATCACCAGTGATCCAGAAGACGAGAAAACTCATCACGATTAATTTGTACATTGAATTGCACTAAAGACTCTCACGCCTGTAGTCACTCTACTTAAGTAATTTCTGCAACCAAGCATTAACAACTGAAACCGGAAATGCTAGTTGGGAATTGATTATGCTCACTTGGATATCTGGAAATTCACAAGCCTAAAACTTTCCATGACTCCGGGGAGCTTGTTACTGACAAAGCATTTTATTTCATCGAATTGATATACAAAATGAACTCGCATAAAAAAAAAAAAAAAAAGATTCGCTCAGACTGATATAATAATAAATACCAGAAGGACCCGTGAAAATTCCACAGAACAAGAAATATATTTAATCAGTAAACGTTTTGATAAAGCAGTTTGCGAATCTGATTTATGATCTCGGAAGTATAGGAAAACTTCTTGCGGAATTTAACCGATAGCGGAATCCCCGATCTGAAAGACCTTTCGCAGACATACACAAACGCTCGCGCCCATTTTGCCATTTATATATTAGAAGAAAAGGATAGAAGATAACGTGAAGAGTTTTCAAAAATATTTTATTTATTTATCTTTTAGAAAGTTAAAAGTTTTTTTTTTCTTTGCATGCCAAATGTAATAGTTATGATCACCTACTACAAATTTAGTTTTAAAAATAAGCGTATCAATTTATTTAAAGAAAATTTTTATTAGTTATTTCATTCAATGTAGAGTTGATTTTTGTTTTGTTTAAGGAATTATTTCAAAATAATCAAAATTTTTGGTGTGTTTAGATGTACTCGGACATAAACTTAACCGGAAGTTGTTGTTTGAATTTCAAAATAATCGAACCGGAAGTTATTTGAAGTGTTATCCTTATTGCAATTATACTGCTTTGATATTAATACTATTACTAATAATATTAATATCAATAAAACTATGTCGAATATTAAAAAAAATAAAATTATATAAGAATATATATAAGAGGAGAAGAGTAGAAAGTTGACTTTTGAAAATGTTAATTTTGCCATGCTTCAAACGATTCATCGGTAAAGGAAGGTACAAAACTTTGGGTTCATCAGTGTTTTCCTGTCTCTTTTAGAACACAGCAATCGATACTTTCAGTATAAAAAGATATTCTCCTGTTGCTACCCCACCCTCAATAAGATTCTCTTTTTTTTTTTTTTTTTTTAAACAATTACGAGTGAACAAGCTCGACACCCTCTTTGAGAAATTAATCCGAATTCCAGATTTATTTTACTGTTAGCTACTGACATCCTTTTGTAAAACCTAGTTGTAAGTTTAATATTTAATTTATTTCCAGCACTTGTTTCAAAAGTTCAGAGTACCTGCGCACGAAATGACGTCTTAACAATCACATCTATAAAAGTAAATGAAGACAGTTTGCACCTTCAGCGGGTAAATTAGTGATTAATCTGTTAAATGTCGGCCAATCATAATGAGCCTTACCTTCTTACTATATATATATATATATATATATATATATATATATATATATATACACACACACGTTTTTATTTGTTTTTGTTAGCGATACTTTCTTGAATGAATTCTAGTATTTATACAAAAGTGCATTTTTACCTAAATGTATGTTGGGAATAATTTTCCCTTTGACCAATTTGGTACCCCCTAAATGGGGAGCGGCATATATATTATTTTTAAAATATAATTATCCACTGATACGTATTTCGTCGTCCATGACTTATCAGAGTGGCTGAATCTAGCGAGATATATATATATCTTTTAATGCTAGGTTTATTTATGGTGTCTTTTAAATTCAATAAAAACCCTTCAAAATTTGCTGACGAGGAGACCTTGCTTATTAAAAAACTATATGTAATTATTGTACGTAACTTGTACGTAACAATAAAAAGCATTGTTTTCCGAAACGATCGTACAGATAATTGATTTTGTCGTTGTTCCTTCTTATGAAACGGATTTTTAATTCAATTATAATTTGATTTTTAAATTACATTACTTATATATATATATATATATATATATATATATATATATATATATATATATATATATATATATATTGCATTTTGACCCTAAACATTGTATAGTGTCTGTTTGATGCAGGTTGTCTTGGGAAGAAATAAATGGTTACAAGTAACAATATTTAAACAGAGGGAAAATCATTTAAATATGTTGATGATGATGATGATCTAATTTAAATCTTTTTTTCTCATTCTTTTTCTTTATCTCGCTCTTTCTCTATCTCATTTTTTCTCTCTCTCTCTCTCTCTCTCTCATTTTGCATTTAAATACAACTTCACCCTGTCTTTTCTTTACGTTATATAAGTTATCTGAAAAATCTATTCCTCTGTGGCATCGGACAGCTTGTACATGGGGAAAACTGACTTCATGCAAGATTTCACTTAATTTTTTTTTTTTTTTTTGCATTGTCAAAAAATGTGTCAACTGGTTTTAACATCCTTAAATCCTCTCCTTCTAATATCAAATTATTTTTTTTCTTTTTTTCTTTGCTATCTGCAGTTGAAACGCAAGTATTGCTGCTTAACATGTTTTTAAAAAATCTTGTTTAGGTTATTTTCCCATGTCACATGTCCTTTCAAAAGTTTGCTAACGAACGCACGTACACACACACACAATGATTTCACTGTATCACAGGTCTTCAGGGTGGCTAAAGATGGTAATTGTTTGAAGTTGAAATTTGAAACCCATTTATTAGTACAGTCGGGTTAGCATTCTTACTTTATGCCATCTCTGTACACTACAAAAGTAGGAGAAAATTTTTACTTGTCCTGTAAGTGCCCGACGATTGGCTGATTAGTAAAGGCGTAGTTACAACTAAGAAGCTGATTGGCTAACTAGCAAATTCAATACCATGTGTTTATATAAAAATGCGCAATAACCACAACTCTTTGCATAAGCCTGACGAATTCTCACGAGGATGAAATGTGGAATATTTTGTGTAGCTTAATTGCCATATATATTTTCATAATTTATTACACACACATATATATATGGCACAATCACATTGAAACACCGGTTCTTGCCAGATCACTGAAGTTAAGCAACGTTGTGCATGGCCAGTATCGGATTGGTGACCATTTGGGAAAGCTAGGCACTGTATGTATCACGCCGAGTCATAGAAATTTCCAGGTTGGTATTTGGGGGCGCATTAATTCACTGGAAGAGATGCACCCCCAGTCTTTGTTAAGACATGCATCTAGGAAAAGGAAACTCTGATGTAAAAACCTGTGGTCTACTGTATACTGTGGCAGTCATCCGCACCAACAAAGGTTAGCAGTAATACCAGAAGTGTGGTTGGTTCTACACAAAGCCTTCACCACTATAAACAAATCATCTGTGTGGATTTCTGAGCAACTTAGTTGTGGCTGAAGATCATATGTCGAATCAACAGGTAGAGTCCATCATATATTATGAAAAAGGGTAAAAAAAAGAAAAAAAATACTCGTCCCAGGATGGGTAAAAATAATTTTCTGAATCGAACAATTTTGCACCAGTTTTATGTCTTCCTAACAAAGATTAAAACCAAGACATAATAATAATGCTAAACCTTAGGTCTAAAATCCTTATTACAATCTGTATTGCAATCCATTCCATGATTTTACTTCTAGAAAGCGTCTCAGATTAAAGGGTATGAAGAAGAAATTGGAATTTAAGGAAATTTTCCTTAATTTGTGTCTAATGACCATGAAGCAAATCCAATGCCCAGCTATTGAAATTATCATATACAATTTAATACCAGATGTAAATTTTGTCTTAACTGATGTTGTCGTATGGTGAAGTTCTATATAATATGGGAGGAGGTTGTATATATGATGTATTTATTAACGTGTATATATATTTTTGATTGTCTAGATATGAATGCGCCTATTGATCATCTAGTGATTGTTTAAACAGGATAAATAACAATCTCTTGGGTTTTACATCAGTCAATCGTAAAACGTACCTTATCCATTTTGGACTGATCTTGATTTGATGGATCCTCAGAAAAGCTGCAAACAAAGATTTGTATGACACGAAATCTTGGTAGTATTTACAGCAGCTTTATTTTTGGATGTTTCCCCCTCCTCCCCCATTGGAAAGTTGTAACGCTGGTACTAGCTTTTTACTATCAACATTTCCCTCTACTTGGAGCCATTATTGTCCACCACCAGCTTTCTTCCTGTGACTTCCGGCTGCATCTGTTAACTCTGACTTCCAACTCGTGACTAACTGATACGTGTCTTTCAAGCTTTTTCATTGCATCATTAACTCAACGTGACTAAAGACATAAATTGAATCATCTACCTTCCTCATGTATTTTGTTTATGGTTTAACATTCTTTTCTATAAAAACATATTTGTTTTTATTTACCAAAAATTCTTTGTTATTGATTATAGAATCTAATCCAGTTCAATTCCTAAAAAGTCATTTAACCATATTTGCCCTTGAATTGCATGTTTTTCTTTTGTTTATTAAATTGTTAGTGTAATATTTTCGGGGCTTCTATATGACATGGAGGGGTTTATATATGATGTCTCTTGATGTGTATAAATTTAATCATTTAGTGATTGTTTTAACAGGACATATAACAATTATAACAGGACATATAACAATTATAACATTAAGGGACAAATAAGTCTCTGAGGTTTTACATCAGTCAATCGTAAAACATACCTTATCCATTTTGGGCTGATCTTGATTTGATGGATCCTCAGAAAAGCTGCAAACAAAGATTTGTATGACACGAAATCTTGGTAGTATTTACAGCAGCTTTATTTTTGGATGTTTCCCCCCCCCCATTGGAAAGTTGTAACGCTGGTACTAGCTTTTTACTATCAACATTTCCCTCTACTTGGAGCCATTATTGTCCACCACCAGCTTTCTTCCTGTGACTTCCGGCTGCATCTGTTAACTCTGACTTCCAACTCGTGACTAACTGATACGTGTCTTTCAAGCTTTTTCATTGCATCATTAACTCAACGTGACTAAAGACATAAATTGAATCCTCTACCTTCCTCAT
The DNA here is from genome assembly GCF_053919585.1 of Euprymna scolopes. Lineage (NCBI taxonomy): Eukaryota > Metazoa > Mollusca > Cephalopoda > Sepiida > Sepiolidae > Euprymna > Euprymna scolopes. The sequence goes on from NC_136518.1 coordinate 85,169,130, forward strand.
GTATTTTGTTTATGGTTTAACATTCTTTTCTATTAAAACATGTATGACCCAAAATCTTGGTGGTATTTCCGGCAGCTTTATTTTGGATGTTTTCCCCATTGAAAAACTGTAATGCTGGTCCTAACCTTTTGTTATCATCCCCCCCCCCCACTCGGAGCCATTACGGTCCCCAAATCGTCTTTCTCCGTCTGACTACCTACTGGGTCTGCTCTCTCTGACTCCCAACTCTTGACTGACTGATACGTGTATTTCCAAGCTAATCCCTTTACGTCATTTTGTTTATGTTCTAACATTCTTTTTCACCAAGTTAACATTTTTGTTTGTGTTAGTTACAAAAACTAACATTCCTTTCTATCAAAACATTTTAATATGAATAATTTTATCTGTAAATATTTATTTTGCTTTGGTAATATTCTTTCTGACATTCCATTTTTTTTACAAATATTAATGACCCTCATAATAATCGTCGACCAGCACATTTTTTTGGTGTTGCCCGGCCAATATCTAACATTATCCAATACCTCTAAAACCATGTTGACCAGAATCGATGTTAGTATCGCCAATTTACTTAAAAATGTATGAAATGCTAATCCTTTGTTTAAATCTATTTTTAAAAATGTGTTCAGATATTACCAATGTAAGATATTTAACTTTGCCAATCCTCCCACCACTTACAGCCAGGTAGGGATACCTAATTCAATATTTCATTGTTTTCATAATTAGATGACTTGCTACATCTGTTATTTTGGAGGGGGAAGGTGATTCTAGGTAACTAATGATTTGCTCGATGCGAATGTTATTTTAAATGCAAATGACTTTCTCAAATTAAAAATAAGTACTTTATATTCATACTGTTAAGTTTTCTAACAATCAGTCCAATATTTAAAAAAAGTTTTTTTTTTAAGTAATTAATTACAGGACTGAGACTGTATTCAGAAAAATTTTGACAGGAAGTTAAGAGTTAATAAAACTCAGTCAATTGCATGTCATAAAACTAACGCAGAAACTTATCGTTTCCTTCTGATTTTAGTTCAATGGAGCAGATAACAAAACAAATAGTCCATATTAGTGGGATTTTTCCGACTACTGTTCTCAACTTGAATGTTATTCTCATAACGTTTCTACTATGTAACCTATGGCCTTCTTCAGATGTATCTTGCCAACCGCTTGGGATCTAGTGTACTTTCATTTTAAGTAATCTCGTTACTCATTTCGGCATTATTTGCATTATATCATGTGTAAGAATTATTCTTAAGTTAATTAAGTTAATATCGAGTCTATTGCCCCGGGCCGCTGGGAAAATGGTGGGATCCTTCTGCCGCTTCAGAAGATATCTCACTACTGATGCAATTCTCTATCTGTATAAAAGCCAAGTACGTCCAAAGATGGAGTACTGCTGCCACATCTGGGCTGGAGCTTCTAAAAAAACAGCCTATCCTGCCTTGACAAAGTACAAAATAGACTTTGTGGCTTAGTGGGGGATGCTCTCTTTTCTTCCCTGCAACCTCTCTTCCACAGAAGAGACGTTCGAGCCTGTCTTTGTTTTATCATTATTTCCATGGCAAGTACTCGCCTGAGCTCAATCTCTGGTCCCCCCTCGCCAATCCTTCACGATAAACACCCGTCTAGCTAGAACCACTGTCAGTATTTTCCCCCACTCTTTATCTGTGCCCAAATCAAAACGTAGATTCCATGAACATAGCTTCTTTCTGAGAAGTGCACGCCTGTGGAATTCTCTTCCGTTTGCGACTACAACTTGGATGTCTTCAAGTCCAACATAAACAAATTCCTGATTAATTGTCCCCCCTTAAGACACTTTATCAAATCTCCAATACCAACTATTACTACGATATTATCCCATTGATTATTGTTACACAAAATAACCCTTATCCCCGAGTGGCTTCAGGGCCTTGATAAGTGGTGATCCCCATGTAAAAAAAAAAAAAAAAAAAAAAAAATTTAGATTATCTTTTTATTTACAATCCTAAAAAAAATATCTCGTTATGATGTTCTGATAAAGATGATAAATGTGATTAATGTTTTGTAATCTTTACATTGAGGATTGATAATTTTGTATTATTTGGATTGCTATTATTGTTTTTAACAATCAAATCATACACCTGCGAATCATTAGAATTTTAATGCGTTTAATGTATTCTTTTTAGTTTTTTTTTCTGAACTAATAAGTTTTTTTGTTTTTTTTTATTTTTAGGTAAGTTATTTAAAAATGGATAAGTTGATATTCTTTTTAGTTTTTTTCTGAACTAATAAGCTTTTTATTTTATTTTTTATTTTTAGGTAAGTTATTTAAAAATGGATAAGTTGATAAAACCATTTACTTGGAAATGTTGTTCTTCTCAACAAGGTAAGAAATTGACTTTTTTTAAGCAAAGAAGGGGGAAAAAATGTAAATATTTTGACATAGAGGATGATTTTTGGTGAAAACGTTGGACATGTCAGAACAATGCAGGAACATCAGGAATCCAAAACAGTCTTTGTATAATCGTACTTATAATACTAGACGACTCATGACACATTGGATCAGTATTTGTTCCTATTTACAATTTCTCCCCACGGGACAGAGTTAGACACCAGGGTCGTTTTTTAATGTGGAGAAAAGGAACAAAAATAAAAATTGTCTCAGTCGTGAAGGATTTCTCCTCCACTGACAGAGAACAAGAAATTGAAATGCAGCATCTGAAGAACAGATACTACACTTTGATCTTGTCCCGAAGGAAGTCACTGAATGTTGATCAACGAATGTTTCACACTTACATATTTTTGTCACTGAAAGATCGGTGAAATCACCCATTTTTCAATCAAATCAATTGATTGATTGCCCACCGCAGTGCATCAGGCGGAAGCTTCATATGTCTCTCTCCGCAGTGACTTCGTCCACAATACATTGTAGTCTATATTGCACTGTAGAGAATCTACTGTTAAATTTATAAAATTATCTGTAAATAATGGCTTCACTTGAAATTTCAAATGCAAAAGTCAAATATCATGGTTGAATTGTGCACTAAACAAGAAGATCTATTTTGAATGCGCCTCTGTCCTTTTAAAGAGCCAGCTATTGATTTTATGAAATTATTTTTACATAATCACTTTAATTAAATGTACAAAAGTCAAGTATTACAGTTCATTTTGAACGTGTCCGTCTCATAAAGAAATCCGCAGTTGATTTTATGGGTTGGGCTTTCTGCTTGTGCAGTGATAAAACTTTTTTAAATACGCTTGTGATGTTAGGTTATATAAAAGTGTTCACTTTGGTCAAAATTGGACGTTTCCTTCTTTAATTGGATTTTTTTTTTTCGATTATCTATTTTCAATACTTATTCTTATACAAAACCTATGTAAGAACACTCCCATATACATCAAGTACTTTTGTGTTAATATATATTTATGTATGAATAAAATTTTATGCACATAAAAATATCTTAAAAAGTAAAATATATTAAAAATAATAAAAAAATTTTCCTGTAAAAAAAACAAAAGGGGGGTGACGACATACAACAAAAAGGGAAATAATGCCTTCATTGTTTAGAAATCAAGATTGAATACAAAAGGCAATGTTTAAAAACTGCTAAATTAAAAATTACAAAAACAGATCCTCTGTATATTCCAAAAATTTTACCATGTTTATAAATTGAATAATTCTGTAAAAGCAAAGTATAAATATTAATACTAATATTTATGGGACAATCCTAACTAGATGAAAAAGCTCAATATTCATAATAGAGCATTGGTATAAGAAAATCAATTTAAACTTTGTAAATTAGAATTTACAGCAAATTTATTATTTAACAAGGAATACAAGTTGAAAACTTTAAAAAATTTCCCTTATTCCATGGAGTTTCAAAAAAATGGCTTTTATCCTGAGAGGAAAGTTGTTAGCAAAATGATATTCATAGACAACCTATAATTTTGCTGGTCAGCACATAAATTGGAAACTACAAATTATGAAAGAAGTCCTATTTGTATAAAAGTTGTTCATAATGCAGAAATGTATGCGTTAAAAGGATGTTCCAAGGGAAGTCCAGGCTTGATGAAGAAAAGTTGAAAAATGTGGCACAAACCAATTAAAACAATTTGATTAGTAAGATGTATAAATGCGTATAAAAAAGTCCAATAGAAATTAGTCAAATAATCCAAGCGGTTGAAAAGTAAATTCCAAATGTGAAGATGGCATCCTAAAATTTTTTTTTTTTTTTTTTTTCACTGGAAACTAAATGAAAAAGTTATCAGCCTCCAGGATGAGAGAGAAGAATCCTGTATTGCCCCAATCAAAGGAAAATAAAATAAAATATGATTAAAGCAAAAAAATATTTTAAGGATGGCCAGATATTTTTAGAATAAATTCAATATTTAAGCTTTTCAACTTTTATTCCTTGTTGAACAAAATAAATTTGTTGTGAATTCTAATTTACAGAGTTTAAATTCAATTTCTTTATATATATATATATATATATATATATATATATAAAATAATTCTTAAAAAACACCACTTTACAAGACTGTGTTGCTCATTTTCAAAATGTTTAGCTTTTATTGGTAACAACTTGTATTCAACTACTCAGACCAATGTTAGCAAATAAGTATACAATATATTATGTAATAGTCCATTAATTATAGTTTTGCATAACTGGACCTCTCATCAGTGCATAAAAAAACAATTTTTCAAAGTTTCCACACATGCACACACACATGATTGCATAAACATGAAACGCTAATGTCTGTATAAAAATAATTGTGAATATTTATTTGAAAAATATAGTTATAAAGCTCTTTTAAGGAAGTTGTTGACATATGAGTATATAATAGTTGATTAATTATAGTCTTGCACAACTATAGTAGTACTGCACTAAATGAGAATTTTGTGTTATTTATTTATGTAATTAATATCCTAAGTAGTATGAATTACGTATAGGAAGATGTATATTTACTATATTATAAATTGACCGTAAAGGATCACAAAGACTCTTTAGGTCCAAAAATGCTATACTTTTATCCATGTACAAGAAAAAAAAAAGTTACTCCTCTTTATTTTTGTGTGTGTGTGTGTGTGTGTGTGTGTGTGTCTTTGTTTTGTTGGGGGATTTGATTGTTTTATAATAAAACACAAAAAAATGAAATAGCTGACTGGTAAAAGACTGAAACGACTGGCTTTGTTGTGTGTATATGCGTGCATATGTTTTATGGCAGAGGACGTCTTTGTTTATAATTTACCATGTCCAAACAGGTCACCACTCACCAAAAGCATCTTTACAATTTTTTTTTCACTCAAAATACTATTTTTTTTTTATCTATGATCTGAATAGAACTTTGTGTGATAATAAAATTAAAATATTCATTGACTTGGAAAACAAAAACTAATAGTGAATTAATGAAATCACATTTTGCAAATTAATATGCAAATATGTCGATTGTGTGGGCATATTCAGTATATTAAAAAAAGCTGAAGTTTTATTTTGTATGATGAACTAGCAGATGGGCGCCTGCCATTGGTGGTCGTAAAATCCGCCTAAATATATTTTAATACATGCAGATTTCATATTTAATATCACAGAGCCAATTCTCTCTTTAATATTATATTGTACCTAATATATTGTAGAGATTTCAAAAGTTTAAAAACAAAAATGACTTAGATGCCTTCAACTAGAATCAAAACCAAAAAACTTAGCACTCCAGCTACATTCTCTCATTTAGCACTCCAGCCACGTTCCCTAGTATTGGAACTAACCTGACAGAAGGATAAGAAAGATTTAAAATTAAACAATTTCTAGCTTTGAAAAATAATAAAATATGTAGGCAAGTTAAAATGAATATTTTGCAGTTTAAAAAATTTTTTTAATTTATACAAAGGAGTTGCCATCTATCGAGGCCTAGAGGCCATTTGAGGATAAGGGTTAATGAGTGTACAGTAGTGAATGGAAAAATATCATAGTAATCATTAGTAGTGGAAATTTGGTAAATTGGATTATATTAAGAACTTGTTCATGTTGGACTTGAAGATGATCATATTGTAGTCAGCTGGAAAGCAGGGAACCGCGAGAGGGTTCCACAGGTGTGCAGTTCTAAGAAAGAAACTTTGTTCATGGAATCTGTTTAGGTGTAGGCACAGATAAAGAGTGGAGGAAATTATTGATAGTGGTTTTAGCTAGACTAATGTTTTTCATGAATGTCAGGTCAGGAGGGACTATAAATTGGAGCTCAGACGAGCACTTGCCATGAAAATAATAAAGCAGAGACAGGCTTGCAATTGAACTTGCTGACATAATTCTCCCCAAATGATTCACAACCGATTTTCCACAACGGAGAAATCCTTGAAGAGATCCCAAGTTTCAAATACCTGGGAAAATATCACTGCAACAGGCCAAGGTTAAGAGGATATTAGCAACCATAGCGACAATGCTTGTGTCGCATTCTGCTGCCTTCACACACGACTCTGGTCCAGAAATGAAATCAGACTTGGTACAAAAATTTGAATATACCAAACTCTTGTCTGCACCATTCTTCTATACGGATGTGAAACTTGGTCAGTACAAGCTTGTGACCTGCACAGACTGGAATTTTTTGACCACCAATATCTGCGCCACACCTTTCATGTTTGCTGGCACCAATTTGTCCTAAATGTCCCCATCCGTTTGCACTGCCGGATAATATCCCTCAAACAGACCCTCCTTTTGAGACGTCTCCGATGGTTTGGTCATACTCTCCGCCGGCAACCAGATGACGTCATCCATGCTACCATTAATCCAGCCCCACTCCAGGGTTGGAAGAAACGTCGTGGTGGTCAGCTGAAAACCTGCCTCAGCACGGGGAAGCAAGATGTCGATTTGATCCTGTTCTCACCTTTACGAAGACTGTCACTGGAATTGCAAATGGCTGGACTTGATATTGACCACAGCTTCAAACCAATGTGCCTGGGTAGCATCTATATGAGATGCAGAGAATTCAGTTGGAGGAGCTGGCTCAACCGACCCACAGTGAACGCTGACGCAACAACAACTTGCTGACATATTTCTGTATGCATTACTCATCCATCCAAACAAAGATTTTTGCTTGTCAACAATCCTTGATGTATGATTACTATTTCCTGTTAATTTTAGTCTTATATGTTTTTGAGTTTGTCGGTTACACACACACACACACTACTGTTGTAGAGTTTACATATCACTAACCAGGGTAATAAATGTTATAATTTTAAACGTTTTTATTTTTTTCACATTTGTTATGTATTAGGTCCTATGCCAGTAAGTAGAGATTATGTGTATCATCACATGAACCATAGATTCTATTGGCATTGGTTTCTCCAATAATTTTTTAGTTCATATTCTTTCTAGAAAGACAGTGAGTACTTATGGGAGAGCCCACGATGAGGTTGCCAACGTGAAAGTTATTTTTGTGGAATGAATTGGATTCGAACTTGGAATATTCAGGTCGCCAGTCAGTGTCGTCAATCACTTGATCATCATCGTCTCCTAGAGATTATGTTAACTAGTATGAATTTTGATATGTGTCACAGAGTACATGTCAGGATAGTACTTTTGACAACCCAGCCTTGTCAGCGTATATATATATATATTCTTGGAAGTTTTTTAACCTTTAAAACTGTACAAAAAAAGCATTTAGTTTTTAGTCTTTTTTATCATTTGTTAGAAAACTATTTAGTCAGTAAGTCATTTAATAACCTGCAATCAATGCATCAACTTGCTTTCTCAAATTCACTATAGTACTAATGGTAATTTAAGGGATCATCAGTTTACCATGAAACACTGTTTCAGGGATTTAAAAACAAAACAGTATATTAAATCATGGCTCCCCAGCAGTGTTGATCAAACACCACCTCCCTTAATCCTAAGAAGACATGTTACAGATATTAGATCTAGTTTCCTATTCTTAATTAATTTGGCTATCCTATCCATGTTATAAAAATGAATTCCTTACCTGTGAGATTCATCTGTTTCCAAATTCCAAATGGATATATTTTTTAATTTACCAGTTTTGTATTTATAAGATTAGGATTAATCCATTTGACTACTTATCACCCACTACTATTATTAGTATTTTGTATATTTACATTCTTATTTATTGAAAATTAAATATATATCATAAACAATTAAGTTTACTTGAGTATGACCACTGACTGTGTTTTGTATTGCTTGAAATATCAACTGAACAAATTACTCGTGTGCTGATGACTACAGACGTGACTTGTAAACTTTCTAGCATTATTTCCAGACATTCTGCTGATTTCTACATGAAGATGGGACATGCTTACCTTTGTACGTTGCACGCTTGAATGAAGGCGTATTAAACATCTGCGTTTTCAAGTAAATCATATGGCAGCATCTTGCGCTGCCCTATTTACATCTTATCTGATATTTTTCAGATAAGATGTAAAAAAGTGCTGACATCTGAGCTTGGCCTTTCATTGATTTCTCTTTATTGCGTTTACCATTAATTTATAGCAATTTATTGTTTCCCTGACAAAGAAGCGATTGGGCTTAATAATTCACTCCGTTCGTTTGTTTGCCCTTTTCTCAATTAACCACTCTTTGAATTTTTAAAAAATTATACACAAACATTAGTCATGGTGGAAGTAAATTTTTGGCAGAACAGATTTTTCAGGATACCTAAGGATTTGCTAGCGGGGGTTATAGGGGTAAAATTGCCCCAAATCATTCATTTCTTCATACTTTTTTCAATAACCATGCCTTGGAGTTTTGATTTTTTAATTTTGCACAAACATTAGTTATGATGAAAGTAAATTTTTCACCTGTAAAGAGAGATTCCGCATGTTCGACTTGTTTCTTATTAGTGTCATGTTTTCACATTCCTAGGTTTGTATAATCACAGAGAGATAGGTGTCTTGTATGTATACTGAAAGAAACAGAAAGAGATATCAGTTTAAAGGTCTGTAGCTAGACAAAAATAAAATAAATAAACACCATGCTATGTTTTAACTTTATGTCGATTCCTTGTGCTGATGATATTTGGTATCAATAAAAAAAAAATATCATCCCAGAAACGATCGTACACTGAATTGTTATTTATGCTGAATTCTTGGAGCATATGTAAATGATTCTCATAACATTTACATAAAACTATCAGCTAGATGGTTGTAGGTTCGAATCTTGGCTTGGGTGGGTGCTAGTTTAGCCACACTGAAGAGCAAAACTGTCTGTAGATATAGTAAGTTAGAAAAATATATATGGCAATTAAGCTACACAGAACATTCCACGTTTCATCCACACTAGGATTCGTCAGGCTTATATATATATATATATATATATATATATATATATATATAATTTGAGGTTGCTATTTTGCAAAGGTAGGGTGACCAGTGAAATATAACGAGGTTAATACAAGAGTGCTCAATACGGAAGTAGAGCAAGTTACATTTTCAATTTGTCTTTAAATAAGCAGTAATTTGTTGCAACACAGTCATGAGCATGTTTTGGTTTTCTAGTATTTAGTAACTAGAGACTTATTTTTGTAAATCAACTTAAATTGTTCCTCTACATTAGCAAATATACATTAGTGTGTTTTTTTGTTTTTTTTTCAAATCGCTACTTGGATACAATATAATGATCAGTAGAGAAGTGGCTCTATAATAATAAATACGAAATTTGCATAAATTAAAATATCATATTTAAGCAGATTTTACGACCGGGCAATGCTGGGTGGCATGCTAATTATCTATGTATATATATGCAAGAGATAGAGAGCAAGACAGTTTTTCTGTCTCCAGACCTCTTAGAGAATTAATTAAATCATGGTTAAGAATGTATGAAAATATTTTTGTTGTTCAATGAGATCATGTTGTGGGGAAATTTGACCCATTTCGTTAGACACATTTTTTTTTTTTTTTTTTTTTTTAACATCATTTACACTTTACAAAATTCATTTGAACTTTTTTTTCTTTTTTTTCTTTTTTCCTTTTTCTTTTCTTTTTCTTTTTTCTTTCTTTTCTTTTTCTTTCTTTTCTTTTTCTTTTTTCTTTCTTTTTCTTTTTTCTTTCTTTTTCTTTTTTCTTTCTTTTTTTTTTTTTTTTTTTTTTTTTTTTTTTTTAAATGATTTTGCTTCCCTGATAATATCGCAGCCAACAACTATAGTGTAAGTTTGTTGTTTCAGTCAAGAAAGCAGTTTTCCATGAAAGAGGATTGACCACCACATGTTTTACTTTTCCAAGTTTTTCATGAGGGACTGGAGATACACACACACACACACACACACACACACACACACACACACACTGGCGCCAAAAAGAAAGTCCGCACTTGTCATTTAAAAAAAAAAACAACAAAAACGTAAATTTAAGCTAAATTGAATGTACCTGTCTAAACAACCTATACCTCATTTGATTCGCCTTTTGTTCCTCTATAATTTTACCTGTTCATATTTGACTTTTCTAAACCAATCACAGAGGAAGGATTTGTGCTTTCCATCAAGTTGGGAGACTTTAATTAGTTTTTCATCTCGGTATAAGATTGATCAGTCTCATGTGCTCTGAGTTGCTTGAATCTGGAATAAATTAAGAAGTTACTAAACACCTCAGTAAAAACAATTTTATTGGCAAGCAATATGGATTTCATCCTGCAACATTCACAGCTTATTTCTGTGATATGTCACAGGATCAGCAAATCTATGATTTATAAACGGTTTTATAAACATGGCTTAATGAAGGGGAGGGGGGGGTAAAAAAAAAGAATTTGGGGAAAAGATTTGCTTCACAAGCTTGTTAAGTATAGGAATAGCTAGAAATCATCAAATCCTTCCTCTCTGATTGGTTTATAAAAATAGTTGTTGACAGGCAAAAGTCCAAAGCACATAGTATCAATGCCAGCGTGCTTCAAGATTCTATTCTGAGTCCAACCCTATAAATCATCTTCTGAGATCATTCATTGATATCTATGCAGATGACACAACTGTTTATGGCAACACTTCAAAGAGCATTGATTTTCTCTCTTTGTGTAATAGTGGGTGGCTTGTAATTTTTTTAACACCTCTAAAATCAGACTTCCCTCTTATCTCTACCAGCACTGGGATCCTCACTTTTCCCTAAACATGAATGGCTTTCTCCTTCAGGAATCCCCCATACTTTGATAAGCTTCTAGATCTGAGTTCCACCTCCAATTTGAAATGGAAGACTGAGGTTAACCTGATGCATTAGGCACGAGCAACTAGCTATCCTTTACAAACCTTTTTGTCACATTACTATGGCACTTGCAGGACAGTAAACACTTTTTTTTATCAAATTATAGGCTTTGTTTCTCAAGATTAATACTGAGTCAATCAAACAATCATTTTGTGCCAAGCTGAGATTTTTTTCTATCCAGATCTGCAGTCATTTTGAAATTGACTTCATAACTTTTATTTCCAGGAAGGAAACTGCACAAAATTTTGTTTCTCTGTTAAATCCCTTAGCCTGTAAACTGTTCCTGTGCTTCTGAATATATATATATATATATATATATATATATATATATATGGGTTTGTATTACTGTACACATAGATTCGAAAAAGTTGTCAAAAAACAAATATATAACAAATAAATGTTATCAAAGGCAAGATAAGTTACTTTTCTACCAAACTGGATATAATTTTCGTGTTTTTATTCAATTTAACGTTTATTCAGCTCGAAAACCATACAGTGTTTAGCGATGTATTGGAAAATTCAAAATGGCGGCCGATTCTCTCTTTAACACGGTAAGTTTGGAAAAAGGTGTAATAAATAATAAACTAGACAAAATACTGTTAGAAATTCGCTCAATATATGTTACCATGACATAACTTGACATATATTCGGTGGTTTTTAATAGTATTTTGAATAGTTTTTTATTTATAACACCTTTTCCTGAACTTACCGTGTTAACGAGAGAATCGGCCGCCATTTTGAATTTTCCAATACATCGGTAAACACTGTATGCTTTTCGAGCTGAATAAACATGTTACATTGAATAAAAACACCAAAATTATATCCAGTTTGGTAGAAAAGTAACTTATCTTGCCTTTGATAACATTTATTTGTTATATATTTGTTTTTTGACAACTTTTTCGAATCTATGTGTACAGTAATACAAACCCTATATATATATATATATATATATATATATATATATACACACTTCAGAATAATGTAATTATTTAATTACAATACACATTGGATCATTTTACCTCCCTGTTACCAAAAACTCTCACTTCAGGATTCACCATACAATTTGGATCTGAAGTTCAATATCCTTTTCATTCTGCACAACCTCTAATTTCCCTTATTCTATGATTTAAAAACTTTAAAAACTTTTAATTATAATTTTCTATGTTTATTACATTTAGCAAATTAGGTGCAAACCATTTATATTTGCTAATATTTTTTCATCTGAAGAGATGAATAAACATCGGAAACCTATAGGTTAAGGAAATATATTTATTAAAATGTATTCTTTGTTTTGCATGTAATAAAAATTCTAGATTTTAAATTTAACCGTTTCAAATCATTAAATTTGAATGACTAAATTATATATGTATATATTAATTACTATATGAATTAAATACCTACAGACAATAGTGTTTCATCCTTTCGGGAATCATCAGTGCAAGGTGTCACGATTAACACTATATATATATATATATATATATATATATATATATATATATATATATATATATATATATAATGTGTGTGTGTGTGTAAAAAGAACTTCATGAGTTCGTTTCCTACAGACTCCAAAACAGCTGGGTTGATTTTTATGAAATTTCACACAAAGGTACTTTGTGACGGCCAGTGTTCTTAGATAGGTCTTGTGTCGAAATGTCTTCAATAATTGGAACAATGCAATATATATATATATATATATATATATACACACACACACACCTCCACCAAATATAGGTATTAATAACAGAAAGTTCTTTAAGATAGCTCGATCGTGCAATACGCTCTAGTATTGCACGATCGAGCTAATAAACACTTTTTATGATATACCATTTTACCAGGAACAAACAGATTTTTATGCTTATTTAAAAAAAAAAATTCAGCTTTTTTAACAGTACATGCATACAATTGTTTCGACTGATATTTTTATATATAGTAATCATCGTCATGTTTTCTTTTTTTAATCTTTATACCACATATGAAAATAATAAGAAAACATATGAAGATAACTACTATATATAAAAATATCAGTAATGGCTCGAAACAATTGTACGCATGTAGAGTTAATAAGGCTGAAACCTTTTTGGAAATGAACATAAAAATGTGTTTTTGTTATATTATAAAAAGTATATATATATACATTGCGTATCAAATTATTAGCAAATTTACATTTTTTAAAATATATAAGGAAGGAGTGAATAAAAATCCGTGGAACTTTGAGAAAGTGCTTACAATACTATTCAGCTACTCCGGTCAGAAAATAAAAGTATTTAAAGCAGTATTAGCAAAACTATGGCTGAAGATAGGAATATATGTTGATTTCAGTGTGTCAAGTTATTAACGAGGTTGAAAAAAAAACACAATATAGCCATAACTTGTTTATTGAAATAATTTTAACACATTAAATGGACTAGGAAAAATCCTTAGAACACAATAACTACATAGCAATTTCTACGTTGACATAATTAGTAGGGCATATGCGATCCTTTTTTATGAATGACTTGTAAAAGACGTTGGTTCACAGAATTAGTCAAATTTGTGATTTCGTCAACAGTTATTCCTCACGATACCTCTTGGAGAGCATCCCACAACTCATCTTTGCTCTTAAATCGGTGTTCACTTGCATAGAGACGTTGCTTTATGATACTCCAAAGGTTCTCAATTGGGTTCAAATCTGGTGAATTCGAGGCCACTCCATCTTCCATAAGCCAGAGAACCACAGTTGTTGCAAATATGCTTTTCTTTTGCTTGCTGCATGCGAGGGCGCATTATACTGCATAAGAATAATTGTTCTTCTGAATGTCAACCTTTGCTTCTTCAGCCAGGGAAACAGGCAGCAGGAAGAGAATTCCAAAGTTTAGCTGTTTGAGGGAAGAAACTCTTAGAATAGAGAGCTTTCTGGCATTTAGGGACATCAACAGTGAAGGGGTGAGATCTTGTTGCTAAGCAGGGGGTACAAGTAAAGGAAGTTCATCAGAACACATTCCATTAAAATATTTGTAAAATGAACACAATGATGCAACATTGCGGCGATGGGACAAGGGCTGGAGCTTAGTTGATAACGTGGGACCGATTAGATTGACAACTCTTTTTTGGATTTTATCTAAGAGGGAGAGACTAGTGGTAGATGCACAGCCAGCCCAGATGTGGTAACAATACTTCATACATGGGTGAATGGTGGCCTTGTAGAGATACAGGATACTTTCAGGTGTGAGTAGTCTTCTAGCTTGATAGAGGGAACCCACCTTCTTTGCAGCAGCCTTTGCAATGTCCACTATGTATTTGTTCCAGTTCATATTGCCTGCAAGCAAGTCGCATCAACAAAATGAAAAAAAAAAAAAAAATGATTAAGAACCAAGATCAACAAATACCAACCACCTCCGACAGTCATCACTCGTGCCCAATTTGTTGTCCTGTTTGCAGATAAGTTGGTGGACTTGAATGTCATCTTCAACATAAACATCCGAACTGATCATTAAACTGTTAGACACCTATATGTTGAAATTGATAGGAGAGCCCATTACATTTTTTTTTTTTTTTTTTTAAATTTTCTTCCTTTGAAGATTGTAACGCTGGGTATGGGGCAGCCAAACCAGCTGCCAACATTATTGTGCTTTTTATTGAAACCAACCGAGAGCTCTTTTTAGTATCCTTGTTGTTTCCTTAAGTGCAGTTGTCCGGATCTCTTTTACATTTGGTTCACCAGGAATATTAGTTAGGTAGGACTTCAGGTTCTTCATCCTAAGCCCTGTGACACCTATAATAACTGGTATGATTGATATCTCCCTAAGTTTCCAGTTTCTTTTCATATCATACATGAGACCTTGATGTTTGTTTTTTTTTTCTCCCTTAAATATCAAAGTCTCATGTATGTGTACATGCGTGTGTGCTTATAAAGAATATTATTTTTTATTTTGTTGAACGCTTTTCAGATCTGTTTTCATCATTTTAATCCGGGTCATACAGTTCATAATTGGAAGCCATTTTTGAGTAACTGGTATTTCAGTTCATAGAAATGGACAGAATTTAACTCTCGACTCCTTGTAAATTTCAAGCAATCATAAAAAACATGGAACACGAATAACGTTAAATGTTGAAATGTCATTGTAGTAAATATATTAGTTTTATGTTTATTTGCTTTGTGCGGGGGTGCAGAATTTTAGAATAGCTTGTAAATAGACGTTCATTTTAGCAGAAGTGTCCCTGAAGATCTTCTTTCAACTGATGTCAAAATTTAAGTAGACATTGAACACTGTAGTCTCATTTTTTTTTATTTTTTCATTTTGCTTAAGAGTTCTCAGAAATCAACGATAGAAATCTTCCTAAGATTCCAGTTTCTCTTCATTTTATACATAAGACCTTAGATTTTATCTTTCCCCTCTCACTTGTTAAACCCTATTTTCTCTTTCTTTTTAAGTGTTTCATTCTACTTCAATCGAAGTTCTCAGAAATCAAGGGGTCTCTTAACACTTGATCTCTATATGAGATACATAGATATTTGAATATTCCATTAAAGTTCTCTTTTTACTTGTCAAAACACTGAGTTAGTAAAGAACTTGAGAACATAATTTTCCTCTCCTCAATTAACCATTTAAATATGTTATAATATACGTTTCTTGTGGTCTCCTAGTCGGATTCCAGGACACAGATTCATCTCGACTAGTGGAGTATTCGGCTTTGTCCTCTTAAGGTAACCTCGCTTGTAGAGGTGTACCATCTATAATATAACTCTCTCCTGTCTGTTTAAATGTATGTATATATGTATGTTTGCCGAAAACTTTCAACAATTTTCACAGGATCGGTATCGTTTTGAAGCTCGACCTTTTGGACAACAAATATAAAAAAAATTAGTTAAAAACATCGATTCCTTCACCCTCAACTGGGCACTTTTCTACAAGGAGAGGTTGCTTTTTTTTTCTGATATTTTCGAAAGTCATCCCCTCTTTTTGATTGACTAGCCTTAATTTAAACATTCGTCACTTTCAGTTTGGCGATGTACACGACAAAGACATCACTTTTTTTTTTTTTTTTTTTTTTTTTTTTTTTTTTAAACATTCTTTTCGTCTTTCGGAATATAGGTTCAAGTATGCTTGCATGCTACCACGTTTTTGTTCAACACACACCTCCAAACACCTGGGCAACGCCGGGCACCTAGGCTAGTTCCTTATAAAAGCCAGTGTGGGTTAGTCATACTGAGGAGATCTTATTTGGACCACAAAAACGAAATGTGATTTTGAATATTTACTGAAAGTACGTCCAAGGATGGAATACTGTTGCCATATCTGGGCAGGAGCTGCTAAAAACAGCCTATCCTGCCTTGACAGAGTACAAAATAGACTTCGTGGCTT
Organism: Euprymna scolopes; assembly: GCF_053919585.1. Taxonomy (NCBI): domain Eukaryota; kingdom Metazoa; phylum Mollusca; class Cephalopoda; order Sepiida; family Sepiolidae; genus Euprymna; species Euprymna scolopes. The sequence continues at coordinate 85,185,642 of NC_136518.1, forward strand.
AGTGGGGGATGCCCTTTTCTCTACCCTGCAACCTCTCTCCCACAGAAGAGATGTTGCAAGCCTATCCTTGTTTTATCATTATTTCCATGGCAGGTGCTCGTCTGAACTCCAATCTCTGGTCCCCCCTCGCCAATCTTTCACGAAAAACACCCGTTTAGCTGAATCCACTGTGAAAAATTTCCCCCACTCTATATCTGTGCCTAAATCAAAACACGGATTCCATGAACAAAGCTTCTTTCTTAGAACTGCACGCCTGTGGAACTCTGTTCCGTCTGCCTGCTTCCCACCGGACTACAACTTGGATGTCTTCAAGTCCAACGTTAACAAATTCCTAATGAACCGCCCCCTTAAGTGAACACTTCATCAAATCTCCACACTAACATAATATACTTGCAATAACCCTTATCCCTGAGTGGCTTCCGGGCCTTGATAAGTGGTGATCACTGTGTAAAAAAAAAAAAAAAAAAAAAAAAAGTTGTATGGAAAAGTATCCTCATGCCAGGTTGTCCTGACAAACTCCTGAACCATAGACATTTGAGGATAGTGTCTGGTAGGCATTCAAGTTTCTCCTGTTTTGTTTCCGGAATGTTCTGACATGAGAATAGATAATTTGCATTATCTGGACTTTTCTTTCTTTTTTTCTTTTTTTTGTTTGTTTTTATTTCACCAGAAAGAAAGGTATATAACTAGCAGAGTGACCAGACGTTGCCCGGTATTGAGATGTAAGAGACTACTGGAGCTTGATCTTAGATGCATTAAAGGTAACCAGCCACCTCTTTCCCCACTGTACCACGCGCTCAAGATCAGAGGAGAGAGAACCAAAGAGAACATCATCATTTACGGCCTTTGATGTGTTGCCATAGATGGTCGTGTCATCAGCATAGATGTCAACAAAAGATTTTAGTATGTGTTTTGGGAGATCATTGATGTAGATCAGGAAGAGAGTTGGGCCCAGTATGGACCCCTGAGGGACTCCAGCATTAATACTGTGGGCCTTTGATTTCTGCCCATCAACCACTACTCTTATGAGCCTATCAGAGAGAAATGATTTAATGATCGAGAAAACATTTCCAGTTATACCGTAGCTGGAAATCGTGTGTAGAAAGCCTTTGATATGTCAAGAGCAATTGCCCTAGAAATTAAGCCTTTGTCGAGAGATTCGCTAATCCTATGAGATATAACCGTTAGCACATCTGCTGTAGATCTAGCAGAATGGAAACCATATTGCGTGTCGCTAAGAAGGTTATTTCTGCTGAGGTGGTTGACTACTTCTCTATTTATTGTGGATTCTAGCAGCTTACTCATGACAAAGAGGAGACTTATTGGTCTGTACTGAGAGGGAGATGACTTATCACCTGAATTCTTAAATACAGGGCATACTGATGAGGTTTTCCAGGATGTTGGGAAGCACTTCTCCTTAAGGCAACGCTTAAACAGTTTGGTAAGTATGGGGGCAAGTTCTGGTTGTAATTTTTTTAACACTATAATTGGAATACCGTCAGCACCAGTTGCTTTACTGGAGTCAAGGTTCTTGATTAGCTTGGCGACCTCATGCACAGATATTTGTATGTTGCATAGGATGTTGTCTGTTATAGGAGCGAATACGGGGAGTTGATGGCCTTCGTCGCACAGGGTAGAATTTGCCGCAAAGTTCTTGGCAAATAGTTTGGCCTTATCGGATGCTGTCGAGATGACCTCTGGTCCATTGATAATAGTTGGGATAGAACGCACGTTTCTGTTCAGGATCCTATTTGCTATTTGCCAGAACTGGTGGGAACCAAGCCGCTGCTCAGTTACTTTGGATTTAACGGATTGAGCATATAGTTCTCTACATTTTTTTTTATTAATCTTTTACAGTGGTTGCTGGCAGTTCTGAAAGCAGCTTTAGTTTCAGTGCATCTATTACGTTGGTAACTATGGAAAAAGTGATTTCTGTGTGCGATGGCAGCAGCACATTCAGGGGAAAACCATGGCTGGCTGTTAGGTTTTTGAACTGACACCAGCTTGTGTTGCAATGTCAGAGGCTTTGTACTAAGGATCCTCTTCAACATTTCACAAGACGCAAGGTTTTTTCAGAGAGGTCGGGGTGACCTGGATGGGAATTTGTGCACTCTTTGTCCTCTCTTGTGAATTGCATGATGATTCTATTAACAATAGAAAGGAGTATTAAAAAATTTCCTGTCATTTTGCGTTGATTAAGACCACCTTCATGTTGACCCATGATTCGTCCTTGCAGAATTTCTGATATGATTTGATACTCCTTTGGTTCATGGCATGCTTCAGTGTTATCAGATGCAATTTTAATAAATTATTTTAGCATTATTCTTATCTGTAAATTTAAATAAGATAAATATTATTCCTAGGAAAAATATTTATCTTAGTGTCTATTCTTTTCTGTCGTGCGTGTGTGTGTGTGTGTGTATATATATATATATATATATATATATATATATATATATATATATATATATAAGGATTGATATGTAGTTTGCTTGAAGCATATATATAGATATATATATATATATATATATGAATATATAATTTTAGTTTCCTAGATGTAAATCCACTGAACCTCTTGTGCTCGATGAATAAACAGAGCATAGTCATAGTGTTTATTTATACAAAAATTGGCTACATATGTGCATACATTCTTCTGTAATGCCTCTTTTCAGAGAGCCTACTTTGTCAGGCCAAGAAATAACTTTAAAGACCAAAATCGAGATTCATTCATTTTATATAAAACGTTTTTATCTGTTTTTAATAAAGAGAAGAGGAAAAATAACGTTTTGAATAAGTCTTGATTTTGGTCTTTGAATTGATTTCTTGGCCTAATGAAGTAGGCCTTCTGAATAAAAGTGCTACAGAAACATGTATGCACATATGTAGCCAATAATGTTTGTATAAATAAATACACTAATATAAACATTGTATTAATATGATAAAATATTTACAATGTAAACATATTTAGAGAAAATGCAAATCATTTTAATCATCACACGAAACATTTATAGAAATTTTTTTTAAAGTTCTACCATCTTTTTGTTGATGTTTATGAAGGTTGAAATCTCTATTTGTTTTACAGCACAAATACCAAGATGACCTAACTTTGTGTCTTGTCCACAAATGTGAAAGTTCGAAATTGATCATAATTAAAAAAAAGATTAAAAAAAAAAAAAGGGTCATTTTTATGTAGACAAGACTGACAACATATTTTAAAAACTAGACTTTTTATCGTCCGTTAAAAGCAGGCAAAATTTACTTTGACTTGGAATGAGTGCATTTTGCCAAAATTGATGGTTGGATATGGCTAAATTTTGTGTTCATTTTTGCTTTTAATGCTAATCCCTATAAATGCCTAACTTTGCATCGAATGAATACCACTAGTTTGATAGCTTACCGCATCTTTTCATAACAAAGGTCTGTACAAAATCTTAACTTAATAGTCCCAGTAGTTTTCCAGAAAGTGGAACAAACAGACAGGAGAAATATAATTTACAAAATATGCATAAAATTGAAAATTATATATAAATATCATTTTCACCTTGTATTTTTAAACAAACAGAATTGTGATAAATTTCATTGAATTTTTTTTTTTTTTTTTTTTTTTTGTAAATTAATATTCCCAAAGCCAAAATAAATTTCGTTGATTTTTTTATCTTTTTTTTTTCTTTTTCTTTTTTCTTTTTTTTTTTTTATAAATTAGTGTTCCCGAAGCCCCTTTCATTGATTTTTTTTTTCTTTTAATTAGTGTTAGCACATTTTTTTTTTCTTTCCAAACGAAATAAAAATGGTGTCTAAATATTTTCTATGTTTGGAAATTATTCATTTAATCCTTTATTTTATCCTATCTTTAAAAACAAACACCAAGAATACAGCTTGTTTTTAATATACATATATAATCTGGTTGGCCAAAGATTGTTTTTCTTGGGCTCCCCTCTGGTTAAAAGGGTGTGTTATCAGTGTTTCTTGTGAGCTACCCTATAAGGACTGTTTGCTACTGGCTTTTCTTTGCTTATCGCTTTCTTAGATTACTCCCAACACCCTGAGGAATTTGATAATTTTTACAGAAAGACTCAGTTGTGAAAATATTATTTTCAAATAATATTTTCACAAATATGTATCTAGATAAGGTTCTGTGCTCTCTGAATAATTCATTTTCTCAGTTTGTTGCTTTAACAAAGCATGTGTGTTCATTTTCTCTCTCTCTTCTATATATATAAAAGCGAAAATGTATGTGTGTATGTATGTACGCTTTTCGTCGATGTCCACGAAAGGCTTCTTTCAAAGAAGCGCTTGCTCGCTTCACAACTTCTTAAAACTTTTTATATCATCTATAAATTGTAATCTCTCAGAGTTATCCACGGAGCTCGCCTGTCTATTTAATTTTATTAACTTTTAAACGTTAATTATTCCACATTTCCCCGCATCGGCACGCATTACATTCGGTTTTCGGTATAAAAAAAAGCGAAACTCGACTCTAATCACAGGCTGAAAGCCCCCCCCCCGCTTCGGCGGCATGGGGGACAAGATCAAAGTGTAGTATCTGTTCCAACAGATGCTGCAAGCTATGACTAGCAAAGACCATATGTGGGGGTAACCCCACATATCTGACCTTGGTCACTGTAGGGGCAACCCTTCATACCAACAGTTACCAATCCAGCTCCCATTTCCCACCTCTTGGGAGCTGGTCCCCCCTTTCCTTCCCCCCTCCCCCTATCTCCACATTAAAAAACGGCCTTGTGCCTAATTTGCTCAGTGGGGAAGCAAATAAATCCAACAGGCCGAAAGCCAGTTGTCTCAAGAGAGCTGAGTAACGTTTGTTCAATGTCGACTTCGTCATATCAGACTGTACCTCCTAATAAACAGGGAGCGGGTTTTTAAAAACAAACAAACCGATTTATTCACCTCATTCAAAACTGTCCCGCACAAAATCGTAACTGCTGAATACCTATCGCCGTCATGTCAATCAAAAACGCGCACCTGTTTTCTTTTTTTAACACTTTACTATTTTCCAACTGCGCGTTGTGAAGGCTTCGTTTTTTTTTTCACATTTTCGGGTTTTTTTCACATACCCCGAAAAACACCTGGGCAACGCCGGGTACCCCTCGCTAGTTCTTATATAAAAGTGAGAATGTATGTGTGTGTGTGTGAGGACAATTCCCAACCTACGTACTCAACAAATTTTTTATCTATAGACTTGAAATTTGGTATATAGGTTATTTAGGCATGTGAAAAACTTTTTAATCAATTTTCATCCGGGGAGGAAAAAAAGGGCTGCTAAGGGATGAAAATTGAAATTTTGATCTATTTGGTCAACTGTTTCACAACTGCGCATATGGGAATCGTTCACATGATATCTTCCTTATGTTAAGAATAAGTAGGTTTGAAAACACTTTTTAAATTATGTGGCAAGCTGGCCTAATGGTTATCGTACTTGACTGTCTTTAGGTTTTATGTTCAATCTCAGCTTGAGTATTTTTTTCTGTTTTTTTACTTACAAGAAGTGAACTGTTTAGGAAAAACATAATACTTGTATGCACGTGTCTCAGTTTCTTTCCATATTTTTTTAAATTTTTTTACTTCAAAGGAATTGAACATTATGTTTAATACCAGGTAACGTCTGTTAGTATATATATATATATTTTTTTTTTTTTCGTCTGTCTGTTTCACTTTTTCTCAAAAATTTTTGGACCAATCTAGCTAAAATTTTATATGAATCTTTGTCATGATAAGGTGCAACGAACCAAGTATTATGTTATCCATTCGATGCACAGTTAGATTAATAGGGAATGGTCACCAAAATTCCAGATTTACACCAGCAGTTTTCACGCAAACTACTGGGCCTATGTGGCTTAAATTTTTGTCTGGACCTAAGGCTTTTTAGTGGGGGGTGGGGTGGGGTTACTATTTCTTAGAACTGTTTATATACCCACTAGATGATAATATCTACGATTTGCGAAGGGACGTTGTGTCTACATTTATTTCAATCGACGTTTATAAAATTTGCGCTATTCTGTTCTGTCACGTGTTTCTTCGGCTTTTTAGTATAAATAAAGCGAAACTGATGGAGTGAAGGCAATTCCATGGCTTCCCCGCTGGGGATGTCCAGAAAGCAATCAACTTTGATCAGTGCAGTGAAAACTGTCATATCAGACAATTGCTATTCATTTGGACACTCTCACTTTTATGGGAATTTGGTTTTCCCCCCCAACATCTTGGGGAAACAAAACAAAACCGAAACCTGCCTCATTAAATTCACACACCTGCGTGAACTCATTCGCTTAACTTTTTAATTGTTTAATTTCAACTGTTCTCGATTCGGCTGCACTCGTAGCTTTGTGCTAAATGATTATGCTTTTTTTCCACCTTCGCTTCAAGGCTTTGGGTTCGAGACTACCTACTAAAAGGTTTTTTTTTTTTTTTTTTTGGTTTTTTTACACCTCCAAACACCCAGGCAACAAAACTTTTGACAGAGACGGCAGATTTTCATGAGATTGGTATCGTTTTGAAGTTCAGCACTTCGGACAACAAATATGGAAAAATTGGCTAAAAACATTAATTCCGTCGCCTGAGCAGTTTTCTACAAAGAGGGGTCGCTTTTTTGTCAATATTTTCGAAAGTCATCCTCTTTTTTCGATTGACTGGCCTTAATTTAAATCTTCGCCACTTCCGGTTTGGCGATGGATGCAATGGCAAAGATGTCACATTTTTGGGATTTTTTTTTCACATTCTTTTTCTCCTTCAAAGTACAAGTTTGAGCCTCCCTGCCTACTACCGCTTTTCTTTTTTTTTTTTTTTTTTTTTTTGCTCAACACAAACATCCGGGCAACGCTGGGCACCCAGGCTAGTTAAATATATTTTTCAAAATAATAAAAATAATGAAATTTCACTTTTTTGTATGTTAAAATTTTATGCACATTTTTTGTTTTTTTAATTTAAATTTATGTTAAAGAAAATACACTTACTTAGAATATGTACGTGCGTATACATGTTTTTGTGAATATATGACAGCTTCAAAATTATCCTAGAAATTATCCCATAGCCTTGAGCTCCTAAGCCCATCTATAACTTTAAAGATGCTTTTTTAGTGACTAAGTTCTTTTTATGGGGTGAGGGTGCTGGCCCCACGCCCAACCTTTCCAGAAGGTACATACAGTGCCTAGCCTTCCCAAACGGTCACCCATCTGGTACTGGCCAGGCTCAACATTACTTAACTTGGGTGATCTGGCAAGAACCAGTGTGTCAACATGATTGTGCCGTACCCTAGAAATTATAGCAGGCATCAATGCAAAGACATTCCTAAGCATTTTTTTTTTTTTTTTTTTTTTTAGGTTTTAATGTTTTAACTTTTTATTCACATTTTTGGGGTTTAAAAAACACACAGCAGTCTCATACGGTAATATGTATAATCATTGAATGAAAATTAATGTGAATCTCTGGAACAGTTTGTTACTGAAAGATTTATTGGACTGGAGAGAATGTGTAATTGATGAAATCGATGGGCATTATTTTTTTTTATTCATGTGAAGAACACATGGCTATTTATAATGAAATAATGATTTTGTAGGAGAGATTCTTTGAGAATTTGATTGACTTCACTTTATTACATGAAGATAAGTTTTGTGTTATCATTGGTATATATCCAATGTAAGAATGATCATTAGTAAAATATTACTAGAGTTTGTAAATTAATATATTTAATGTACATTTGAATTCCACTGTTTCAGCACAAGAATTTGTTTTATATATTTTATTTTTTGGAATTCTTTGAGATGAGGCTTAAAAATTTGTGTTGATTTTTTTTTTCCCCGGGCTATCATCCTCATTTTCATAGTTGTTGTTGTTTTACCACGTTTCGGCTAACTTATCCTCTGGCCTTCTCCAGGTGGCTAACCACGATGGGATAGGAATGCTGAGTCTTGTAACTGTATCCCCAGTAATTACTGCCTTCCATAGTTGTTGTTGTCTCACCACGTTTTAGCCAACTAATGGTTTAACCTGCTTTAGGTAGAATTGAAACCTCTATCTTCAGACAATTCTCAATGCCTCTATCCACTGTGCCATGAGCCTTGAAAGGCAATCCTCTGGTCTTTTTCAGAGGATTAGTTGGTTGAAACATGGTGAAACAACTATGGAGATGAGGATGACAGTCTGCAAAAAAAATAATCAGTACACAAGAATTTAGTTGATAGCAACAATTGATTGACTGATTAATTACACTATTAGCTGCCAAAGCTCTGACAACGTTTTACATAGAGCACCTTGTATTCTCAAATGGTTACTCATTAAGTACTATCTCAGCACAATGTTGCTGACTTTTTTTAGTCATCTTAGAACTGGTGTCCTAATCTATAATATAAATCTCACCTGTCTGTTTAAATGTATGTATGTATGTCTCGCAAAAACTTTCAACAGTATCATTTTGAAGTTTGACGTCTCGGATGACAAATATCGAAAAAAATTGGCCGAAAATATTAATTTGTTCACCCTAAATTCGGCTGTTTTGGAAAAGGAGGGGTCGATTTTTTTTTCGCCAACATTTTAGCAGGTCATCGTCACCGTTGGATTGACTTTGGTTAATTTCAACACTTTAGACTTCCAATCGCATCATGGAGACATCAGCTAAGACGTCTGATTTTCTTTCACTTTCTTTGTATCTTCACGTCATGGGTTCAAGCCTGCCTGCCTATTACCACTATTTTTTTTTTTTAACACCTCTCTTCACCCTGGCTGCCTACTGTTGTTTTGATTCCCTCCCCACATTACTACCTTTTTGTTTTTTACACCTCTCTACACATTCACGGGTTCGAGCCTGCCTGCCTACTACCACTTTTTTGCTCAAGACACACCTCCAAACATCCGGGCAGCTCCGGGCACTCAGGCTAGTGTGATATAATTTTTATATGTCAAATCTTGCATAGTTTGAAAACTGGTTTAAATGTGTAAAATGTTGGGGGGGGGGGCTGAAAAGGAAAGTGATGGAGAGGAAGTTTTCATGAGATAACTTCATCCTCCATTCAAGTGGATGCTGAATGCTTACATTTGCTCAGTCAGATCTTTCTTGTTTGATATCATTGATAAGTTTATGAGGACGCTTTTCTCTGAGGTCAAAGGGGTCTATAGTGCTTCCTGTGTTGGTTCTTACTAATAAAGAAGGGCATTAGTTTTGAAGAAAAGTATTACACCGGCAGATGTTACGCTGCCTTAATAATTAGACAAAAATTTGCTTATCGCTCATCACATCCTGTCTAACGTGTGTTATATATATTATAGCCACAACAGTTAAAAACAGACTATATAGTATATTAATTGGAATATCGAAGTTTTCTTTTAGTATTCATTTTATATTTCATACACACACACACACATAGCAAGCATACCCGGTGAACCAAGTGCAAGTGAAATACAAACGATTGCACTGAAAGGGACGGCTAGAATCCTGAAAAGATCTCTTGGTTGGACTTACTAAAATAGGGGTAAATGTCAGACATCTGGTTGGATGTCCCATCCCCTAGAAGAAAAAGTTTAAGAAAAATGAAAAAAAAAAAGATGTATGTAAAAATATGTAGACCTGGCGTTCTTGCTAGAATCTTGTCTTCTTTTAAAAAGATAAGTGAATTTTATATATATATATATATATATATATATATATATATATATATATATAATACACGCACTCCTATAATTTTTTTTTGTGTATATTGATATTCATATTAAAAACCCTTTTTTCTATTTATTTCCAGAGAAAAAACAACTTTGTTATATATGGGTTGTGGAATTGCAATCCATATGCAAAATATTTAGCTAATTTGCATATTCTTTTAAACATTCATTTTAATTAATTCCCTATTAGTTTTTTCGGTTTTCTTATTGAATGATCATCTTTAGTTAACTATTACGTGTAATTATATTCATGCAGATATTCTACATGATTTATACTTGCATAATATTTGCATAAAAAGGTTATAGTACAAACCTCTTTCTATATATATTTATCCGTATATTTGTTTAAAAAAACTTTGCCTTCCAAACTCCTTTGTCAGTTTTATGTCTACAGACATGAAACTTAATATATAGTGTATTCGAACCCATGCAAAACTTTATATTTAGGTTTTAGCTGGGGGAAAATCAGAGCAAAAGTGTGAAAATTAAGAAAATGGAATTTGTTAGGTGAAGTTGAATGACAGCATTATGAATATCCATGCTTAACATAATAGCTATTCATGTTTTAATTATGAGTCTTGGATCAAACATATCTTCATAGGTTAGGCATTAACGTCAAAGGAAAGAGTAAATCATAAGCTAAACGTTTTGGTTTCAATTTTCGGTGATGGCACACCAGTCATTTTTTTTTACTTATTAAATCATTACAATATATTGGGTCCAATTTATATGATAAATACGAAATCTGCATGCGGCTTGCTAGTACATATATATGCAAAATATGTTTGCAAAACTCGAGGCAAAAAAATATCAAATAAGAACCTCATATGTTTTATGTGTTACAATTGTTTCATAACCATTTAGACAAATTATGAATATTATTTCAAAATATTCCAAAATAGCTACTCTTGAGGCGGCAAAATATACTATTTATACAAATTTGAATGCATTCATGATCTTTATTTTCACAGATCAAGAAGTTGAACCTACCTCGCCAACACTCTTAAAATATATTAATACGGTGTGTGTGTGTGTGTGTGTGTGTATGTATGTATATATATATATATATATATATATATATATATATATATATATATATAACTCTCTGGATTTTGCTTACTTTCTTGCTTGCATCTTGTTTTCACCGATAGGGCAATTCCATCTTAAAAAAAAAAAGAAAAAAAAAAAGGATGACAGGTGAATATATATATATATATATATATATATATATATATATATATATATATATATATATATATATATATATATATAGGATGTCATTCACATACAGCACTGTTTCGCTGTATCACAGCTCATCAGTGTGGCTAGATAAGCAACTACCTCAAGCCAGGATCGAAACCCGACTGCTCAAAACGACAGCTGCTGCTGTGCGGGTAGTGAATTAATGTTTAACATTGTCCAAATGCCGAAGCTCGACTTGTTTACACAAAGAACATTGCTTAATATGCTAATGGCAGTTTGTATATCACTTCCCAATATGCTCAATCCAAGATGGAGAAGCATGATAGCCATCCACATACTGTACTGTTTCACTGTATCACAGCTCATCAGTGCGGCTAGACAGGCAACTACCTCAAGCCAGGATCGAAACCCAGCCGCTAGTGTCAGATTATGAAATCATTGTCTTCATATTTTTCCAATTCTCACAAAATTTCCTTTTACCTCATTTCTTTTTTTTATCGCAATAATAGTGTGATACACTCTTTGACCTCCAGAGCAAACAGCATGAGTTTAATAAATAAAGAGTCCGCTTAGTCAAAACCAGTTTCCAGAGTGCATAATATGTGTTTTGATATTGTTGGAAATAGTTTCTTTTTATCATTTCGTGTTGGTTTTTGCTCTATCAGTAATGTATTAGCAAATTAGAATAAAACAGACAATTTTAATATTAGATACGTGTGAGTCTCTCTATTTATCATATATATATAAGAATTTTCAGAATGTGAGATGATATAATTATTTCACAGCCAAACAATGTCGCAGCTCACACAAGCTATGGATGCAAATAAACTGGAAGTCCAAGACTCTGGTTTCACCCTTAGTTGGGCTCATCAGTTGAACACTTTGGAATTCGAAACGTAAATTTCTTGCATGTGAGGTAAGTAAGTACCCTCTCATCTGAGCAACAACGCCACATACAAGAAAGTTTATTAACTAACACAGACCAAACAAACTGCAGCAAAATCTGACTCTGGAATGTACCTATTTCGTCTACAACAAGGTGCAGTCATCCAACCACTGAAACCCAAGCCAGAGTCTCACAAGTAGGATTTTATATTCACTAGGACAATCTCATCCAACAAGCTACACCAGCAAGCAAATTATATATATATATATATATATATATATATATATATATATATATATAAATTTTAATGTTTTAATATCAGCATACATGTTTCATCTATACTAAGAATCACCAGTGTGGCTAGATATGATTTTTCCACTGGTTGCACAATTCAGCCCCGAACTCAAGTCACCTTTAACTACCATCCAACATATTTAAAAAAAATGTCTAAAATTTCTTCAAAAGAAATTGAAATTCAGAAAATACTGCAGAATTTGTGTTTAATGACAATGAATAAAATCTGAAATATTTGGATGTTTACGCACCTTAAAAACTCTTAAAAATATTTAAAAGAAACTAAAATTTAAATGTTTATTACTTGTCTATTCCGCAAAAATTGAAGATTTCACAACATTTTCTACAAGAGGCCTCCACCCTTCCCTCTTTACTCCTTTTGCATTAAACTAAATATAACCCACATTATCCATCCTTGCATTTGTGTTCTAAAATTCATAATGATCCATCAATTAGTTTAGGAATGAATCCTAGACAAGCAGCAAAATCCCACCCCTGTATAGCAGAGCTTCCCAGATGCCAGAAAGCCTTCTACACTAACAGTTTCTTTCCTAGAAGTGCTAGACTTTGGAATTCACTTCCGGTTTCCCCAACTGTATTGGCATGCAGAAGTTCAAAAGTCTAAGTGTAATGTGAACAGACATCTTGCTGCTCAACTCCCAAAATAGTGTCCCTACACCTCATGTCCCAGATAGTAGTCCCCTACATCAAAGAGGCACTGTGTCTTGTTTAGAGTGAAAAATGCAACAAAAAAAAAATTGCATGTTTATATATTTCTGTGTACTTGATCACCCAGTACATAATCCTAAGTTCGAATTTTGTTTTGTTTTTTTTCCACAGGAACACTTTCACTTAGGATGTTGGCAACCTTCATGTTGTCCCTCCTATAATTATTCATTGTCTTTCTTGGAAGAGGTTGTACTAGCAAGATATCAGGGCAAACCAATGCCAATAATAGAATCATCTGATTCATATGGAATGAATGATCCCATATTACAATATTTTGTATTAATTTTCATTTTCTATATAAATAAAACAATAGATGTATATATGTGTGTCTTTGTGTAAATATTTAACTGCTAAACTCTTAAACTACTAACATGACACTGAAATACACAGGAAAAAGTAATCATACACAAAGGATTGTTTATCACAAATAAAATCTTTGTTTGGATGAATGACTGATAAACTCATAAACTATTGGTCACATAACACTAAGATTAACAGGAAATAGTAATCCTACACCAAGAAAGTAAAATCTTTGTTTGGATAAATAATGCATACAACAGTCGGCAAGTTGAAATGCAAAATGTTCATTTCAACTTGCTGACATTTCTGTTAGTTTGCGTACGATTAAAGTAACCATATCGAAAGGTGGTTTAATTTTAAAACTTTGTCAGGTTAGCTCAAGTGGTAGTGAACACGGTTGAAGCACTAAATGTTTTGGTTTCCGATTGTAGCTGATCGAACCCAAGTTATTTTTTGAAACTTTTGAAATCAGTATTAAAATATACATATATATTAGTGATGGGACGATTCCAATATTTTTACCGATTCCGATACAATTATCGATTCTGATTCTTTATAAATCTCTAATTATTTAACTATGAGATAGTTAGTTCCCCTGCTTTTCGTAAACACACATGTGAAATATGCAGAAATTTTCCTAAACGTAAAAATACACTTGTGACGGAATTTAAAATCAATAAATATTTATTTTATCATTATTACCAGCAATGGAAGATTTTGGTTTAAACAAAATCAAATAAAAAAAAAAAGAAACAAAAAGAAAGACAATTAAAAGAATCGTTTTGGCATCAGAAAATAGGCATCAATTTTTTTCGATACTGATTCCGATACCCCCAAATCTTCCGATTTTTCCGATTCCTGATTCCGATTAATCGTCCCAACACTATAATATATATATATATATATATATTTCTGTGAAAATGTGTTTTTTTTTTTTTTCAATTATATTTCACTTTTTATATATACAAATCTTTAATTAAGAAGCTCAATGTAATTACAGAGCATATAACAAATAAATAACAGAAGTCTAGATTCCAAATTTCATAATGTTAACCATCTTACAATTTATTCCTTTAATTCCGTTGACACTTACAGTTCTTGACAGTAACTGTTTTATAAAGCAAAATCATTCATTTAATTATTATAGCAATCAATGAATCTATTTTGCCCTTAACTCATCAGAAGAAATAGCAACAATCAATCCACCAAAAGACAATCAAATGCATTTGCGCATGATTACAAAATCCGAAAATTGGAAAAGAAGTTGAAATTACCTTATTTTTAGCTTACATTACACCATTTTGAAATTATTTTACTGTCAAGAATTGTAACTGTCAACGAAATTAAAGGAATAATATATATATATGGTACTTGTTGAGTTTAATCAAGACATTAAAAAAATGAAAATATTGAAAAAAAAATATATTGTGCATACTTGTTATGGAATTAAGTTCTCATAAAAAAATTCACTTAATTTAATCAAGTATTTTTTAAAAATTTCTTTTACAGCAGAAAATCAAATTTTAATGAGATCGATCATATCCCACCATCTTGCTTATTTTGCAGATTAGAAGAAAGTGCCTTTAAACGAAAAAGGGATTAACAAAGGACAAAATGAAAACTGGATTAAAAAGGACAGACACTCTGTAAAATAAGTAAAAATAACAAAAATATTTATCTAGGTATTTTTTCTGCCCATGTTTCAAAATAATCTTGACAAATTTTGACAAACTTTAAGCGGTGATGGAGCTATCTTCCTTGCCCTCCCCCATTCTCATCCACGAAATAGGCAAGATGACGGGATACAATCGATCTTATTAAAATTTGATTTTCCTCTGTAAAAAAAAAAAAAAAAAAAAAAAACTTGATCAAATTGATTCTGTATACTCACTATTCCATAGATGGCTATAACATATACTGACCCAACGGGTCATTGGTAGTCTAGTATAAAATTGAGAATGCATGTGTGTGTGAGGGCATTTCCTAACCTATGTTCTCAATGAATTTTTGATCTACAGACTTGAAATTTGGTATATAGGGTACTCAGACGTGGAAAACTTTTTAATCAGTTTTTATCCCCCCCCCCTAAAAAAAAGGGTGCTAAGGGGTCAAAATTGAAAAAAATTTTACTTGGTTGGGGGAGGGGGTTATCAGATTTTTATGTTTGTCAACTATTTCAAGGGGTTTGAAAACACTTTTTTAAAGATTCTAAAGAAGCTGGTCTAATGGTTATCGTACTTGACTCACTATCTTTAGGTTTTGGTTTCGATTTCAGCTCAAGTATTTTTATTTTACTTACAAGTACTTTTTTTTTTACTTACAAAAAATGAACTGTTAGAAAAAAAACATAATACTCGCATGCGCATGTCTCCGTTTCTTTCCGTTTTTTTTTGTTTTTTTTACTTCATTTTTAAAACAAAAATTTAATGTTGTGTTTAATACCAGGCAACACTGAGTACATTTTATGTTGTTAGAAAGAAAAAAAATTGATTTCTTTGATAATATTTAATCCTGATCAATATTTGTTTACTTTTATATAAACAAAAGTGGATAAGTATTCACTCCTTAAATCAGATGTACTCTTACTCTCCCCATGGACACAGAAATGCATATAATAGTGTACTAGTTTTAATAAACATTGTTATATCTCTCTCTCTCTCTCTCCTATTTTTATGTTTCATGCTCACACCATCATTTTTTTTTTCTTGTCTTGCTCTTAAAAACACAGTTCATGGCTTTAATTATGGTTCAAATTAAGTTTATGAACATACTTTTTCCTTTTTAGATCTTGACAATCAAGTTTTGTTGTTTGAATGGATAATGTTTATTAATGTAATTTTTTATTTCATCAATTCTGCATATAAACCAGGTTTGCCATTTCATAAAAATAACAATATCGTGTCTTTTTTAATTAACACCGGGTGAATACAGCTACGTTTTTTTTTTTTTTTTTTTTTTTTTTTTTTCATTTGTGATGACAAGTTAATTTCAACCGGACATTTGATTTATGATTGCCAGAAATTACTTTCTCATTGCTAGTGTCACTTAGGAATCCGGTAATTCTGACAAAATTAGAAACATTCATTTTTTAATTATTTCTACTTTTACATCAACAACAACAACAAAAAAAAAAAAAAGTTAACAATAACCATCATGCAGATTTTTTTTTTTTTTTTGCCTTCAGGCCAAGATCAAAGTGTAGTATATGTCACAAGTCCAACATAAACAAATTCCTGATGAACCACCCACTTTAGTAAGGCACTTTATCAAATCTCCAAAATTACTACAATACTATCCTTTTTTTTTTTTTTTTTTTTTTTTTTTTTTTTTTTTTTATTACATTTTCACCCCAAACAAGGCACATTGCCACTTTAATGTAGGGGGCTACTATCAGGGGAAACATCTAATGGGGTACTATGTAGGGATTAGGGCAGCGAGATGTTGGTTCACGTTGCACTTGAACTTATGCATGTCAGTACAGTTGGGGAAGCAGTGACCTGGAATGGAATTCCAAAGTCTAGCAGTTCTGGGGAAGAAACTACTGGAGTAGAAAGATCTTTTACATCTAGGGATCTCTACAGTGTGGGGGTGGGATTTTGTAGCTTGTCGGGTCTGTTGAGGGTGTTCACGTCGTGGGGGCACAAGTGCTTGCAGTTCTTCAGAGCATTCACCATTATAATACTTGTAGAACAGGCAGAGAGATGCAACGTTTCGACGATGGGACAGAGGCTGAAGTTTTGATGCCAGTTTAGGGCCTATCAGATTTGCGACTCTCTTTTGAACCCTGTCAAGGAGCGAGAGACTAGTAGCCGATGCACCAGCCCAAATATGACAGCAATACTCCATACATGGGCGAATAGTGGCCTTATAGAGGTACAGGATACTTTCGGGTGTTAGAAGTTTTCTAGCACGGTAGAGAGAGCCCACCTTCCTCGCAGCGGCCCTGGCAATGCCCTCGATGTAATTGTTCCAGCTCATGTTTCCTGTGAACGTTAGGCCAAGGAGCTTGAAAGACGTACTCTCAGCTAAAGAGTTGTTGGCCATTGCTATAGGTGGTAGAGAAGGTTTCTTGTAATTATTGAATGAAACCAGTTTTGTCTTGGTGGCATTGAACGTTACCATCCATTTTTGTCCCCATTCCACTACTGATTTGAGGTCATCCTCTAGTGTTTCTGCCATTACTTTAGATATATGTTCATTTGTTTTCCTGTCGTGCCTGCTATAGAGTGTGGTGTCATCAGCATATATACCCATCTCAGAGGCAATTTTGTCGGGGAGGTCATTTATGAATATCAGGAACAGCAGAGGACCAAGGATAGATCCCTGGGGCACTCCCGCATTTATATTATATTGTTTAGACGTACGACCGTCGAGGGCAACCTATTGATTACTGTACACGCAATAACCCTTATCCCCGAGTGGCTTCCGGGCCTTGATAAGTGGTGACTACCTTGTAAAAAAAAATATGTTCTGATGCTGCACTTAGATTTTTTGTTCTCGATTAGTAGAGGAGAAATCCTTCACGACTGAGACATTTATTTTTTATTTTTGTTCCTTTCTCTACATTAAAAAAAAAACGACCCTTGTGTCTAACTCTGACCTCGTGGGGAGGCAAAGCAAATAGGAACAATAACCACCATGCAAAGTTTCTACCTGATCAGATAAAGAGTTTTTGCATTATCAACATTTCCCTGACATGATGATCAGAAATATGTCATATGGACACGTAGGATCCAAATAACACTTTGTCCCATCCGTACATTGTCAGGCGGAGAGGAATGAAATCTGATAATTGACTTATGTTCTTGCTACAATTCAGGCGACTGTGAATTTAATATTCCCTTGACACTGCCTCCTTTGTAGGAAGCTGGTTCAACCCGCCTAGGGCAAATGTTGTACAAACAGCAAAAGTAAAAATTTGTTTTGGTTTCAAGTGACCTGAGATGCAGGAAAACAGCGAGACGTAGACAAATACTTGAGTCTATTACTGATTTATTTTCATCTTTGCTTTGATGCTGTCTTTCCGATTTCAGCATCTCAAATTTTCTTCAGATCTTCTACTTTAATATTTGTTCCAAATTTTCGATATTTTACTCGATATATTAAGTAATGAGGTTGGTTAAAGCTATTTCATTAATTGCTTTTATTGATTTACAAATCGGTGTTGTCCTAATCAGGTTTTCCAAACTTTTGATTATATTTTGTGTCATTCTGCGCTCCTTTGCTACAGAATCCTCGTACAGGTGCCCCGCATGCGGGAGATACTGCAGAACTCTGATCGAACTCACAAGCTATCTTTGCCATCATAAAACAACTGCATGATCATGGTCATCTTCACAAGCAATGAACGAACATCATCATTTGTGTACTAGCTGTAAGGGTTGAGGACATGTGTTGCATGGTGAGAAATGATATAAAAATGATGTGATAGATGTGTAATGTGAGTTTTAGAGATTGGCTGATGACCTCTGAGGAAGATTACATCTGAATAGTATAGGGAGATGTGTGTACAACTGGAGACTTGGTTGGTTTAGTCACATTGATAGAATGGATGAGCATACTTACGTTAATAGGTGTAGAACAGTTGAGCTAGCAGGGTCAGTTGGAAGAGAAAGGCTGAGAAAAATATTAGAGAAAGTAATGGATGTGTAAGGCGAGTCTTAAAGACAAGCTTAGATCTGATGACTTCTCAGGAAGATTAAATTTGAATAGCATCTGGAGACTTGGTTGGTTTGGTCACCTTGAAAGAATGAATGAGAGTAAATGTAGAACAGTTAAAGTAGCAGGATCAATTATCAAGTGAAGGTCAAGGAAAACTTGGGCGGAAGTGATAAAGATGCATTTTGAGAGAAAGAGGGATTGTTAAAGGCCCGGGCAGAGATAGGTTACTTTTGAAAGTCAATTTCTAAAAGCCATCTAACATTTTATAAGAAAATAGCTATACCTTTTCGGGATGTGATGAAGTCATTTGAATTTTTTGGGGTTTTTTTTTTTAAACTTTTATTTGTTTACACATTTTTTAATTAAAGGTAGACAACTTCTATTATATTATTTAATCAATTGGAATATTTATTGAGATGAGTTTTATTTATTAATTTATTTCATTACAGACTATTATCCTCATCTTTCTTAGTTGTTGTTTCACAACGATTCTTACAACTATTCCTCTGGCCTTCATCAGGTGGTAACCGCAACGGGATAGGGACTCCAAATCTCCTAACTGCATCCTCAGCAATTACTGCCTTCCATAGTTTTTTTTTTTTTTTTTTTTTTTTTGCGCAGTGGATAGAGACGTTGAATTGCTACGGTTCCAAATGAGCATTGTCTGAAGATAGCAGTTTCAATCCTACCCAAAGCGGGCCAGAGAATTAGTTGGCCAAAACGTTGCGAGACAACAACTATGGAAGGCAGTAATTACTGAGTTTTTAGGCCAAGAATAGTTGGCTGAAACGTCGTGAAACAACAACTAAAAAGATGGGAATAATAGTCCGCAATAAATAAATGAACTTCTATTAATATTCTTCAATTTAAAATGAGTTATTCTTCTTGCTGATTTTTATTTTCAAGTTTTTATTCAAAAATGTTTCATATTAGCAGTTGTCTGGGCCAGGCTATGTAATTGTTTTAAAAAATAATTGCAGTGAAGAATGTTATTGTCTATAACATGGTACAGCAATAACAAATGAAAATTGGCTAGTCAGAAGTAAAGTTTGATTCGTCAGATTAAATGCTATTTGGGTCGGACTTTATAAATCGAAGAAGATAACTTTGTATGTTAGAGAAAAAAGGGCTAACTGTAACCTTTTAAGACCATCTTTTTATGTAGATTATTCCAATCAAACATTCATTATTAGCTCCTAACAGCAATTAGCCCTTTATGACCTGAATTATGATGTAGATGATTAAAAAAAATATTTATTGTTAATTTTTGATGGCGGCATACTGAGTGTAAGCAAGAGACAGTTGCAATGTGGAGGTATCTGGCATCTACCCAGATACTGAATTAATATGTACAGGATATGTTTGAATCAATTCCCACTTTATTTCTGAACGAATTAGTTTAACTAGGTCATAAAGGGTTAAGATACTTTGAGAGACACAGATTAGAGCACTTGAAAAATTCAATTAGAACCTCTATTCATTCATGGCTGACTATAGTATAGATTCTAAAGTGTTTTTTTGATCAACATAAACAGGTGTGTGTGTTATTGGTTTCATAAACACTTTCACAAACTATAGAAATTAAAGTTAAAAATTATATTGCAGCATTTTAGCCCTAATACCAGGGCCATTCCAAAAGTAAGGCCTCCTAGTTTTTAACTCAAAAACTAAAACGTTGAAGAATTATGAAGATGGTAGTGGTACCATTGAAATGAGCGACATTTTGTGCTCCAGAATTTATTTTTCTATTTAGTCACCACCATTCTTGATGCACCATTGCCAGCCTCTTTTGATGCCTCAGTCGTAAAAGTCTGGAACGCGCCTTGCCACTCGCATCTCTGTCGCTACTTTGAAATCGACGAACCCATCTCTTAATTGTGCTGACATCAACTGCATCAACTTTGTAAATGTTCAACAGGCGCCAGTGAATGTTGATCAGTTCAATTTTTTCTGGATGGAGGAATTCAATGACATACCTGCTTCTGACACCCGTCCATGACAGGTGGTTTTCTTAGTCTCACACCGTCAATATCTGCCAGAAAGAGGTGAAATGTTCAAGTCATGAATGCATAAGTTCAGTCATCATAACAATGCAATTTGAAGTCCCCTCTGATTTATTCAGGGAAAATAAAAAATAGTAGGCATTACTTTTGGAACACCATTCGTACAATCGAAAAAAAAAAATGTATCCAAACTGCAGTTTCTTTGAGCTATATGTAAAATAGCAACTTGTATTAAATTAATTGCACACATTAAAGCATTTTTGATAAGTATTTTATATTGACGGCAGTATCACATTGACACTGGTTCTCGCCAGATCACCAAAGTTAATCAAAAATGTGCTTGGCCAGTACTAGATGGGTGACCATTTGGAAAGAATAAGCACTGTATATACCGCGTAGAGTTGTAGAAATTTCCAGGTTGGTATCTGGAGGCGTGTTTAACTGACTGAGGGAGATGAACCCCCAAATCAAGACGAAAAGGAACGGGAAACTACTGTCTTTACTTGTCTTTCCGAGGTTACCCTGGTTCTACATTTTGGAGGACTGTGGTCATCGACGTTGTTAAAACAGCAGGGCCACTGCATGCATATTAACAATAATCCAAAGGGTTATAAATTCTTTCGCTGCAGATGCAAGATGGACTGATAGACAATTCCCTTGGTGAACCGTGGTAACTCTCTGCTGGTTAGTAATGTCACAAATTCCCTTAACTTATTTCATCCACTCTTAACGTTTACAATCACACTATCACATATTATCTAAATAGCAAAACTTATGACGTTGTACGGAAGTTTTTTTGTTTTTTTTTTATAACCCCTTTTTCACCTCCAAACAGGGCATGTTACGACTTTAATGTAAAATGGTTACTATTTCGGATTATTTCTAACAGGATCATGGGGAGTTGAGTAGCGAAATGTCTGTTTTCATTACTCTTAAACTTCTGCGTTTTGGTACAGTCAGGGAGACGGGAAACCGTGATGGAATTCCAAAGTCTAACTCTCCGAGTTCAATCATTATGATTTGAATATTTCATCTCTCTGTTGCAGATATTAACTGTGTAAGACTAAGAAAGCAACCCCTGTCAAGGATGTGCGTCAGAAGCAGAGATGCGTCATAGAATTTGTTGGCAAAAGTGCATTGAGAATGGTAAAAATAAATTTTGGAGCACAAAAGGCCGTTCGTTTTAGTGGTGCCACTCCTGTTTTTGTAGCTTTTCAAACCATTTTGATAAGATTGGAGCACCAGGAAGAGAAGTTGTTAGTGTAGTTTTTTTTTTTTTTTTTTTTTTTTTTACAAGGGAGTCCCCCACTTATCAAGGCCCAGAGGACACTCGAGGATAATGGTTAATGAGGGTACGGTGGTCAAGGGAAACATCTTGGTCATCGTTAGTAGTTACGGTAAATTGGATTACTTAAGGGGATGGCTCATCAAGAATTTGTTCACTTTGGACTTGAAGACAACCATGTTGTAGTCAGTTGGAAAGCAGGAAAACAGAACAAAGTTCTACTGGCATGCAGTTCTAAGAAAGAAGCTTTGTTCATGGAATCTACGTTTAGCTTTAGTCACAGATAAAGAGTGGAGGAAATTATTGATAGTGGATGTAGAACAGTTGAGGAAGCAGGGTCAGTTGGTAAATATGGGCGATTCATAACATGGGAGAAATGGATGAATAAAAACATGGTTGGAGATATTTTAGTTTGGAAAACAATTTTTCAAACTGATAAGTTGATTTTTTTCATTAAAGAAACAGATGGAAACAAATCTTAACATATTTAACAGCTATGTAATTCCAGGTTATTTTGGGACTGTTTTAAAAAATGCAAATTTCGGTTAAGATCTAATGTGATGTAATCATAATTTGTAAGACTGACTGATTTTTTTTTTTTTTTTTCTTCCAATATTTTCCCCAAAGATCGTTTGCTCCTTTCTCACACATTGATTGGCTGATCCATGTCTTACGTCAGATTACATTCAAACCCAAACGCATGACGTTGTGTTCCGAGTAAAGCAGATTGGACGGTTAGTTTTGTCTGATTCAGATTCTGTACAAGTACGGTTAGCTGAAAAGGTCTTACTCCAGAGTTTGTTTTAAATTGAAGAATCGGATATTTTGCAGTTCACTCTACTTCTAAGGCTTAGCCAGAAATAGCCTTGAAATAGTTGGAATCTAGGTTGGATTTTAATGCTGTTTGATTATCAAGAGTATTTGTATATAAAAGTGAACGTGTGTGTGTGTCTGTGTACATTTCCCTACGCAATAACTCTGTCAATTTTTAGTCTACAGACTCGAAATTTGATATACAGGGTACTGAGATTTGGGAAAATCGGTGTGATCGGTTTTTGGCGATTAAGGAGTCAAAGTTCAACGATTTGACCTTTGAGAACTCTACCAAACTCCTCCGACAATTTTGGGTCTATGCACTTGAAATTTTAGATATAGGTTCCTTGGACATCGATCTAACTTAATAACTTTTAAGGGGTCATAATAGGGGTCAAAGTTTTAAAAAAATTGACCTCTGCAGTCTCTTCTAAATTACTCAGACAATTTCTGGTCTAAATATTTTAAATTTTACATAAAGGGTATTCAGAGATAGGGTACGTTTTTTCATCAGTTTGGGTTGAAAATTTTTAGTTACCAATATATAAATGTATGTATGTATGTCTGTTTGCATGTCTGCCTTAAACTTTCAATAGAGGCAACGGATTTTACCAAGATCAGTATCGTTTTAAAGTTCGACCTTTCATACGACAAATATCGAAAAATTGGCTAAAAACATTATCTTCACCTTCAACTAGGCACTTTTCTAGGGGGGGGGGGTCACTTTTTTCACCAATATTTTTGGAAGTTATCCTCTCCTGTAGATTGTCTAGCCTTAATTTAAAAAAAAAAATGTCGCTTCCGGTTTGGCGGTGGTCGTAACAGCATAAACGTTAGGTTTTACCCCGTTCTTTTCCTCCTTTGCTGTACGGGTTCTAGCCTGCCTTCCTACTACCACTTTTTTTTTTTGCTCAACATACGCATCCAAACACCCGGGCAACACTGGGCTGAAATGCTAGTATATATATATATATATATATATATATATATATATATATATATATATATATATATATTGCACGCAATCCTCCCATAACAGACACTAATATTTTGTCTTCAAGTTATCCTTCTTCCCATCCTCCATCTGATATAGTTACTAATCCAATACACCATTCGAGCAGCCCCTCCATCTACAATCATACAACTAGCAATAATGATAATAATAATAATATTAATATTAATAATAATATTTCTCCTAACAGACATCCTAACCCTAACAGCACTCATTATCCCCTCCAAAATAGTCCTCATACAATCATTGTCCCACCATTTGTTGAACACTGTGAACAAAATTCAAATCATTTAACTAATACAAATCAGCAAATTAATATTAATACCAGACCTCGAGCTTTTAATAAAGTGCATACATATATCGACGCTACTTCAGCATTAATTAAGAAAAGACTATCAAACCACATTTCTTCTTTTAACAACCATAATTCTAATAATAACCAAGGAACTTCTCTAACCACTTTAATTAAAAAACTTAACTCTAACAATACCCCCTTCTCAATCAAATGGACTATCATAAAAAAGTTAAGTCTTATACTCCAGGCTCTAAGTCATGTCGCCTCTGCACAACCGAAGCTATAACTATAATTACTTCCGATCAAAGTAACAATATTATAAATTCTAAAAATGAACTGATCTCTTTCTGTAAACATAAGTCCAAATTTAATTATGGCAATTTTGAAATTACATAGTTATTACTTTTACCTTTTAGATAGATATATAATTTTTTCTTTAACTTTATCGTTTTTTCTACATACTTCTTAATACTTTATAATTTAATAATCCTTTATTTTAATTCTTTATTTCTTCTTTTGTTGGCCGGTTTTTTATCTGCAATTTCTGTGTTACTTTCTTTCTTGCTTTTTCCTGAATTTGCAGATACTGGCCATCCTCTCCCCTTAAATAATTTTATATTTTATATTTGATTTATTTATTTATTGTTTATTTATTATTTATTTTCTATTTATTTTCCATTTAGTGTTTTTTAACAACTCTTGCTGACATTTTCTAAAGTAATAACCTGTACATTTCAGTTGACCTATATTATTTTGCCCTATATATTTTTTTGCGCCTTTTAACATTTCCTGTCTGCGTCATTTTGACATTTGTTTTTCTATCTTATATTTAATTCTATCACCATTTAATTTTTTTCCTCTTCTTCCCTGATCTTTCTTATTTATATTTATGTCTCAGCAGCAGTGTGAAAAGCATATCTTATTTTTCTTTTATTAATATTATTGGAATTTTTCCCCTTTTCCCTTGTACACATTTTTGTGAGTTATTCCATGGATTTCGGCCTTTGGATTATTTTGGACCATCTTCTAATTACGGAATTTCCTTGGATTTTACTTGTGCAAATGGAAATTCAATTAAGTTTCTTGAAGTTATATTTTTGGATTTTACCGTCACTGAATTATTTATCTTTCACCAGACTATCCATTCACGTGTAATCACCTTTTTCTTCACCATATTCCCTTTGCTTCACTTTTTTGTTATCAAGTAAGATCTTTGACTTACTTGTTGTTTCATCAAATACATTTGTATGCAAAATCCGATCCCGCATTTTGCTAATTCCTACCCTCTGATGAGAAGGAAAGTATTTCTTCGAAACTCCGGATTAAGGACTATCCACTTATCAAGTGTTGCCTTTTCGGATTAAATGTTTTTAACTCTTTTTCAAAGTGTTTTTTAACATGTTTTATTAACTGTTTGCTCGTATATATATATATATATGTGTGTGTATATATGTGTGTGTGTATATATATATATATATATATATATATATATATATATATATATATATATATATATATATATAACTCTGGACGAACGTTGACTTTTTCTTTTTTTTTTCTTTTTTTTTTTTTCTTGCAATTGTGTAGCTTAGTGACTTTTAGTAAAATGAATGCTATTTTTTTTCTTCTTCTTTTACTTTTTTTGTGACCTTTAAAGGTCCAGAAACAATTATGTCAATTGCAGTAACAGTAATTTCAATCTTTGTGGCAAGTTTGGAAAACATACAAAGCCAACTCGCTGTCAAAATGAAACAAAACTCATAAAATATACACAAAATTTCCGAATGCGGAATCTAGTTAAAATAAGTAGAAGACATTCCGTTTTGTTTGGTTTATTAAAATTTGTTTCTTTGAATATAGGTTTGACTGGTGACCTCATTTTGGCTCTTATCACCATTTTACACTGCGGATTAGCCCATCTTTCGAAATGAGGAATAAACACAAACCAGAAAATATCAACATTTGTGTTGATATTTGTAGATGTTTGTCTTTTCTAGCACCTTCAAATTTGTTGAAAGGTCTGGGATCTTTAAATTATCTTGTGTTACATATTTAGTTTGCATGAGGTCGTTCTAAATACAAATAAAGTGGACGCAGCTGTCAAGGTTTTCGAGGACCAATATAAGTGAGGGCGGCGGGGGGGGGTTATGAATTTAAAGATTAGTTGATATATTTTAATGCTTCTCTGCTGAAAATATCCTTTGATGACTCGCCCATGATTAACTAGGTCTCTCAGCCCAACATCAAAGTGTACATTTGACCCCTAAAAGTATTTCTTTTTCCTTATTAATATTTTGCCTTCAACATGTACACGTCTATCATGTTTCTATTGTCGCCATGCACAAGTAATTTTGTTAAAACGAGATTTTCTCAATCTGTAAAAAAAAAAAAATAATAATAATAATAACTAAAAAAAAAAAAAAAAAAAGAAAAAAAGATATTGTCTGGCGATTAAAAAAATTTCAACATACAATGTTTCACATGGTTTTAAATGGACGAACGATTTCGGAGGGGGCAATTTAATGTGTAGTAAAAACAACATCAACTGACAGTTGAAATAAGCGTCGTTTAATATTTAAAATGTCCAGTCTTAAAAGTTTCATAGTCATTTTTTTTTTTCCATGCATTTTTTGAAAAAGAGATATGACTGAAATATTAAAAACTGTATTCGCATCTATAATTTGCATGCTTTTGTTTTTCACAAGGATATTTTTTGGTCCCCTGACAAAGGACGGATTGAACCTAGAAATTCGCTCTTGTTTGTTTGTTCGCACTTTTCTCAAAACCACATCTTAGGTTTTTTTTTTTTTTTTTTTAATATTGCACAAACATTAGTTGTGGTGAAAGTAAATTTTTGTCAGAACAGATTTTCCGGGATAACTGTGGTTTAGTTTATAATTCCCTAGGGGGGGGCATTGTAAGCGAAGATTGGCCCCCAAATTGTTCATCCGTTTGCTCATTTATTTGCACTTTTCTCAATAACCATGCTTTGGATTTTTTAAAAATTTTGCACAAACATTAGTCATAGTGAAAGTAAGTTTTTTTTACTTGTGGGGGGGGGGGGGCTTCGCATGCTCTGCTTGTTATTTTTAAAATGTAAAGAAATTTATTTTTTCGCAGAGAATCTATATTATTATTATTAGGTATAAAAAAATTTTATTCATACGGTTTTTGGCTACACATTTGCAGATATGTTTCAGTCAAAGCTGTAAAACAGTAAAATATCTTCAGGCCAACTGCTTTCAATGGGTGTCAAAATTGAAGCAAGCAAGTCTTTCAAGAGATGAGCACATTTCTCATTCAAAATAAAATTGATTCAGATAAAACGATTACAAATACCTCTGTGACATTTTTTTTTTGTTTCTGTATACCTTACTTTAGACATTTTTTTTCTTAAAGATTTCAAATTTTATTTTTATGTTTTTTATGTTTTTATTATCATGAAATATGATATTTTAAAAATAAAACTTTTGTTTTTTATTTACACATCTGAAGAATGCCTCTGGTTTTACCACGTGTAACGCCAGAGCATTCTATATTTTGGTGCCCTGACAAAGGAGGGATTGAACTGAGTAATTCACTCCTATTCGTTTGTTTGAACTTTTCTCAACAATCACTCTTGATTTTTTTTTTTTTTTTTTTTTTTTTTAAATTTTGTACAAACATTAGTCATGGTGAAAGTAAATTTTTGCCCAAATGGATTTTTAGAGATGACTCTGATTGCCCCCTAGGAGGCATTATAGGGGTAAAATTGCCCCCCCAAATCGTTCGTCCAGTTCATTTGTTTGCACTTTTCTCAATAACCATGCCTTGGATTTGTACAAACATTAGTTATGGTGAAAGTAAATTTTTCACTCGTGGAGGGAGACCCCGCATGCTCAGCTGTTTTTTTTTTTTTTTCTTTTATCATCTCTTATGATACGAACCTTCATTTTCATCTCTAACGGTATCGATCTTACATAATCATTAATGATCTCCAATTATCACATTACACTTAAGAGCTCAACATTTTGGAACTCCGATACTTGATATCTTAAACTAAAAGCATTTGAAACAAAGAGTTTATTTTATAACTTTTACCATGTTCTTTTGTGTGCGTATCATATGACATTCGCTGCGTTTCTGTAGTCACCGGATGTGAATGTTTCATATTAGTTATTAATGAACCAAACAAAAGCCTTCACCTATGCGCTTAATATTTAGGAAAAAAATGTTTAGATTAGTGTTTTTTACCCCCAATAATCCGTGAGTAGTTAGTAATTTTTGCAGAAGTTTAAATTTAATGTGAACAAACATCTTACTAGTCAACCCCCACAGTCCCCTTTTTGACACAATCCCAAATAATAGCCCCATAGGTTCTAAATGGCAATATGCCTTGTTAAAGATGAAATTTTTTTTTTTTTTAAGGCTCGAGTTTCCACAATACTAAAATTACAATAGAAATTATTTATGATGCTTTGTATATATATATATTTGTATGTATGTATGTATGTTTATATATATATATATATATATATATATATATATATGTATAAAAATTACAATAAGTTTACCAAGGTAACCAAAATGGTAAACTTAAAATATATTATAAATATTAAAGAGTTAATATTTACAAGTAAAATAAACTCAGCCAGATGTAAAAGCTCAATAAAACCGAAAAGGAAATAGAGCTTATAATATGAACAAATGATTAATAAAACATGTTAAAAGACATCTTGAAAAAGAATTAAAAACATATTTAATTTTAAAAAGGAAGCACAAGATAAGTGGATAGTCCTTAATCCGCAGAGTTTCGAAGAAATACTCTCCTTCTCATCAGAGGGCAGGAATTAGCAAAATGCGGGATCGGATTTTGCATGTAAAAGTATTTAATGAAATTACAAGTCACAGATCTTACTTGGTTAAAAAAGGGTGAGGTAAGGGGAATAGGAGTTAAAAGAAAAATGATAAAAATATTTCACATATATATAACTAAATTTTATCACAAATTAATGTGGAAATATAATTTTATGCATTAATTTTTATTTATTTACTTCAACAGTGCTCAATACATAGGTAGAGCTAGGTAGTAAGTTATAAAAATAAAAAATATGGCACAGAATATTCCAGATTTCATTCTCGTGAGAATTTGTCATATATATTTAAGAGTACACTCTTTTAAATATACATTTTTTTCTCTCGTTGGAACTACACAACCATCATATTAAATATATATAGATAGATAGATAGACGAACACTAACTGGGAAATTCGAACTGTGGGTCAAAAGAAGAAAATTTAAAATTTAATGATTAAAGGATGCAGAAACTTTGAGGAAAATCGTGTTAAGCATGCAGTATTGGAATGTGCTCTCAAAAAGCAGGATGAATCTGCTTTCAACAAAAACTGAAATGTACAATCTGTGGTAGATTTCCCCTGTCTAAGGCTGGCTTGGTGAACCATGTGAGATTACACAAGATTAGACAAAGCCAACAATTTTATGAGGATGTGCTGCCACCCAGACCACCCAGATATTGTAATATCTGTGACTGGTATGTGAATTTGCGAGCGGTTTAACATGACATTCAAAGGTGCATAATATAGTCGCTCTACAAGAACCAGAAAATACTGGCGAGTTCCCCTGTCACATCTGGGAATGATTATGCAAGAGTGAGAGCCATCTACATGTACATGGCCACCTGACATCAACCTGAAGAGATGGCAAGCTTCTGTCGAGAAGTAGCAATCATCGTGTGTGTGTGTACGACTTAAATTGATCTTATGTATTAGTTTTATCTTTCATTGATACTTAATTTTTTATCTATCAAAATATCGGGTACATTCAGTATCTTTTACCCTGCAGACTGAGTTTCTAGTGTTTTCATGAAACCAAAGATATTGATGGAAGATCAAGTTAATGTTTTTCCTCTCTTCTGATACAATTACCGATTTTGTTTTAAATTCCGATTCTTTTAAAATCATTATTTTGTTATCATTATCTATTAAATATTTAATTTAGCTATATAGTTGTTTTTTTCTTTAGATTACTATTACGCATGCGATATATTTTTCGCAAATATAAAAATACACTTATGTGAGTGATCTATCAGGGCTCTGTGGACACATTTATATTTAGTTGAGCTTTGACAACTAAATATTTTCGTTTACTAGCCAAATAGAAAAGTTACTAGCCAAACGCACATGACTTAGAATATGACATCTTCGTTCTGTGACGAGTATGTAGATCATAAAGATTTTTCTGGTTTTTTTTTTAACAAGTGTAATTCTAAATATACAACAAATTTTATGTGGATAGTTTAAGGTATAAATATTCTAATTTCTTCAGATATTTTTTAAAAGGCCTTCGTTAAAAAAAAAGTATATTATTTTATTTAACTTTTATTGTTTAAATAATTTAACTTTGTTCGTTTTATTAAAAAAGAAAAAAGTTATAAAGATACTTTTCACTCATTGGTGAGCTTTGTATGATTGTCAGTGAAAGAAATACAATCGTCAAAAGATAAGCGTTTCATTATTTCTAGTCATCATTTTGAAAAATCACTCGCAAATGCGACTGTTTCACTCGCAATGTAAAGCCCTGTTTGCGAAAACATGGTGAAAGAATAGCTTTATTCATTTTATTAAAAAAAAAAAAAAGTTGAAAAGATACTTTTCACTCAGTAGTGAGCTTTGGAAGATTGTCAGTGAAAGAAATACAATCGCCAAAAGATAAGCGTTTCATTATTTCTAGTCATCATTTTGAAAAATCACTCGCAAATGCGACTGTTTCACTCGCAATGTAGAGCGCTGTCTATACATCTTTATTTTGTTTGTAGCTTAAAACCAATACGCATTTACCATTTTATCTTTCGTAGCAGTAATACAAAACAAACCAAATAATAAACAATTACAAGAATCATTTTTTGGCATCAGAAAGTAGGCCCAATTTTCTCTGATACCGATTCTGATATCTTAAAAAAGTTCTGATTTTCTCGATTCCCAATTCTGGTTCCGGTTAATCGTACCAACACTAATATGAATGCTCTTGCACAAGAAACTGACCATTTCATACAAAGATTCACATTTGTCAGTGGCAGTTAATTTTCTCCTGACTCGCAGATGTTGAGAGGGAGTTAAACGTTTGTGATTTAGTACGTTTTTGATTGGAAAATAGTAGTACCCGTGTTTTGTTGTATTTCTAGTGTTGATCCCGATTGTATTTAATTATATTTCTGTTTTATGTAGGCATGTTTGCCTCTCTAACCCTTTATGATTATTTTGAAGTGATTTTTGAACAAAATTCTGTTGTTTATATTTCACGGGAGCAGAAAACAAAAATGTTTCAGTGTTTGTTTAGAAATATCCAGTATCTTTTCTACATGTTGACGTAACAATGTCGCACTGTCTCTTTAATCTAATGTACTTGCATATCAAACTTATGCTAACAACCAACTCTGTCCCCCCCTCCTTTGAATCACGACTCAGAAACTTGATCCTTGCATGACTTTCTCTTTATTTATTTTTTTTACAATGAACAAAAGTAAATACATAAACAAGCAGATGAATAATGCCCTTTTTATTCTCTCTCTCTCTCTCTCTCTCTCTCTCTCTCTCTCTCTCTCTCTCTCTCTCTCTTTTTGTGGTAGGCATTTAACTTGATTCTCAATAAACGCTTGGATGCACCTTGCACAGTTGTAACTCTGGTAGGATCAAAGTTCTTAAAGGTTTATGCGTTGATCTCTATAAATAAAATTGCATGTACATCATTGTATTCAATTTAACGTCTGTTTTACATGTTTTGAAAGGCTTTTAAAAGTTGATTTCCAAACTAACCTATCTCTGGCCAGGTCTTTCTCTCAAATCCATCCTTATAGTTTCCTTAACCTTTCCCTTTCCAACTGACCTTGCTACCTTAACTGTTCTACATCTATTAACCCCAAAACCGTTCATCCATTCTTTTAACATGATCATACCATCAAAGTCTCCTGTTTTGCACACATCTCCCTATACTCTCCAGATTTAATCTTCCTCTAAGGTCATCAGATTTTAGCCTTTTTTTTAAGGTTTGCATTGCATATTGATTACATCATTTTCATATAATGTCTATTACTTTAGCATTGAACCCCAATGTCCTGATAAAAGATGAGATGTATCATTGTCTACCAATTAATAATTTCATTTATGTACATCAAAAGAAGAAAAATATATATATATATATATATATATATATATATATATAAAAGCGAAAATGTATGTATGTGTGTTCGCTTTTTCTGTATGTCAACAAAAGGCTTTTTTCAAAGAAGCGGTCGCTCGCTTCACAACTTTTTAAAACTTTTTATATCACATATAAATCGTAATATCTCAGAGTTGAGAACGAAGCTCGCCTGTCTATTTAATTTGCTCGGTTTCGGGAAGATAAATATTCAATATTTGTCGCTCGCCGCATGTGGGTTAGTCTTTTTCCTATAACATCTTGGGGAAGGAGAAAAAAAGCGTTCAGCAGTAAATGAATACTATCCCACAGTCAAACTTGGCCTCATTAACTCATTAAAACGAGCACCTGCTAAATCCTAGTAATTAAATAAATTCAAACGTGTTTCCGTTAGCATCTCGCGGTGGGGCAATGGTTAACGTCGCACTTTTTTTTTTTTTTTTTTTTTCACACACTTTAATTTACAACTTTGCCTCAACGGTTCGGGTTCGATCCTCATACTTACTCCCCCCCCCACACACACACCTCCAACCGGGTACCCCTCGCTATTATATATAGAAATCTTAAAGACCAAAAAAAAATGCTAGAAAAAAAAGTTATCACATTAAGATGTTTCCATTTGATCTGTTCATTTAGGTATGAAAATACTATTTCAAACTTAAGCATGGCTTCTCCTTGCCACTTAACTCAAACAGTGTTCAATCATTAGATATGTGGGTGGTGATTATGCAACCTTTGTTTCACTCTAGACTCCCATATGCAAGTATACTTATTGGAGCATGTTTTTACTGCAGACAACAAATTGGTTAAGAAACAAATTTGTAACAAATAAGTTTTTAGTGTTTTTACTTATTCTAAAGTGTTTAAGTTTGAAACGAAAGTAGTGCTGAGCACTTCAGTTAAAACAAAGATGGTAACATGGGGCTGTCACCTTTGGAGTCCTGAAAATTGTTCAGAAGTCGAAAATAAAATAAAATGCTGATAGAAATCCACCCAATAAATGGTGGATTACTACCAGTATTTTGTTTTATTTTCGAGTTTGGAGCGATTCTTGGGATTCTAACCTTAACCATTTTTTCAGTTATTGTAAGACATGCCAGTCCATTGTCTCTTGGGGATAAAAATAGCCCTTAAGATTTAAATAGGTTCGTACAAAATATTTTTTTGATCATCTCTTATATTGATTAGTTATTCTAATTCAACTTTTAATGATAAATAAAAATAAAAATTATATACTGGTGGTATTCACCTGGTATTATCAGTGTGAATATTCTTGTTTACCTTGGAAGAAAGTTGAAAAATAACATTTTTAATATGAGGTCAAGTAATAAAAAAAAAACTTTCTTTACTGAGATTTTTTTTTTTTTTTTCGTTTTATTTTCGTTTTATGAAAGGTCGGTTTTTAAGGAAGGGAAAATCCAACTCACCAAAATCTAAGTCTGAATTGGCACAAAAATAAAAATTACTTCAGTTTAAAGGCCAGAAATGGATGAAGTTTAGTTATCACAACAGATACTACATTTTGAGCCTAGCCAATAATCTAGGAAAAGATAAACTCTGAAATAACACTAGTCTTTCTCTGCTTATCTCAATCGTTTTGGACTTATTTCCACTTGGCTCACACAAGATTACTTCAATAAATGTGTGGTTGTGATTATGCAACCTTTGTTTGACTATAGACTCTTACATTGTCTCTCGAGTGATTTGTACAAAGTTATACTTCTTTGGTTGTCTCTTATTTTTAATCAGTTATTCTAATTCAGTTATAAAAAAATTATATACTGATGATATTCACCAGGCATAATCACATTGACACACCAGTTCCTGCTGATCAGCGAAGTTAAGCAATGTTAAACCTGTTCAGTATTAAATGGGTGACCATTTGGGACTTTCAGGCGCTGTATGTGCTTTCTGCTTATCTTAGCATTGTTTCCAGTCGTTCTGAACTTCTTGCCACTGGACTCAAACAATGTTGATTCAGGAGAGGTGTGGTTGGAGATTGCGCAACCCTTGCCTCACAATTACACGCACAGCTTCCCCTTTGTCTTTCAACACCAAACGGAGGCATCGATTGTCAATGTGGAGATATATAGCGTATTTGTGGAAGGTTAGTAAGCATATTGAGGGGAGAGATATTTGTCATCGATCTTGTATACACCAGATATGTGTTCGAACGACTCTGGATAAAAAGGAACGACAACATTAAGGAAAATACATTTAAGGGATAGATATCAAAAGGGAGGATGTTAAAGCCAAGATATATATGCACGCCTGTGGAACATTGTTCCATTTCCCTGCTTTCCAACTGACTACGACATGTTCATCTTCAAGTCCAATATGAACAAGTTCTTGATGAGCCATCCTCTTAAGTAATCCAATTAATTAAATTTCCACTACTAACGATTGCTATGACATGTTTCCATTGACCACTGTATGCTCATTAATCCTTATTCTCGAGTGGCCTCCGGGCCTTGATAAGTGGTGATACCCTTGTAAAAAAAAAAAATAAATAAATAAAATAAACACTTATTTAACAAGTACATTAAAATTCATACAATGTAATTCTCGTTACATTGACATACGAACATGTGTAAGTTCTCCCATGATACTGGTCCTGGATATGACCTTAAACTATATCCGATGGTGAGGCCCCAGCTTGCGGGCTCTGGGGAGTGTGGAGCCACCCTTTAATTGCCATTGCTCCCAGGTCCACTCTGACCCAGAGTTGCAGTATCTGTTAGGGTCCCAAGTATGGGTTGAATGAAAACTAACTTGAAAAAAAAAACAAATATATCCTATTAAAAATTTTTTCATCCAAATCATTGGATTCGGCATTAAGTAACCTGAAAAGGGTTGATATGCCGTAAAACAACACCAACCAACGAATCCATCCTCATGATTCAGTTCATTGTATGTAAATGCGTGTAAACTGATAAATTACTGAATAGTTCATCGTGAATGCGTGTGTATCGAGTGTTCATACAGGTTCGTTTGTGTTGTTGTAGACGTGTGTCTTTCCTTGAGAAAGGATGTACCTTCGTTTTATCTTAACATCGGAATAATGAGTAAAAAGAAAAAAAGACTCCCGAGTAACGCTGGTTAGGTACAATGTTGAGAAAATGTTAAACTTAACAATTACTTGTTTCTGAGACATACATACATACATATATGGCTTCCTTAAGTCATTGTAAAAGTGCCTGCGCGTGAAATTTTTGTGGCAAGAGTTGCACAATCTCTAACCACACCTCTCCTGAGTCGACATTGTTGAATACCAGTGGTAAGTATATGTTCAGGACGACTGGAAACAATGCCGAGATTAGCGGAAAGCATATACAGTGCCTAGAATTTCCAAATGGTCACCCATCTGGTACTAGCCAGGCTCAACATTGCTTAACTTTGGTGATCTGACTGGAACCAGTGTGTCAACGTGATTACATACATACATACATACATACATACATTTAAACAGACAGGTGAGATTTATATTATAGACTAGCCTTGATTATTCGTATTATTTGGAATCTTCGAACTACTGTTCTCGTCTTGAATAACACATTCACTCAACGTTTTGGTCCAACCTTTTTAGGTGTATCTTGTCGAACTGGGGAATCTTTCTCCCAACCTCTGAGAATCTGCATGTCGGCGAGGACCCATGGCACAGTGGATAGAGTAGTTGGTAAAATTCAGTTGTAAAAAGTTGCATTTCTGACGGTTGAAGGTTTAATCCTTGGTGTGGGTGACAATTGTGAATTACTTAGTACTTCTACCTAGTCATGGCTGACGGAACAAGCATGCTACTCCTGTGGATTTAAATGTAGGGTTCCGTTCGAAATTCTGTGCAGATTCCTAAATTAACAGGAAGATTCCTGAGTTTGATAAAGTACAGCTGAAGAAGGTCGGGGGTTAGATTGACCGAAACGTTGTGTGAATAACATATGTGAGATTAATAGTCTAAAAAATCCGAACGATTGCAAGCTATTTTTATAAAGGAAGATGTTTCTTCTGTTGGTAGAATCGTATGAAATGCTAACCAGGTTAACAGGTAATACAACAGAAGATAAACAGAAATTCTTTTTTTTAACAATAAATGCTTGCAAATTCTTGAGTGAAATCTGCTTTTGTTTTGCTTTTTTACAAGACTGGCTGCTATTCAAATTTGCCCTGATCGTCGCACCTAGGCATAAATATTTGTACATTCTTCCATTGTTTATATGGAAGATCTACGCCTGATTGTATTTATGTGCTTTTTTTTTTCTCTCTACTATTAAGTTTTCAGCAAGATTTTATTGTTTGTTTCTTTTGTTTTTTTTTGTTTTTTTTTTATAATTATTGTAGATTTTCTTTTTAACCCATTAACTGCAAGCTTAATCTTAATCTTTACTATTATTTAAAAGGAACTTTGTGTGTAAGTTTGTTCCTTATAGACTTCTAAATGACTGGACCGATGTTTTGGAAATTTCACACAAATGTAGTTTATGTACCTGGCAGTTTTCTTAGATAGGTTTTGTATCAGAATATCTTTGATAAATATCGATAATCAAAAAAATCTGATGAAAGAAGGAACAGACGATTTTGACTAAAGTTAACACCTTATACAACCTAACATTACAAGCTGTACAAGCAGAAAAGTCTGACATATAAAATCAGCGGTAGGCTCTTTGATATGGCAAGGGTGTGTTCGTAAAAGTGTTTCTGTTTAGAGCACAGTTAAGCAGGCATCATCACCATCATCTGTTGAATATGCGGGTATGTGTTGGATGCTTTTAGAAATTGACTTTCAAAAATAAACCACCTTCGGACAGATCTTTGTTTATCCCTTGTTTTCTCAAGTTGATTTTTAGCACACTCCCTCATGTTTCCCTTTGCTTTCCCCTAAGAACTGAACTTGCTACCTCAACTGTTCTACATCTACTAACCGATGAACTCTCATTCATTCTTTCAACATCACCATTTTATTTCACATAAACAAAATTTATAATGATTTACACAATCCTCATCATCAATGCATTTCGCTCCATCTCCCAGCTTCCTGAGATGAAATGCACCTAACATTGATGCTTTTTTGTTTTTTTACTTCTTTTGCAAAACTTAATTATGTTCTGCAAAACCAAAAACAACAAAAACCCACCTTTTCCCCCCTTTTCTTTCTTCCCATTTTCCCTTTCTCTTTCTATTTCCCTCACTTCCTGACTGGTTTCCTAACTTAAAATGTAACAAACATTAATACTGTAACCCTTTTCCCCTCTCCCATGGCAAAACTCATTCATGTTCTGTAGGACAGGGAACAAAAATGATAAAATCCACTATAAAACAACCAAACCAAACACTACAAACCAGTGATTGAAGATACAAAAAGCTTAAAGAATAAAAACCTTCTACAACTGGATGCAACATGAATATTATTTCCAAAATAACTGGATTTGGTATTAAATAACCTGAAAAGGGTTGATATGCTGTAAAACAAAACTAGGAAACTATCTCTAGACAGTGTCTGAGGCATTCCTTGAGTCCATATCAGAGGATGCCTCGCTTGGGAAATGGTCTGTGAGGATGTGTGCAATAGTTTGCACATCACTGCTGCCAGGACACTAAGCATCCTGTACGTAGCCCCAACTTGCTCAGACCCAGTTGAGAGTTACCTGCTCTTTCTGGGGGAATTGAGAGCCTGTTGGGAGGTCTTCTTTCGGTCCCAGAAGGGCCTTGTTGTTATCTTTGATTGATTCATTCTACCAATGCAGGCAAAAGGATGCTGTTGTTGTTCATCCAAAGACTGTTACGGTAGCAAAGTTCTTGCGCTGTGGGTACCTCTTGGTGTCCAAATAGGGTCTGGCTATTGTTGTTGCTCTGCTTGTCTCATTCTGCCTTCACTATCGCCTCTCCACGGATCTGCGACGGAGCGATTCTGAACATCCTATAGACAGATTGCTGGTTGGTCAATTTTAGGTTGCCGGTAATTGTCTTGCATGTCTTGTTGCGATCGATATTGACCATCGCAGCATGAGCAAAACCAGCTGATGCTGCTTCTCAGCTTTTATACAATAAAATATAACATCATACAAATTTCATTTTTGCTTAAGACTGACGCCAAAATCATTTGGTGGGGGGAGGGCTGGGGGTCGGTGGTCATACAAATTTGCCAAGTCTTTTTAAACAATCTATGCTAGATTAGCCAAAATACCACATTCACTCTTAGATTAACCAAAATACCACATTCACTCTATGGTTGGATTCTACTTAGGTGATCCCCAATTTTTTTTAAAGAGATTTTATTCATAGAAAAGACAACAAATTTATGATGGGAAAGGAGACCGCATTTACAAAAAAAAACCCAAAATGTAGGTTAGTAGGGCTCTTCCAATCCTCTACTAAATGATAGACTGCCTATTGTTTTTTGAGTGATTAGAAAACAAGTGCCTCTTTCTCTAAATGGAAGTGGGAACTAAGTGGGATATCAAAAAATATATAATCGTCTTGCATGCCTTGTTGAGTTTGATATTGACCTTTGCAGAACCAGTCCATGCTACTTCTCGGCATTTATACAATAAAATACAACATTACACAAGTTTTCATTTTTGCTTAAGCCCGAAAAGACAAATTCATGATAGGAAATGGGACAACATTTATAAACACCTCCCCAAAATGTAAGTTAGTAGGGCTCTTTCAACCCTCTACTAAATGATAGACTGCCCATTGTTTTTCAGATGATCAGAAAACAAGCACCTCTCTTTCTTTAAATAGGAGTGGGAAGTAAGTGGGATATAAATAAATTGATTGGAATGTTATATAAGACTGGATGGCGTTCTTCAAGATAGGCATTTCAAGGGTAGGCCAGGGAGAAAAAAAAAATGTGGGAGAGAGTTTCTTTGGAGGAGCTCTAATACCATTAAATTGAAGAAAACCTTGTTTTGTGTATTTGAGATTCTATTGCAACCACTTTGTCATCAGCAAAAAAAAAAAAAAAAAAATTCAAAAATAAAGAAAACTTGCACTTGATTTCCTGCTTAGTTTGCTTTTTAAGCAAGTGGATGCATGATGTTAGGAGAGCGGCAAACGGAATAGATGATTGAAAGCAGACTCTTCTGTAGAAACTTAATATGACCAAGGCAGACATTTATTGTTACTGCTTTAACAAGCAAAAAACAAAAACATCTTTTTTTATTTATTAAAGTGAATAAAATATATATCTGTGTTTATTAAGCTTTTGCTGTTGAAAACAGATATATCCAATGAAAATTTTATTAGCGTTCACCGCTCAAAAGTAAATTTACTGAATCCTTTAAAAAAACAAAACATATATCCTATGCTGCAATAAGCAAATAGAACATGGGTGACTTCTAAAGTTTTCCCCAACCAAGTCTTTTCAACACTTTTTGCCTACAAAAAAAAAATAAATAAATAAATAAAACCTGCAATTTTTGCACCAATTTTTTTGTCTGTTTTATTCTTTCATTCAAAAATAAAAATATATTTAAAAAAAAAAAAAAAATGCACCTATTATTATTTATTTATTTTTTTTTTTTTTACTTTTCCCATATTTTTTTTTATTTCTGAGTGTAAGAATCAAGTAATTTTGGTGGCAGATATTAAAAAAGAAAAAGTATCGCACTGTACCACTGAGCTTGCGTTACAAATACTTCGACGGGATGTACTCTGATAAACTTACTACACTTGTATTTCCACAGCAAAAAAATTACTCCGACCCACTTTACTAGCAATAAAATCCCACCTCTTCATAATATAGGGGGTCAATAAGATGCTGGGAGATTTCCTACTCTGATAGTTTTTTTTTTTTGGGGGGGGGGTTCCCTTCCTGCATCCTGTTTTCCTTACTGTACCAACATGCAGAAGTGAACAAACATCTTGCTATACACCTCCCCGCTTAGGGCTCCCCCCCCCCCAATACATCTGACCTATATCGCAGTAACCTCTTATGTTTCAGTTGTTGGAAGTGAACATCTATAATATAAATCTCACCTGTCTGTTTAAATGTATGTATGTGTTAGGGAGAGAGAGGTGTCCGAGCAACCAAAGACTACAATAAGTCAATCCCAGGAAAGGTGACCTATAATAGTGTTACGGAGCTATGTATGTCTGCCTAAAACTTTCGACAGAGGTGACAGATTTTCACAAGATCGTTTTGAAGCTCAACCCTTCAGAAGACAGAATATCCAAAACTCGGCTAAAAACATTAATTCCTTCACCCTCAACTGGGCACTTTTCTACAGGGAGGGGTGGCTATTTTCGCTGATATTTTCAAAAGCCATCCCCTCTTTTCGGTTAACTAGCCTTAATTTAAACATTTGTCAATTCCGGTTTGGCAATGGACGCAACAGTAAAGACGTCACGTTTTTTTTGTCTTTTTTTTTTTTGTCTTTATGCAACTAAAGGAATTCTTGTTCTTGAGGGGAAGATGTTAACCGCGCAAAGTGTCAGCTTAACCTGACGCAGAAAGTGCAATTAATTCTGTTATAACTACACTTTTATGTTCGCGAAAAGATTTATGATTTCCGTTTGGTTTGCGTGAAGATGAAACAACCTGTACGAATTAGTGAGCGTTGCTTATTTTCAGTTAATGATAAACTGAAAATGTTATGACACCAATAAATTTACTCTTCTCCACAACCCCTTTCTCGTAGAACGGACGTTGCTAGTCTTTCATTTTACTTTATTTCCACGGTGCTTGACTGGTTCTTTCTTTCCTTTATTCATCTATGCACCTTGCGTCAAGTGAAATGTCAAGAAAAGAACTTGTTTGCAACGGATTCCCATCTGTGGAAAACGATACTAGGGGACTGCTTCTCTTATTACAATTTAGTAACCTTCAAATCCATTGTCTACAAATTCTCGTCTGAAATTCCCCATTACACAATCAGTCCATACCATTGATTAGTATTAGTACTCGCATAGTGTTCCTAACTTTTTCAACTAGCAATCGGTTCTATCTCATTAACACTTACCTTTATGTAGGGAGGTAACAGTGGTTAACACACAGACCAATGACCTGAGTGTTCCAAATTCGTTCCACCTCCGCCCTACCCCTCTCTCTCTCATTCCACCCTACCCCCTCTCTCTCTCTCTCTCTCTCTCTCTCTTCGCCCTGACCCCTTCTCTCTCCCTCTCTCTACCCTGACTCATTTCTCTCTCTCTCTCTCTGCCCTGACCCCCTTCTCTCTCTCTGCCCTGACCCCCTTCTCTCTCTCTCTCTGCCCTGACCCCCTTCTCTCTCTCTCTCTGCCCTGACCCCCTTCTCTCTCTCTCTCTCTGCCCTGACCCCCTTCTCTCTCTCTCTGCCCTGACCCCCTTCTCTCTCTCTCTGCCCCCCCTTCTCTCTCTCTGCCCCCTTCTCTCTCTCTCTCTCTCTCTCTGTTTGCCCTACCACCTTTCTTTTACTATTAGTTATAGGATTTTTATTTATTTATTTTTCTTGACATTAGAAATTAGTATTATATCTAAGT
The DNA here is from genome assembly GCF_053919585.1 of Euprymna scolopes. NCBI lineage: Eukaryota > Metazoa > Mollusca > Cephalopoda > Sepiida > Sepiolidae > Euprymna > Euprymna scolopes. The sequence goes on from NC_136518.1 coordinate 85,227,434, forward strand.
TAAAATTCAGATATTACAACAACCTCATTTTAATCTGTGAGTTATTTCAGCTTCTGTTTTTTCTGATGTCACCGTACAAAACTTGATACTCATAATCTCAGACAGCTTTCGGGACATGTACTAATCTTTCTGCTGTAGAACTTGAGATGGATTAATTTCGATGAAGATGTCTGAAAAAAGTGAAAATTTCTTTTTACGTAACACTAATCTACTTATGCTGGGAAAATCCCTAATCTGACATCTCACAGTTCCGTCTTGATTAGCAAAGCTTTCAATTGAGACTCTTGATAGCAATCATGACAGCAGATCATTCGTACTGGTCACACCCATCTTCATCATGGATTTTTTTTTTTTTTGCTTGATAAAATGAGCAGCATCCAATGTGTTCAATATGTGTGTTCAACGCCATAATCATGGATTACATGGCTGCAAACTTGAAATGAACTGGTTTCGCTTTGTGGTACACTATGAAAAATACTCTGCATTAAAAAAAATAATAATAATAAATTTTTAATATAAATAAATAAAATAATTAAAAATAATAGAAGAATAAAATAACTAGCTGACCAAACCCAGTATTGCCCGGTCGAAACATATTGCTGGCCAGAGGGAGCAATCGCATACTATTTTAACTTGTTACCAAAAGTGACCACATGTTGGATTTATGGAAGCGTAAAACACATCTATCTTAGTCTATGAAAATCAAACGTCAAGTAACCCTCATAGCTTAACGGGAAAATAACACTCGTAGCTTAAATAAGCTTGCTTTTGGTTTTAAATGTAACTTGTCAGATATCAATAATCGAAAATAAAGTAAATAAAATTTAAATAATATTCTAAATAAAGAAACTAAAACGAGTCTATTACAACAAACAGTTAACATCAAACTAATAAAATAGATTTTTTTTTAATGTAATATGCAAATGAGGTTACTCATTGGATGTGGATTTCTTTTAAGTAAATAGTATATGTGTATTTATATATATATATATATAGAGAGAGAGAGGGAGGGAGAGGGAGAGAGATCATGCTTGAATAAAAGTGTATGAAAATTAATTTGTGAAACAGTGTACCTTTTTTTGCATTTAATTCAATTGTGAACAAACAGACAGGAATACGACTTTAATATAATGCATAAATACATACATGCACACACACACACACACACACACACACACATATATATATATATATATATATATATATATATATATATATAATGTCTTGGAAGTTTTTAACCATTAAAACTATAAAAAAGAAAAAAAAAAATTTTTTTTTCTTTTTTATAGTTTTAATAAATAAAAATCCTATAACTAATAGTAAAAGAAAGGTGGTAGGGCAAACAGAGAGAGAGAAAGAAGGGGGGCAGAGAGAGAGAGAGAGAAGGGGCTCAGGGCAGAGAGAGAGAGTAGGGGGTCAGGGCAGAGAGAGAGAGAGAGAGAGAGAGAGAGAGAAATGATTCAGGGTAGAGAGAGGGAGAGAAGGGGTCAGGGCGAAGAGAGGGAGAGAGAAGGGGTCAGGGCGAAGCGAAGGAGAGAGAGAGAAGGCGGTAGGGTGGAATGAGAGAGAGGGGTAGGGCGGAGGTGGAACGAACTGGACTCTTACTTGGAACATTAAAACTATAAAAAAGAAAAAAAATTATTTTTTTATCATTCGTCAGTAAACTATTCAGTCAGTAAGTCATTCAATCACCTGCAATCACTGCATCAACTTGCTCTCTCGAATTCACTATAATACCAGTAATAATTTATTTTTTAAGGGATCATCAGTTGTTTACCATGAAACACTGTTTCAGGGATTTAAAAACAGTATATTACATCATGGCTCCCCAGCTGTGTTGATCAAACACCACCTCCCTTAATCTTAGGTGAAGAACATGTTACAAATATTAGATCCAGTTTCCTAGGAAAGCATTAAATTCATAACAAATATATAAAGGAAAGCATTAAATTCATAACAAACATATAATGGAAAGCATAAAATTCATAACAAATATATAAAGGAAAGCATTAAATTCATAACAAATATATAAAGGAAAGCATTAAATTCATATCAAATATATAAAGGAAAGCATTAAATTCATAAACATATAATGGAAAGCATTAAATTCATAACAAACATATAATGGAAAGCATTAAATTCATAACAAATATATAAAGGAAAGCATTAAATTCATAAACATATAATGGAAAGCATTAAATTCATAACAAATATATAAAGGAAAGCATTAAATTCATAACAAATATATAAAGGAAAGCATTAAATTCATAACAAATATATAAAGGAAAGCATTAAATTCATAACAAATATATAAAGGAAAGCATTAAATTCATAACCAATATATAAAGGAAAGCATTAAATTCATAACAAATATATAAAGGAAAGCATTAAATTCATAACAAATATATAAAGGAAAGCATTAAATTCATAACAAATATATAAATGAATTCATTAAATTCATAACAAACATATAAAGGAATTCATTAAATTCATAACAAATATATAAAGGAATTCATTAAATTCATAACAAATATATAAAGGAATTCATTAAATTCATAACAAACATATAATGGAAAGCATTAAATTCATAACAAACATATAATGGAAAGACTTAAATTCATAACAAATATATAATGGAAAGCATTAAATTCATAACAAATATATAAAGGAAAGCATTAAATTCATAACAAATATATAAAGGAAAGCATTAAATTCATAACAAATATATAAAGGAAAGCATTAAATTCATAACAAACATATAATGGAAAGCATTAAATTCATAACAAATATATAAAGGAATCCATTAAATTCATAACAAATATATAAAGGAATTCATTAAATTCATAACAAACATATAAAGGAATCCATTAAATTCATAACAAATATATAAAGGAATTCATAAAATTCATAACAAATATATAAAGGAATCCATTAAATTCATAACAAATATATAAAGGAAAGCATTAAATTCATAACAAATATATAAAGGAAAGCATTAAATTCATAACAAATATATAAAGGAATCCATTAAATTCATAACAAATATATAAAGGAAAGCATTAAATTCATAACAAATATATAAAGGAATTCATTAAATTCATAACAAATATATAAAGGAAAGCATTAAATTCATAACAAATATATAAAGGAATTCATTAAATTCATAACAAACATATATTGGAAAGCATTAAATTCATAACAAATATATAAAGGAAAGCATTAAATTCATAACAAATATATAAAGGAAAGCATTAAATTCATAACAAATATATAAAGGAAAGCATTAAATTCATAACAAATATATAAAGGAAAGCATTAAATTCATAACAAATATATAAAGGAAAGCATTAAATTCATAACAAATATATAAAGGAAAGCATTAAATTCATAACAAATATATAAAGGAAAGCATTAAATTCATAACAAATATATAAAGGAAAGCATTAAATTCATAACAAATATATAAAGGAAAGCATTAAATTCATAACAAATATATAAAGGAAAGCATTAAATTCATAACAAATATATAAAGGAAAGCACTAAATTCATAACAAACATATAAAGGAAAGCATTAAATTCATAACAAATATATAAAGGAAAGCATTAAATTCATAACAAATATATAAAGGAAAGCACTAAATTCATAACAAACATATAAAGGAAAGCATTAAATTCATAACAAACATATAATGGAAAGCATTTAATTCATAACAAATATATAAAGGAAAGCATTAAATTCATAACAAATATATAAAGGAAAGCATTAAATTCATAACAAATATATAAAGGAATTCATTAAATTCATAACAAACATATAATGGAAAGCATTAAATTCATAACAAATATATAAAGGAAAGCATTAAATTCATAACAAATATATAAAGGAAAGCATTAAATTCATAACAAATATATAAAGGAAAGCATTAAATTCATAACAAATATATAAAGGAAAGCATTAAATTCATAACAAATATATAAAGGAAAGCATTAAATTCATAACAAATATATAAAGGAAAGCATTAAATTCATAACAAATATATAAAGGAAAGCATTAAATTCATAACAAATATATAAAGGAAAGCATTAAATTCATAACAAATATATAAAGGAAAGCATTAAATTCATAACAAATATATAAAGGAAAGCATTAAATTCATAACAAATATATAAAGGAAAGCACTAAATTCATAACAAACATATAAAGGAAAGCATTAAATTCATAACAAACATATAATGGAAAGCATTTAATTCATAACAAATATATAAAGGAAAGCATTAAATTCATAACAAATATATAAAGGAAAGCATTAAATTCATAACAAATATATAAAGGAAAGCATTAAATTCATAACAAATATATAAAGGAAAGCATTAAATTCATAACAAATATATAAAGGAAAGCATTAAATTCATAACAAATATATAATGGAAAGCATTAAATTCATAACAAATATATAAAGGAAAGCACTAAATTCATAACAAATATATAAAGGAAAGCATTAAATTCATAACAAATATATAAAGGAAAGCATTAAATTCATAACAAATATATAAAGGAAAGCACTAAATTCATAACAAACATATAAAGGAAAGCATTAAATTCATAACAAACATATAATGGAAAGCATTTAATTCATAACAAATATATAAAGGAAAGCATTAAATTCATAACAAATATATAAAGGAAAGCATTAAATTCATAACAAATATATAAAGGAATTCATTAAATTCATAACAAACATATAATGGAAAGCATTAAATTCATAACAAATATATAAAGGAAAGCATTAAATTCATAACAAATATATAAAGGAAAGCATTAAATTCATAACAAATATATAAAGGAAAGCATTAAATTCATAACAAATATATAAAGGAAAGCATTAAATTCATAACAAATATATAAAGGAAAGCATTAAATTCATAACAAATATATAAAGGAAAGCATTAAATTCATAACAAATATATAAAGGAAAGCATTAAATTCATAACAAATATATAAAGGAAAGCATTAAATTCATAACAAATATATAAAGGAAAGCATTAAATTCATAACAAATATATAAAGGAAAGCATTAAATTCATAACAAATATATAAAGGAAAGCACTAAATTCATAACAAACATATAAAGGAAAGCATTAAATTCATAACAAACATATAATGGAAAGCATTTAATTCATAACAAATATATAAAGGAAAGCATTAAATTCATAACAAATATATAAAGGAAAGCATTAAATTCATAACAAATATATAAAGGAAAGCATTAAATTCATAACAAATATATAAAGGAAAGCATTAAATTCATAACAAATATATAAAGGAAAGCATTAAATTCATAACAAATATATAATGGAAAGCATTAAATTCATAACAAACATATAATGGAAAGCATTTAATTCATAACAAATATATAAAGGAAAGCATTAAATTCATAACAAATATATAAAGGAAAGCATTAAATTCATAACAAATATATAAAGGAAAGCATTAAATTCATAACAAATATATAATGGAAAGCATTAAATTCATAACAAACATATAATGGAAAGCATTTAATTCATAACAAATATATAAAGGAAAGCATTAAATTCATAACAAATATATAAAGGAAAGCATTAAATTCATAACAAATATATAAAGGAAAGCATTAAATTCATAACAAATATATAAAGGAAAGCATTAAATTCATAACAAATATATAAAGGAAAGCATTTAATTCATAACAAATATATAATGGAAAGCATTAAATTCATAACAAACATATAATGGAAAGCATTTAATTCATAACAAATATATAAAGGAAAGCATTAAATTCATAACAAATATATAAAGGAAAGCATTAAATTCATAACAAATATATAAAGGAAAGCATTAAATTCATAACAAATATATAAAGGAAAGCATTTAATTCATAACAAATATATAATGGAAAGCATTAAATTCATAACAAACATATAATGGAAAGCATTTAATTCATAACAAATATATAAAGGAAAGCATTAAATTCATAACAAATATATAAAGGAAAGCATTAAATTCATAACAAACATATAAAGGAAAGCATTAAATTCATAACAAATATATAAAGGAAAGCATTTAATTCATAACAAATATATAAAGGAAAGCATTTAATTCATAACAAATATATAAAGGAAAGCATTAAATTCATAACAAATATATAAAGGAAAGCATTAAATTCATAACAAATATATAAAGGAAAGCATTAAATTCATAACAAATATATAAAGGAAAGCACTAAATTCATAACAAATATATAAAGGAAAGCATTAAATTCATAACAAATATATAAAGGAAAGCATTAAATTCATAACAAATATATAAAGGAAAGCATTAAATTCATAACAAATATATAAAGGAAAGCATTAAATTCATAACAAATATATAAAGGAAAGCATTAAATTCATAACAAATATATAAAGGAAAGCATTAAATTCATAACAAATATATAAAGAAAAGCATTTAATTCATAACAAATATATAAAGGAAAGCATTAAATTCATAACAAACATATAATGGAAAGCATTTAATTCATAACAAACATATAATGGAAAGCATTTAATTCATAACAAATATATAAAGGAAAGCATTAAATTCATAACAAATATATAAAGGAAAGCACTAAATTCATAACAAATATATAAAGGAAAGCATTAAATTCATAACAAATATATAAAGGAAAGCATTAAATTCATAACAAATATATAAAGGAAAGCATTTAATTCATAACAAACATATAATGGAAAGCATTTAATTCATAACAAATATATAAAGGAAAGCATTAAATTCATAACAAATATATAAAGGAAAGCATTAAATTCATAACAAATATATAAAGGAAAGCATTTAATTCATAACAAATATATAAAGGAAAGCATTAAATTCATAACAAATATATAAAGGAAAGCATTTAATTCATAACAAATATATAAAGGAAAGCATTAAATTCATAACAAATATATAAAGGAAAGCATTAAATTCATAACAAATATATAAAGGAAAGCATTAAATTCATAACAAATATATAAAGGAAAGCATTAAATTCATAACAAATATATAAAGGAAAGCACTAAATTCATAACAAACATATAAAGGAAAGCATTAAATTCATAACAAATATATAAAGGAAAGCATTAAATTCATAACAAATATATAAAGGAAAGCATTAAATTCATAACAAATATATAAAGGAAAGCATTAAATTCATAACAAATATATAAAGGAAAGCATTAAATTCATAACAAATATATAAAGGAAAGCACTAAATTCATAACAAACATATAAAGGAAAGCATTAAATTCATAACAAATATATAAAGGAAAGCATTTAATTCATAACAAATATATAAAGGAAAGCATTAAATTCATAACAAACATATAATGGAAAGCATTTAATTCATAACAAACATATAATGGAAAGCATTTAATTCATAACAAACATATAAAGGAAAGCATTTAATTCATAACAAATATATAATGGAAAGCATTAAATTCATAACAAACATATAATGGAAAGCATTTAATTCATAACAAATATATAAAGGAAAGCATTTAATTCATAACAAATATATAAAGGAAAGCATTTAATTCATAACAAATATATAAAGGAAAGCATTAAATTCATAACAAACATATAAAGGAAAGCATTAAATTCATAACAAACATACAATGGAAAGCATTTAATTCATAACAAATATATAAAGGAAAGCATTAAATTCATAACAAATATATAAAGGAAAGCATTTAATTCATAACAAATATATAAAGGAAAGCATTAAATTCATAACAAATATATAAAGGAAAGCATTAAATTCATAACAAATATATAAAGGAAAGCATTAAATTCATAACAAATATATAAAGGAAAGCATTAAATTCATAACAAATATATAAAGGAAAGCACTAAATTCATAACAAACATATAAAGGAAAGCATTAAATTCATAACAAATATATAAAGGAAAGCATTTAATTCATAACAAATATATAAAGGAATTCATTAAATTCATAACAAACATATAATGGAAAGCATTTAATTCATAACAAATATATAAAGGAAAGCATTAAATTCATAAGAAATATATAAAGGAAAGCATTTAATTCATAACAAATATATAAAGGAAAGCATTTAATTCATAACAAATATATAAAGGAAAGCATTAAATTCATAACAAATATATAAAGGAAAGCATTAAATTCATAACAAATATATAAAGGAAAGCATTAAATTCATAACAAATATATAAAGGAAAGCACTAAATTCATAACAAACATATAAAGGAAAGCATTAAATTCATAACAAATATATAAAGGAAAGCATTAAATTCATAACAAACATATAAAGGAAAGCATTAAATTCATAACAAATATATAAAGGAAAGCATTAAATTCATAACAAATATATAAAGGAAAGCATTTAATTCATAACAAATATATAAAGGAATTCATTAAATTCATAACAAACATATAATGGAAAGCATTTAATTCATAACAAATATATAAAGGAAAGCATTAAATTCATAACAAATATATAAAGGAAAGCATTAAATTCATAACAAACATATAAAGGAAAGCATTAAATTCATAACAAATATATAAAGGAAAGCATTAAATTCATAACAAATATATAAAGGAAAGCATTAAATTCATAACAAATATATAAAGGAATTCATTAAATTCATAACAAATATATAAAGGAATTCATTAAATTCATAACAAACATATAATGGAAAGCATTTAATTCATAACAAATATATAAAGGAAAGCATTAAATTCATAACAAACATATAAAGGAAAGCATTAAATTCATAACAAATATATAAAGGAAAGCATTTAATTCATAACAAATATATAAAGGAATTCATTAAATTCATAACAAATATATAAAGGAAAGCATTTAATTCATAACAAATATATAAAGGAATTCATTAAATTCATAACAAACATATAATGGAAAGCATTTAATTCATAACAAATATATAAAGGAAAGCATTAAATTCATAACAAATATATAAAGGAATTCATTAAATTCATAAACATATAATGGAAAGCATTAAATTCATAACAAATATATAAAGGAAAGCATTACATTCATAACAAATATATAAAGGAAAGCATTAAATTCATAACAAATATATAAAGGAAAGCATTAAATTCATAACAAATATATAAAGGAAAGCATTACATTCATAACAAATATATAAAGGAAAGCATTAAATTCATAACAAATATATAAAGGAAAGCACTAAATTCATAACAAACATATAAAGGAAAGCATTAAATTCATAACAAATATATAAAGGAAAGCATTTAATTCATAACAAATATATAAAGGAATTCATTAAATTCATAACAAACATATAATGGAAAGCATTTAATTCATAACAAATATATAAAGGAAAGCATTAAATTCATAACAAATATATAAAGGAAAGCATTTAATTCATAACAATTATATAAAGGAAAGCATTTAATTCATAACAAATATATAAAGGAAAGCATTAAATTCATAACAAACATATAATGGAAAGCATTTAATTCATAACAAATATATAAAGGAAAGCATTAAATTCATAACAAATATATAAAGGAAAGCATTTAATTCATAACAAATATATAAAGGAAAGCATTAAATTCATAACAAATATATAAAGGAAAGCATTAAATTCATAACAAATATATAAAGGAAAGCATTAAATTCATAACAAATATATAAAGGAATTCATTAAATTCATGACAAACATATAAAGGAAAGCATTAAATTCATAACAAATATATAAAGGAAAGCATTAAATTCATAACAAATATATAAAGGAATTCATTAAATTCATAACAAATATATAAAGGAAAGTATTAAATTCATAACAAATATATAAAGGAAAGCATTAAATTCATAACAAATATATAAAGGAAAGCATTAAATTCATAACAAACATATAAAGGAAAGCATTAAATTCATAACAAATATATAAAGGAAAAGCATTAAATTTATAACAAATATATAAAGGAAAGCATTAAATTCATAACAAATATATAAAGGAAAAGCATTAAATTCATAACAAATATATAAAGGAAAAGCATTAAATTCATAACAAATATATAATGGAAAGCATTTAATTCATAACAAATATATAAAGGAAAAGCATTTAATTCATAACAAATATATAAAGGAAAGCATTAAATTCATAACAAATATATAAAGGAATTCATTAAATTCATAACAAATATATAAAGGAAAATCATTTAATTCATAACAAATATATAAAGGAAAGCATTAAATTCATGACAAACATATAAAGGAATTCATTAAATTCATAACAAATATATAAAGGAATTCATTAAATTCATAACAAATATATAAAGGAAAAGCATTTAATTCATAACAAATATATAATGGAAAGCATTAAATTCATAACAAATATATAAAGGAATTCATTAAATTCATAACAAATATATAAAGGAATTCATTAAATTCATAACAAATATATAAAGGAAAAGCATTTAATTCATAACAAATATATAAAGGAAAGCATTACATTCATAACAAATATATAAAGGAAAGCATTAAATTCATAACAAATATATAAAGGAAAGCATTAAATTCATAACAAATATATAAAGGAAAGCATTAAATTCATAACAAATATATAAAGGAAAGCATTAAATTCATAACAAATATATAAAGGAAAGCATTAAATTCATAACAAATATATAATGGAAAGCATTTAATTCATAACAAACATATAATGGAAAGCATTTAATTCATAACAAATATATAAAGGAAAGCATTAAATTCATAACAAATATATAAAGGAAAAGCATTAAATTCATAACAAATATATAAAGGAAAGCATTACATTCATAACAAATATATAAAGGAAAGCATTAAATTCATAACAAATATATAAAGGAAAAGCATTTAATTCATAACAAATATATAAAGGAAAAGCATTAAATTCATAACAAATATATAAAGGAAAGCATTACATTCATAACAAATATATAAAGGAAAGCATTAAATTCATAACAAATATATAAAGGAAAAGCATTTAATTCATAACAAATATATAAAGGAAAAGCATTAAATTCATAACAAATATATAAAGGAAAGCATTAAATTCATAACAAATATATAAAGGAAAGCATTTAATTCATAACAAATATATAAAGGAAAGCATTAAATTCATAACAAATATATAAAGGAATTCATTAAATTCATAACAAATATATAAAGGAAAGCATTAAATTCATAACAAATATATAAAGGAAAGCATTAAATTCATAACAAATATATAAAGGAAAGCATTAAATTCATAACAAATATATAATGGAAAGCATTTAATTCATAACAAACATATAATGGAAAGCATTAAATTCATAACAAATATATAAAGGAAAGCATTTAATTCATAACAAATATATAAAGGAATTCATTAAATTCATAACAAATATATAAAGGAAAGCATTAAATTCATAACAAACATATAATGGAAAGCATTAAATTCATAACAAATATATAATGGAAAGCATTTAATTCATAACAAATATATAAAGGAAAGCATTTAATTCATAACAAATATATAAAGGAAAGCATTAAATTCATAACAAATATATAAAGGAATTCATTAAATTCATAACAAATATATAAAGGAAAAGCATTAAATTCATAACAAATATATAAAGGAAAGGATTAAATTCATAACAAATATATAATGGAAAGCATTTAATTCATAACAAATATATAAAGGAAAAGCATTAAATTCATAACAAATATATAAAGGAAAAGCATTTAATTCATAACAAATATATAAAGGAAAAGCATTAAATTCATAACAAATATATAAAGGAAAAGCATTTAATTCATAACAAATATATAAAGGAATTCATTAAATTCATAACAAATATATAATGGAAAGCATTTAATTCATAACAAATATATAAAGGAAAAGCATTTAATTCATAACAAATATATAAAGGAATTCATTAAATTCATAACAAATATATAAAGGAAAAGCATTAAATTCATAACAAATATATAAAGGAAAAGCATTAAATTCATAACAAATATATAAAGGAATTCATTAAATTCATAACAAATATATAAAGGAAAAGCATTTAATTCATAACAAATATATAAAGGAAAAGCATTAAATTCATAACAAATATATAAAGGAATTCATTAAATTCATAACAAATATATAAAGGAAAGCATTAAATTCATAACAAATATATAAAGGAAAAGCATTTAATTCATAACAAATATATAAAGGAAAAGCATTAAATTCATAACAAATATATAAAGGAATTCATTAAATTCATAACAAATATATAAAGGAAAGCATTAAATTCATAACAAATATATAAAGGAATTCATTAAATTCATAACAAATATATAAAGGAATACATTAAATTCATAACAAATATATAATGGAAAGCATTTAATTCATAACAAATATATAAAGGAAAAGCATTAAATTCATAACAAATATATAAAGGAAAGCATTAAATTCATAACAAATATATAAAGGAAAGCATTAAATTCATAACAAATATATAAAGGAAAGCATTAAATTCATAACAAATATATAAAGGAAAGCATTAAATTCATAACAAATATATAAAGGAAAGCATTAAATTCATAACAAATATATAAAGGAAAGCATTAAATTCATAACAAATATATAAAGGAAAGCATTAAATTCATAACAAATATATAAAGGAAAGCATTAAATTCATAACAAATATATAAAGGAAAGCATTAAATTCATAACAAATATATAAAGGAAAGCATTAAATTCATAACAAATATATAAAGGAAAGCATTAAATTCATAACAAATATATAAAGGAAAGCATTAAATTCATAACAAATATATAAAGGAAAGCATTAAATTCATAACAAATATATAAAGGAAAAGCATTAAATTCATAACAAATATATAAAGGAAAAGCATTAAATTCATAACAAATATATAAAGGAAAGCATTAAATTCATAACAAATATATAAAGGAAAGCATTAAATTCATAACAAATATATAAAGGAAAGCATTAAATTCATAACAAATATATAAAGGAAAGCATTAAATTCATAACAAATATATAAAGGAAAGCATTAAATTCATAACAAATATATAAAGGAAAGCATTAAATTCATAACAAATATATAAAGGAAAGCATTAAATTCATAACAAATATATAAAGGAAAGCATTTAATTCATAACAAATATATAAAGGAAAGCATTAAATTCATAACAAATATATAAAGGAAAGCATTAAATTCATAACAAATATATAAAGGAAAGCATTTAATTCATAACAAATATATAAAGGAAAGCATTAAATTCATAACAAATATATAAAGGAAAGCATTAAATTCATAACAAATATATAAAGGAAAGCATTTAATTCATAACAAATATATAAAGGAAAAGCATTTAATTCATAACAAATATATAAAGGAAAAGCATTTAATTCATAACAAATATATAAAGGAATTCATTAAATTCATAACAAATATATAAAGGAAAGCATTAAATTCATAACAAATATATAAAGGAAAAGCATTAAATTCATAACAAATATATAAAGGAAAGCATTAAATTCATAACAAATATATAAAGGAAAAGCATTTAATTCATAACAAATATATAAAGGAAAGCATTAAATTCATAACAAATATATAAAGGAAAGCATTAAATTCATAACAAATATATAAAGGAAAAGCATTAAATTCATAACAAATATATAAAGGAAAGCATTAAATTCATAACAAATATATAAAGGAAAGCATTAAATTCATAACAAATATATAAAGGAAAAGCATTTAATTCATAACAAATATATAAAGGAAAAGCATTAAATTCATAACAAATATATAAAGGAAAGCATTAAATTCATAACAAATATATAAAGGAAAAGCATTAAATTCATAACAAATATATAAAGGAAAGCATTAAATTCATAACAAATATATAAAGGAAAGCATTAAATTCATAACAAATATATAAAGGAAAGCATTAAATTCATAACAAATATATAAAGGAAAGCATTTAATTCATAACAAATATATAAAGGAAAGCATTAAATTCATAACAAATATATAAAGGAAAGCATTAAATTCATAACAAATATATAAAGGAAAGCATTTAATTCATAACAAATATATAAAGGAAAGCATTAAATTCATAACAAATATATAAAGGAAAGCATTAAATTCATAACAAATATATAAAGGAAAGCATTAAATTCATAACAAATATATAAAGGAAAGCATTAAATTCATAACAAATATATAAAGGAAAAGCATTTAATTCATAACAAATATATAAAGGAAAAGCATTAAATTCATAACAAATATATAAAGGAAAGCATTAAATTCATAACAAATATATAAAGGAAAAGCATTTAATTCATAACAAATATATAAAGGAAAAGCATTAAATTCATAACAAATATATAAAGGAATTCATTAAATTCATAACAAATATATAAAGGAAAGCATTAAATTCATAACAAATATATAAAGGAATTCATTAAATTCATAACAAATATATAAAGGAAAGCATTAAATTCATAACAAATATATAATGGAAAGCATTTAATTCATAACAAATATATAATGGAAAGCATTTAATTCATAACAAATATATAAAGGAAAAGCATTAAATTCATAACAAATATATAAAGGAAAAGCATTAAATTCATAACAAATATATAAAGGAATTCATTAAATTCATAACAAATATATAAAGGAAAGCATTAAATTCAAGGTTTTTAGAAGCACAACTGTTTTCTTTAAAATCGAAATGATTTCAAATAATATATTGAACCAGATGTACCAACTCGATGTTCAACATATTTTTTTGTTTTAAACAAAGGGAAGTAACACATTCCTTCTTTTAAGGTAGCATCTGTATAAAAATAATTCTAACCCTGTTAAAGTATTGTCTTGAAATTTTATTGTTCTTAACAACATAGTGTTGTTGTCAACGATTCGTCTCTGGACATGATGGTGTAGCGTTGTAGGTACATAGTCTGGGTAGAGTAATATGCGAGGATAGCTGTTCTCCGTGCAGTCAAAAGGATACAAGAGAAAGACACATTCAATACAGCTTGATTCTAACTACGTCACAAGTCAGGTCATCTTAGGAACTCCGTCTCCAGATTTTCGTAGGGGTTTACTCCCTTTCCTTTGATGGGGTAATCCCACAAGGCAGTAGAATTTTTTAATCAGAGTTGCCTTCACCGAGGTGAAGATACCATCCAAAGTTGTTGAGCTCCACCAGCCCGATGTTACATGCTGTAATGATTCAGCAAAAAAACTGGCTAATCAGAATCAAATATTTATTTTGTACAAAGAAACACGGATGTAAATTCTTTTTTTTTTTTTTCCAGGAAATATGAGATTTCTAATTAAATATGCTTCTTTTTTCTCTCTTTCTTGTCTAGTATTACTTGCCTCCCCCCCCTCTCTCTCCCTCTCTCTCTCTGGAAATCATGATGTGGAAGATAAAGGTAGAAGAGTTGTTTCATCAAAAAGTAAAGGTTTCTTCACTCCTTCCCCTTTTATGTTTTTTTTTTTTTTTTTTTTTTTTTTTGGACCAAGCATTTTAAATGTTTTAAACGTTTACTGCTTTTTTGGCTGGAAAAATTGGGGTGGGGGCATTTTGCCACTTGAAGATCTTACCTTTTGACTAGCCTGTTTGAAGTCCAATGGATTGAATGCTGAAAGTGGAATCTTTTCCAGATTTGGTTTGTTTAATAACTGAGAAATTATGTAGGTAGTTAAATATCCTTGGTAGTCATAGCGCTTTTCTAGTCACAATCATGTTCTACAAAGTCAAAAACAAAGCAAAAACTTCTTTCCAAACCAATCAAACTAAAAACCATGATAAATATTTGGACATATAAAGAACTTGAAGTATAAAAATATTTTTACAAAATTACCCGATTCAGCACTAAATAACATGAAAACGGTTGATATGCCAAAAAACAAAAACAAATCAAATAAAAACTGAATTTCAATAAAAAAAAATAAAAAAAACTGCCTTTAACAGAGTTTGGCACAATGGTTTTCTCAGGAAAATCAGATCTTACGATATCACTAGATGAGTACTTAACATAATTAGATCTTTCCTAAATAAGAGAAGAATCCAGGTTGTCCTCGATGGTCATACATCTAAACAATATGATATAAATGCGGGTGTATCTCCGGGGTCGATCCTTGACCTTTGTTATTCCTAATATTCATAAATGACCTCCCTGATAAAATTGTTTCTGAGATGGGTATATTTGCTGATGACACCACTCTCTATAACAGGCACGAGAGGGGGAAAAAATGAATACCTATCTAAGGAAATGGCAAAAACACTAGAGGAAGACCTCCAGTCTGTGGTTGAATGGGGACAAAAATGGATGGTCATATTCAATGCTGCTAAGACTAAGCTTGTTTCCTTCAATAATTACAAGAATCCTTCTCAACCACCAATAGCTATGACTAAAGACACATTACCTGAATGTACTTCTTTCAAACTCCTTGACCTAACGTTCACAGGGAACATGAGCTGGAACAGATAAATTGAGAGCATTGCCAAGGCTGCTGCAAAGATGATGGGCTCTCTCTACTGTGCTAGAAAGCTGATAGCTCCCTCTACCGTGCTACTTATGCCTGAAAGGATCCTAAATTTCTACATGGCCCCCATTCGCCCATGTATGGAGTATTGTTGTCACATTTGGGCTGGTGCATTTGCTACTAGTCTCTTGCTCCTGGACAGGGTTCAGAAGAGTCAAGCTTCAGCCTCTGTCTTGTCGACGTAATGTTGCATCCATCTGCCTGTTCTACAAGTATTTTAATGGGGAATGTTCCGACAAACTACAAGCTCTTGTACCCACTCGACGTAAATACCCCTGACGAACCTAACAAGCAGCAAAATCCCACCCCTTCACAGTAGAGATCCCTAGATGTAAGAAAGCCTTCTACTCTAATAGTTTCTTCCCCAGAACTGCTAGACTTTGGAACTCCCTTCCGAGTTCCTGCTTTCCCAACTGTACTGACATGCAGAAGTTCAAGTGTAATGTGAACAGACATCTTGCTGCTCAACTCCCTACATAGTATCCCTGCAACTTATGTCCCCGATAGTAGCCCCTTACATTAAAGTGGCACTGTGCCTTGTTTGGGGTGAAAATGGAATAAAAAAAAATTAAAACAATTCGTTTATAACATTTTTTATAAAAAGAATTTATTTATAAAAAATGCTTTTTTTTTTTTTTTTTTTTTTTTTTTTTTTTTTTTTAAGAATTTTTAACCAAAAATGTACCGGAAATGAAATGAAATTACAAACTATTCTGTTTACAAATTATAGCTACAAAACTAGATTCAGCATTAAATAGCGCACATATACGACATAATTATCTACACACACCTGCCCTCATTAGATCATAAAGAATTTTAAAGCCGGAAATGACTTCTTGTTAGACAGTTTAAAGGCTCCCATGTTCTTTTCAAATTGTTACAATCTTCCAAAGTAATTCATTCTATTTTTAGTACCATTTTTTTCAAATTTGCAACTATTAACATTTTTTAATTTTAGTATTTTTTTTATTATTTAATATTAAAAAATTGGCTGACTTTTTTACAAAAAAATCAAAATGTATTCTGGTGGATTTTGTTTTCTAATTATTTTCTTAAGTAGGATTTTTCTTTTTTAAGTTCGTTTTAGTACTTTATATTATTGCATTTTTTATATCAAAAAAATAATTGATTAATATTAAAAGGAATATATAAGTAACACAGAGGCGAGAAACACACATACAGACCTATGAGAAGAAGTGATAACGTGATTTTATTAATAATATGATGGTGTGATTAGCTCAACATTCCCGGGATTGTTGTGGACTGGAAAAGAGATTATCATCATGTCCATTAATTCTATTTGATCTGAATTTAATTAGTATGATGCGCAATTATAATTCATTAAATTCCATGCTTTCTTCATTTTCTTTGTGGTTTTACAAACAGTCTAAATCCTATGAAATGTAAGAATTGTAGGTAAGCTCTACTATTATATAAATGGAATTTTGTCTCTGTGTGAGTTCGTTCCCTCTCCTAAACGGTCGGGCCATTTTTTAAAAAATTCATACAAATGTATTTTATGTGCCTGGCAGTCTTTTTTGATAGGTTTTGTATTGCTTTGATAAGTATTGATAATCGATAATTGAAAAAAAAAAATCCAATGAAAGAAGAAACTGATGATTTTTGACCAAATGTTAACACCTTATACAACCTTGTATCACAAATGCATTTGGGAATTTTTATGACCACACAAGCAGAAAGGCCTAGCATATAGAATCAACAGTTGGTTATTTGATATGACAGGAACACGTTTGAAATGAATATTTCTATTTAGAGCGCAATTGAACCACAATGCTTGATTTTTGCAGTCTGAACTTTAATTACAACCGTTATATATAAATAATAATTTTATAAAATCAACAGTAGATTCCCCACAGTGCAATGTAGACTATAATGTATTGTGAACTGTCACTGCGGGGAGACATGTAAAGCTTCCTTCTGGTGCACCGCGATGGGTCCCCGACTAGAGTGCGCAATCAATAAATTTGATTGAAAAATGGTTGATTTCACTGATTTCGATGCCAATAAAAATATGGTCGTGTGAAAAATTGTTGACCAATTAATCCCAGGCAATGTCAGGTTTACCTGCTTGCCTAATATATGAAAGGCTTTATGTCTGTCTCCATATTTTCAAACTCTATCTCTCCGAAAACTGAAACTAAAATAGTCACAGAGCAACACTAGGGGCCTCAAATGATTGAATTTTTGACAAATTGTTCTTTTATGGGTTTTTAGTCAATTAAAATAGTTTTAAAAGGGTCAAAAATGGGTCAAAATTGAAAAAACATCGTTATGCATTTTGTACATTCATCTTTTATTTTTAATTTTTCATCAGTTCATATGCGTGCCACATTGGCACAGTGGTAACGTCACAAGCTTTGAATGCTACAGTTTTGCACCAAAATACTTTTTTTTTTTTTTTTTACTTTTGAAATCATCGCTCTATAATAATATATACGGGATCTGGACAAATTAAAATATCGTATTTAAGCATATTTTATGACCGGGCAAAGTCCCCCACCCTCCTGCTAGTTTATAGTAAAAGTGTAAGTAAAATATTTTATGAAGCTACTTGATATAAAGAACTAAAAAAAATAATAATAATATGACCAAGTCCTCTTTGATTCTCTCTCTGATCTTGAACACATGGTGCAATGGGGAAAGAAGGTGGCTGGTTAATTTTAATAACCAAGCTTCTATCTTTACATTATCAACGCTCTGATCCCCATCTGGTATTAATTGAAATGAATGGCTCTTATCTTGGTGAGGCCTCATGTTTTGACAAACTTCTGGGTCTTACCTTTACTCCTGATTTTAAATGGAACATGTACATCAAATCCATTGCTAAGGTCACTAGAAAAATGGTGGAATCCTTCTACCGCTCCAGTAGATATCTAACTGCCAATTTCTTTACCTCTATAAGAGCCAAGTGCGTCCAAGGATAGAGTACTGTTGCCACATCTGGCGAGAACTGCTAGAAGCAGCATATCCTGCCTTGACAGAGTTCAAAATAGACTTCATAGTATAATGAAGGATGCCGTTTTCTCTTCCCTGCAACCTCTTTTCTGCAGAAGAAACGTTGCGAGCTTGTCTCTGCTTTATCGTTATTTTCATCGCAAGTGCTTGTCTGAGCTCCAATCTATAGTCCTCCCTAGCGTGACTTTAATGAAAAACACTCTTCTAGCTAATACCACTATCAATAATTTCCCCCACTCTTTATCTGTGCCTAAACCTAAACGTAGATTCCATGAACTTTTTTCTTAGAACTGCACACCTGTGGAACTCTGTTCTGTTTTCCTGCTTTCCAACTGACTATAATATGATCGCTTTCAAGTCCAATGTAAACACGTTCTTGATGAGCTGTCCCCTTAAGTAATCCAATTTACCAAATTTCCACTACTAACGATTATTACGATATTATCCCATTGACTATTGTGAACTCATTAACCCTTATCCTGGAGTGGCCTCCTGGCCTTGATAAGTGGTGACTCCTTTGTAAAAAAAAAATAATAAAAAAGATAAAAAAAAAAAAAAAAAATAGCATTTACAAGTGTTAGATGAATAGATTGAAATGCCGAAAACAGCACTTCTTCCTCTTTTGTCAGAAGCATAACTCATGGAATGTAAGGACTAAAGGATAAAATAAAGGAAGCAAGAGTTACGAGGCTCTCAACAGTAAAACCAAGATCCATTTTTTACTCTTTTAATATTAGGCAGATCATTACGCATTGATTATTTATTGAAATCAAATATGTTCGCATTTAATATATTTAGGCTAGAATGTTTGTAATTAGTTTGGGAAAAGAAATCAGTTGTTCTCTACTTCTTTGTTATGTATACAACAAAAGCTGTTACTACTACTACTACTACTACTATTACTGTCATGTTTCGACAAATTACATTTATTTTATTTAGAGCATCCAAATTCACTGTTACCACTATATTAAGGAATAATCACATTAAAACACTGGTTCTTGACAGATCACCAAAGTTAAGCAATGATGAGCCGAGCCAGTACCACATGGGTGACCATTCGGGAATGCTAGGTGCTGCATGTAACTTGCCGGCACATAGAAATTTCCAGGTTGGTATCTGAAACCGTGTTTAATCCACTGGAAGAGATGCGCCCTCGGTCTTTGTTAAGACCTGTATCTAGAAGAAGAAAAACTCTCATATAAAACGAGTTTTTAATTTTTTTTTTTTTTTTTTTTTTTTTTTTTAATTAATACGGTAATATTTATTACCGTATTAATTTAAAAAAAAAAAAAACGAGTTTTTGATTTTCTTTTTTTTTTTTTTTAATTAATACGGTAATATTTATTACCGTATTATTTAAAAACAAAAAAAAAACGAGTTTTTTATTTTTTTTATTTTTTTTAATTAATACGGTAATATTTATTACCATATTATTTAAAAACAAAAAAAAAACGAGTTTTTGATCTTTTTTTTTTAATTAATACAGTAATATTTATTACCGTATTATTTAAAAACAAAAAAAAAAAAACGAGTTTTTGATCTTTATCGTAAAAAAAAAAAAACCCTCACCATATTTTGGGGGGAGCATATGACATAAATAATAAGGGAAGTAACTCAGTTATGCTAAAAACAAGTACTTGCAATAACCCTTATCCCTGAGTGGCCTCCGGGCCTTGATAAGTGGTGATTACTGTGTAAAAAAAAAAAAAAAAAAAAAAAAAAAAGTAATTTATATTTATGATTGTTAATGCACAATTTATTAAAAATTTGGCAATAGTTACATGCTATTTATCTTCCCTTTTGAACTGTTCAGTGTTTTTTTTTTTTTTTTTAACCAAATAATTTCACTAATTTTCGTCAATAAAATGTTTTCTTTAATAATTTTTTCCACCTTATTGTTTTTCATAATTTTTTGATATATTCATTATTGTAACATAACAACTAAGTAAAGACCATTGGTTTGGCTTGAAATTCAATATTAAAAATTTTGAATTTTGTTAATGTAGTGTAATTGCACAAATCACAAAATTATGGGTGAGGCTGATTTTCTATCTGTGTGAAATAGTAACTACTCCTAAGACTTGGTAGAGCAACTTGTTTAAGGTAAACTTTAAATAACACTAACCTTTCTCCATATTTCACAGCATTGCTTCCAATTGTCTTTAATTTCTCTTCACCTCGAGACTTTGGCTTGGGGGGAAATCTATGCAAATCCTTCTTTAATTATAGCTACTTTTCAAGAGGTATCCATTGTTTCTAGAGACAGTAGGAGATCAATTATAAAACGTTAATACATACCAAAAGAACATTCAGTTTAAACTTTCGAAATTTAATTTCAGAAAAATATCACAAAATCATATTGAAAAATTAATTAGAAATCTTTATATATATATATATATATATATATATATATATATAAACTGCCCCAGACAAGGCATGAAGCTACTTGATGTAAGGAGCTAGAAATACTACTTCCTTATCAAAAAAACTTGCCAACGTTAAGTATTAGATGAAATAGAAAGCAGCAATCCTTTCCTCTTTGTCAGAAATAGAATAATATCGCTATTTTTCTATTCAATCTGTTTAGAAACCATTGAACTGGAAAGGAATTTTTTTTATTGTTTTGATTGTACACAAACATGGCTGGGTGTGTCTACATGTCTAACGGCACAGACAACTTTCTCTCCTTTAGTCCAAGATCGGTATGAATTTGGGCATGGTTGAGTCTAGTTAGACCGGAAGTTCAACAGAGCATCCATAACTGGTAATCCTTCTGCTTCTTTCATTGATGCCCAGCACGCTGAACAACTATACAAAGAATCTGTAAAAGTTTGAAACGTTGATATTTTATAATAATTGACATGTTTTTGAGGTTCGGATATCAATGTATGCATATCTATCGTTTATAGCAGCATTTGCGTATGACAATCAGCGTGTTACAATCAGCGTGTTCATAAAGCATTAAAATTGTCCGTTTCAGAGTTATACTATAAGTCAACCTCGAGCTTAATCAATGTCAAATCGACACAAACCTCAGGATTCCACTTTCTACTGTCAATTGAGTGATTGTCTAATTCATCAGATGGAAAATAATCAATATTATCTTGCTTAAGTCAATCAGGACCCTCTGAGTCTTTATTCTTAACTAGCTTGGGTGCCCTGCATTGCTCGGGTATTTGGAGGTGTGTGTTGAGCAAAAAATACAAAAATAAGAGGAGTAAGCAGGCTTGAACCCATAACGCGCCACAGGAAAAAGAGGTGAAAAACAAAAAGCAAACTCTGTATTACTGATCTGCTTACCGTGGTTGTGACGTCACGAGCAGTCGCAATAATGCCTTTTCAGTGACGTCGTGAACGCATGGGTTGAATGACTTGCAAAAAATGCCAGCAAAAAAATCTACCCTTCCTGTACAAAAGTGCCCAGATGAGGGTGAAGGAATTAAACATACATACATTTAAATAAACAGGTGAGATTTATATTATACTAGCGAGGGGTACCCGGCGTTGCCCGGATGTTTTTAGGTGTGTGTGAAAAAAAACCCGAAATGTGAAAAAAAAAAACAGGTGCCCGTGAAAAAAAGCCTTGACAACGTGCAGTTGGAAAATAGTAAAGTGTGAAAAAAAAACAAGTGCGCGTTTTTGATTGATGTGACGGCGATAGCTATTCAGCAGTTAGCATTTTGTGCGGGACAGTTTTTAATGAGGTCAATAAATCGGTTTGTTTGTTTTTAAAAACCCGCTCCCTCGTCTCGAAATTAAAGCTACTGCCTGATATGACGAAGTTGACATTGACCAAACGTTACTTAGCTCTCTAGAGACCACTGACTCTGGGCCTGTGATTAGAGTCGAGTTTCGCTTTTTGTTTATACCGAAAACCGAATGTAACGTGTGCCGATGCGGGAAATGTGGAATAATTAACGTTTGAAAGTCAATAAAATTAAATTTACAGGTGAGCTCCGTGGTTAAGTCTTAGATATTACAATTTATAGATGATATAAAAAGTTTTAAGAAGTTGTGAAGCGAGCAAGGGCTTCTCTGAAAGAAGCCTTTTGTGCACATCGAGGAATTCGCTTTTATATTTATAGATAGACAAGGGGGGGGGTATCCGGCGTTGCCCGAGTGTTTGTAGGTGTGCGTGGTTGTTAATGAAAACCTAAAAATAAGCGAGCTAAAAAAGAAAACAGAAAAACGAACATTAAAACTTATCTGAAAAATAAAGCGGTGGGGGGGTACCCGGGCAGTGGGTAATCAAAACATCGAGAAAAAAAAAACACAAAAAAAACGAACGTTAAAACTAAAAACAAAAAAAAAACAAAAAAAAACATGTGAAAAATGGCTTAAATAAGCCTGTTTCGATATTAAAATTAAAAAAATCGGTGGGTACCCGGGTGTTTTTGGGTGTGTGTGGTCGGTCGGGGGTGGGGGTGTTAATGAAAACCTAAGAATAAGCGAAGTAAAAAAAAAAAGAAAACAGAAAAACGAATGTTACGGGGGAAAAATAGCTTAAATAACCCTGCTTCAATATTAAAATTTAAATAGAAAAAAAAAGAAGACATCTCACACCACGATTCAAACCCAAAACGTTTAAATAATGACCCAACGCTCTAACCAACTGAGCTAACGCAACGGACATGAAATTGTCTCAGTTCTTCAACTATTTAAACGAAATCAGGTCACGACGTCATCTGACGCAAGCGTAGAACCGATCTCGCCATGAGAGGGCAGTTTTTGTTTAACCCCCCCCCCCGTAGAAAATTGTTGATTTCAGGGTGAAAAAATGAACGTTTTGGGCCAATGTTTCGATATTTTTCGGGCGAAGGATGGAGTTTCAATATGATACTAAGTTTGTTAATTTTTGTTCTGTCTGTCGAAAGTTTTTAGCTGACACACATACACACATTTTCGCTTAGGAGTTTAGACAAAATCAAATGTGGGTTTGATCAGTGTACCTGTAGATATGAACTGGATTTGAACTTGTGACACCCAGGTTTTCAGTCTGTGTTGTTAACCACTAAGCCATTACATTTTTTTTGTGTTTGTGTACAATTATTCTCACATTGTACTTTTCACAAGTATCAGACGTATTTCAGTTTTTGGACAGAAAATGTACCAATCCTTACTAAATATAATTTCAATCTGTCTCCAGTTGATCCTAACAATCCCTGAAAGCCGATTATAAGCAATTAGTCTCTTCCATAAAAAAAGAAAGTGGAGAGTGATTTTCATAAATTAAGGTTGTTTTTGTTTGAATTTTTAAAAATCAAATATATATACTACTCAATCCTGTGCTATTTGAAAAAAAATAGATTATCAGCTTTAAAAATAGTTCATATGGAAATGTGTGAATACTGTTAAAATTCTTGTGTGTGTGTTTTTGTTGCTTGTTTTGAGTTTGTTTTTTAGCGGTTTGTCTTTTTGTTTTTTAAAGCTTTTTTATGTTTGTCTTTTTGTTTTCTAGCTGTTTGTTTTTCAGTTGTTCGTCTTTGTTTTTTGTTTTTTTGGTTTAGCTGTCTTTAGCTGTGGTTTTGTTTTTAGCTGTGGTTTTGTTTTTAGCTGTGTTTTGTTTTTAGCTGTGGTTTTGTTTTTAGCTGTCTTTGTTTTGCTTTTTTTTAGCTGTTTTTGTTTTGCTTTTTTAGCTTGTTTTTTAGCTGTTTTTGTTTGTTTGTTTAGCTGTTTTTGTTTGGTTGTTTTTGTTTTGTTTTTAGCTGTCTTTGTTTTTTAGCTGTTTTTTTTTGTTTTTTGGCTCATTTGTATTTTATTTTTTATTTTATTTTTTTTACGTCATGATTTCACAAATATTTTGGTTAAAAAATGCATACGAACACTTATTTTTCTTAACCTTGAGGCATTTTCAAATTTGTACTTTCAGCGAACAAAAGCAGTTTTCTTATCTCAAATGATGTACGATGCTTCTTGTGTTTGCAAATTTAATTTCACTTTAAGAAAATGGATTCATTATGATTAAGCAGTGGTTTTAAGTTTTATAAAAGAATTTTTCATACGGTTTCACATTTTTTAAGTGTAGGAGGAGGCAGACAATTTTCACTGACTCAGATTCCTAAAACAATAAATTTTCTTTGATTCCAATTAAACAACTCTTCATAATATCAATTTATTTATCCTGGAAATCGATCTCTCTGCACAGTTCAAATATTCCTTGGAAATTTCCATTATAATCTTTTTTAAAGTTGGCCATGACGAAAACCTGATGCCTACACATTCCTTTGTTAACTGATTTAAAGCTATTTCAAATATGTCTTCCCTCACTCCCCTCTCTCTCTCTCTCTCTCTCTCTCTCTCTCTCTCTCTCTCTCTCTCTCTCTCCCTCTCTCTCTCTCCCTCTCTCTCTCTCTCTCTCCCTCTCTCTCTCTCTCTCTCTCTCCCCTATCATGCTCATCCAACCAGTGACTTTCATATTGTGACAACGGTCTTGAAAACAAGCGTCCAAGGGTGACGGGTGCGTATTGTAAAAAGTCACCAACACTCGAACTCGAAACGCGACCAATAGGAAACGAAAAGGTGAAAAATGCAAATTAAGACGTGGTCGAATTTGAACAATATAAAAACTCCGGTATTTCTTTCATTTTGACTCTAGAGTTGGAGTCGTTTGAACGTATGGTTACTTTGCATGTTGGTGGGAAGAAAGAAATACAGATTTTCTACGAACGTCGAAACAGGAAAAGAAAAAGGATTATCGTTTTTGCATGTGTTTAGAGCATTTCAAACTGAAGAAACACTTCTTTCTCCCCCCCCCCCTTTTTTTGCATGTTCAAAGGCAAACTTTAATTTTAAGACTATAAAACAATATATAAATGAATCGGCCATAGTCAAGGGCAACCTTAGGCTGCCTTTTCATTGTCTACTTCACTAAGATGTAGGTGAGGACAACATTTCTTTATCTTGATTGTTCCACTTGCTCTTGATCTTCACCTTAATGTTGAGTGTTTAGCATATATTTTGAAATCCAAAAATTGCTTTAGAAGGATTAAATATTTAACCTATTTTTTTGCTGTCTATTTTAGGTATTTAATGTAAATTAAAATTCTACATTAAAAAAAATTCCAACATTTTTTTTTTTTTTTTTTGTACTTTCACCATTGGCTTCAAAGAAACATGATTAAAAACCCTATTGGAAATATTTAATAATTTTTAGAGATACACCTGTTCGGGGGTTACATCGACCAAAACGTGAAAACCACACTCAAGATGAGAACAGTAGTCCGATGAAGTCAAATAATCTGAATAACCAATCCTCATCTCAAAAATTCCGAAACGTTTACACATTCCTTCATTAACTGATTTAAAACTATTTCAAATATGCCCTCTTCCTCTGATTGTGCAACTCTGCTCATCCAACCAGTAACTTTTGTATTTGAAACATACATACTTTACAGTATGATAAAAAAATATATAAATGGATCAACCATAGTCAAGAGCAACTTGAAGGTTGCCTTTTTATTGTCTATTTCACTAAGATGTAGTTGAGGATAGCACTTTACCTTGATTGCTCCACTTGCTCTTGATTTTCACCTTAATGTTGAGTGTTTAGAAAGGCATCATCAAGTATGATTGTCTTAATTTTTGTTATCACTTGACTGGGGATTGAATCCTTGGCTTATTAGAAGACAACATTTTGGACCATTCGTCTGTCCACACTTTTCTCAATAACTACGCGTTGGAATCTTTTGAAATTTTGCACAAACATTAAACATGATATGAGTAAAAATGTAACAGAACGGATTTTCTAGGAAAACTCCGGTTGCCCCCCTAAGGGGGCCTTTTGGGTTAAAATGACCAAAATTAACACTTTTGTGCTTATTAAAAAAAAATTGATGCCTTGGATTTTTATAAAATTTTCTGAAAAGTTGTAACTAACTGATTTCTATATAATTTTGTTTGTCTATACTTCACGATAACTCTTGAGTGTGCCCCAGCGGCTCTTTTATACCTAATAAAAACACTCAATTTTTGAGACTATTTTACCACATTTGTCAAAAGTTTTCTGTGTATGTCTGTTTAGAAGTTTTGCATGGTGCTGTACTCAAATTTAAATATGTAAAGGCCTTGGGGACTTTTGGGGCTAAATGGGGGGGGGAGCAAATGATGGATTTAGTCCTTTTTTTGCATGGTGCAGAACTCAAATTTACATATGTCAAGGCCTAAAACTGCACCGATTGTTCATTTTTACCAGGATTTGACGTACCCTGAGGACTTTTGGGGCTAAATGAGGGGGGGGGGGTGAGCTTAGTCATTTTTTTATGCCTTGTTCACTGTGTACTCACGGGGGACCATGCATGCTTCACTTTTTTTTTTTTTTTTTTCTTTTGATGTTGTAGTTTGCTTGAAGCATTGTGCATAGTGTGAAAGAAGTTTTGTTTGAAGGCTATATCAATGCGGTTCAAAAGAAACACCATTGACACAAGTTAGTATATACAAGGCTCTATGGACAAATTTATTTTTGACAACTAAATATTTTCGTTAACTAGCCAAATAGAAACGTTGCTAGCCAAACCCACATGATTTTTAGAATATGACATCTTCGTTCTGTGACGAGTATGTACATCATAAGTGTTTTTCTGTATTTTTATTAAAGTGTCATTCTAAATATACAACAAATTTTATGTTGATACTTGCAGGTATAAACTTTCTAATTTCTTCAGATGTTTTTGTTTTTTTAAACAGCCTTCGTTAAAGAAAGAGTATATTGTTCTGTTAAACTTTTATTGTTGAAATGATTTAACTTTGTTTTATTTTAAAAAAAAAGTTGAAAAGATATTTTTCACAACGCTTTGGAAGATTTGTTAGTGTAAAAAAAAAATGCAATCGCCAAAAGCATTTCATTATTTCTAGTTGCCACTTTGAAAAATCACTCACAAATACGACTGCTTCACTCGCAATGTAGATTCCTGATATAAAAGAATAATGACAATATTGGAAGACATTTTCAATAATTTTCAATTATTTTTATGTTTATTTGCCAACATAATGTGTCATACAAGACGGTAGGTGTTGATGTCCCTAATTTTCGAGAGTCGTATCTCTTCTTCAGGGTGGGTGATAAAAAAACGTGTACAACTGTTTAGTGAGGCTTTCCTTTGTCTCTTATTTATTTAAACAGTTAACATTAAGGTGAAGATCAAGATAAAGAAATGTCATCTTCACCTACATCTTAGTGAAGTAGACAATGAAAAGGCAGCCTAAGGTTGCCCTTGACTATGGCCGATTTATTTGTATATTGTTTTATATTCTTAAAATTAAAGTTTGCCTCTGAACATGCAAAAAAAAAAGGGGGGAGGGGGGGAGAAAAAAGTGTTTCTTCAGTTTGAAACGCTCTCAACACATGCAAAAACGATAATCCTTTTCCAACTGTTTAATGAGGCTTTCCTTTGTCTCTTTTATTTATTTAAACAGTCATGGTGAAGATCAAGAGCAAGTGGAGCAATCAAGATAAAGAAATGTTATCTTCACCTACGTCTTAGTGAAGTAGTCAATGAAAAGGTAACCTTCGGGTTATCCTGACTATGGCCGATACATTTATATATATTTTTTATTAGATTTTTCCTAATAACATAAGCTAAAACATCTTTGTCAAAACATCAACAAAACTTTTACCATTAAGCACACTGCATGTACATGGGTGATGCTTCAATACCACGCATTTCATATGTATTTATATATTGAAGAGTTTAGTTCCCAAATATTTGCTACTTTTATATTAAGATTTATAAACTTTATGACTCTAAGATTGTCAGTGGAAAAAAAAAACACGATCGACAAAAGATAAGCGTGTTAATGATTCTAGTCACCATTTGGAAAAATTACTCACAAATGCAACCGTAAAGCCCTAAATATTAATTTTAAATATTGGCTTGTTCTCCTCAGCCTAACATTCACAGACAATATGAACCAAAACAAATACATTGAGGACATTGCAAAGGCTGCTGCAAAGAAGGTGGGTTCCCTCTATCAAGCTAGAAGACTACTTACACTTGAGAGTATCTTGTATCTTTACAAAACCACCATTCGCTCATGCATGGAGTATTTTTGCCTCATCTGGGCTGGTGCATCTACCAATAGTCTCTCAGTTTCAAATCTAATCGGTCCCACTGCAATATTGCATCTGTGTTTGTTTCACAAATATTTTAATGGAATATGCTCTAATGAACTCGTTGCACTTGTGCCCCACCCCCGACATAGATAACCTCAATAAATCCACTTAGCAACAAAATCTCACCCCTTCACAGTTGAGGTCCCTAAATGCCAGAAAGCTTTTTAATCTAATAGTTTCTTTCCTCAAACAGCAAAGGTCCTGGATATGACCTTAAACTATAGCCAGTGGTGAGGCCCCAGCTTGAGGGCTTTGGGGAGTGTGGAGCCACCCTTTAATTACCATTGCTCCTAGGTCCACTTTATTACCTGGAGTGGTAGTACCTGTTAGGGTCCTAACTATGGGTTAAATAGAAACCGATTTGAGAACAACAAATATATTCTATTAAAAAATTTTCTTCAAAATGTTTGGATTCGGCATTAAATAACCCGAAAAGGGTTGATATGCCGTAAAACAACCAACCAAACAGCAAGACTTGGGAATTTCCTTTTCTGCTACCCTGACTGTACTGATATGCAGAAGTTTAAATGTAACATAAACCAACGTCTTGTTAATCTTGCCTAGGCATGGTTCCAAATAGTAGCCCCTTATGTCCAATTGGCAATATGCCATGTTAGAGGTGCATTTAAGTTAAAAAAAAAAAAAAAGATTAAAATAAAAAAAAAAAATAAGACAGACTTTTGTTGATTTTTCAAATGTTAATGCATTTCTTTAAACTTTTTAATTAAATGAATAAAATATCTTTTTTTTTTTTCTTCAATTTTAGGTAAGCATTCTCATGGATTAATTCTGAAGTCTTTGATGGGTTTTCATGTTGGATTTACTATTCAGTGAAGGATTTTTACAAGAAAATGGTTTGATTTTTTTTTTTTTTTTTTTTTTTTTTTTTTTTTTAAGTATTCATTTTTGCTTCCTTTATTTCTTTTCTTCCTTTTTCTTTTTTTTTTCAGCTTATTTCATAAAAATAAAATAAACATTTTAAATATGTTTTAACAAATCATATCACATCAATGTCTTATTTATATAAGAACGTTGTCCTTTGCTTCTTATAGGTCTTGGTCATTGTCAGTTCTAAGAAGAAAAACAGGGTTTGGGAGGGGGGGTCAGCTTTTATTTACTGCATGGTTTGGCTGTTAGTTAGTCCCCATTTTGTACCAAATGTCCCCAAGATTTTCCCACTTTAATGATTTGCTCTATTTAGAGTTATACAGTTCTTTCTATTAAGGGTTGATGATCCACTGACTAGATATTGAGGAGTGAGCGGGGAGGGGGCTTATTTGATCATTTTCTCCATCTCAAAAAGTTAATAATAAAAATAATATCTGATGCCAATACAGGATCCCTCACTGGATCATCAAAATTAGAGTCCATCAAATTTTGGTCAGTACGAGTCTGTTTTTCAATGAGAATCTTCCATTCTCTGTCTAGGATTTCTACAAAAGCAGTAGTTTGTTGTTGCTGGTCCCCATCTGTGGAGGTTGCTCTTGCTCGGTTGAGGGTCATCCAGTCCTCCATTCAAGTAGTCCTTCCAATCATTCCGTCTGTCAATGTGGTAGTTCTTTGACTGCACAGGGTCATAATACTGCTTTTTTGATTTTTAAATCTACCTCTTTGTTGACCATGGCCAGATAAGGGGTTGTCTTCTGTTGATTTTGTGTTTTTCAGATTCTCGCAGAGGCATCCATTCAGATAGGAGGAGGAGGAGGAGGAGGTGCCATACCAGCCAATTTATATACTGATGGTGGTGGTGTTAGTCTTAATATACCAGCGATCCTGTAGCATGCATTTTTTAGTTCTTGATCAATTCAGTTGGCATTGAATGATCCGACCCAAACTGCAGCAGAATATTCAGTGAAAGACTAATGCTGCTGTGCACATGATTTTAAGGTCGGCTCTCCATTTTGAATTTGCTGGTTTAGTCATTAACGTACTCCTTATAGCAGCCTTCTCCTTTACCTTGCTGCAGGATTCTGCTTAGTGCAACACTCAGGTAGATAGGAAAAGTGACATTTTGTAGTTCATTACCATTCAAGATTTTTTTTAATCAGCAATATTCTAAAATTATTGATGTTGTTTGTTTATCAATATTTTTCCTTGGACTTTGAAATAAAATGTTTGTAAGATGTTGTTCAAAATGTCAATTTTAGCAATTACGTTACTCAATTTATTCTTAAATTCATTTAAAAAATAAACTAAAACAATTATTTATTAAGGATTAAATAAAATTCAAATTTGAAAGAAAGTTGATGCATCTGTTCAGTCTGGAAAGACACGGGATACCCCCTGTAGGGACAGCTGCATGTGTAATTGTGAGGCAAGGGTTGCGCAGTCACCAACCACACCTCTCCTGAATTTGCACTGCTCAAGTCCAGTGGTAAAGAAAAGTCCAGGATGCCTGGAAACAATGCTGAGATAAGCGGAGAGGATATACAGCACCTGGAAGTTCTAAATGGTCACCCATCTGGTACTGGCTAGGCTCATCGTTGCTTAACTTATAAACAAGAAAGAGTCTTTCTGATATTTTCTATCTTGAGAATAACAGTGACTCTTAAATCCAGCTATAGATTTTCATAGAAAGTGTTTATGCTTAAGAATTAATCTGTTTTCTGCCATTTGCTTGGGTTATTCAAATATTGGGTGAGACCAGAACGACTTCCATTGGTTCATATATGTATATACATCTAATATATAAAATTATGTTCATCAGATTTTCAAAGTTGAACTTTAATCGCATTTAAGCTGAACCATAAAACTTTGATTCTGACGAGCCAATTTTCATTTGATATTCTTGGGCCTTATTTCCAATACATTATAATTTCACCGTTAAGATGCAGAACCAAACAAAAATGGTATGGTCACATAGAAATATAAGAAATATAAACAATTTTGAATATAATGGATTCCAAGCACTTAAAGTTGGTAGAATTGGTATAATATATGAGAATGTGTGTGAGAGGACATTTCTCAACCTATATACTCAACGAATTTTTTATCTACAGACTTGAAATTTGGTTTCAATCTAAGCTCAAGTAATTTTTTTTTTTTTTTACTTATAAGAAAAGAACTGTTTAAAAACAAAAGCAATACTTGCATGCATATGTCTGTTTCTTTCCGTTCTTTTTTTTTAAGGAATGTAGCGTTACCTTTAATGCCGGGCAACATCTAATATATATATATATATATATATATATATATATATATATATGAAAGTGAATAAAAATAATTTTAATTAAATTTTAAGATACGATAATGTCAAAATAGATAAAACAAGAGACTTCATTTGTATATTCATGTTGAAAGAATGGATGGACTTGTTGGGTTTGTATGTGTAGAACAGTTGAGGTAGTAGGGTCAGGTGGCAGAGAAAGGCACGGAGAAACATGGGTGATAGTGATAAGGATTGACTTCAGAGAAAGGAGAATAAAGACTTAGATAGGTAAGTTTAGAAATCAGTTTCTGAAAGCTGTTGAACATGCCAGAGTGTAAAATGGCTGTTAAATCAAATTTAATGCTTCATTCTTTTGGTGGACATATGCTCAGTCATCGAGCACTTTTTGATAAACACAAGGGTTTCAGTGGATTTACATCTAGGAAACTACAACTATATAACCATCTCATCTATATATATATATATATATATATATATATATATATATATATATATAATGTTAGAATGCGTGTGTGTATGAGGACAATTCTCAACCTATATACTCAACGAATTTTTGATCTACAGACTTGAAATTTAATGTATATAGAGTATACAACTATCATATGTATGTACTAGCAAAGATATTTAAAAGCAAATAGGTTATATCAAAGTTGACTCTTATATTGTTACATGTAAAAATTGAAACAATCACAAATAATCACAATGGTTAACGTTTAATTGATTGATTGAGTGGGGTGGAGGAATGGGATCTGATTCAAATTCACAAAGAAGTTGGCCGGTGCCATGCTGGTGGCCCCCTGAGTTGATGATGAACCCCAACTTAGTGTGCATCATCCCTAGGTGAGGGAGTTTATGAAGATTTGTACTAAATATGACCTTAACCTTTGACCTTGAAAAATGGCATGCACCATCCTGTCAAATACCATCATGAGAGGTTTCGTCATGATCGAACCAGTGGTGTGGGCTGTAAGAGAGTATATATACATAGGCTATGACCTTGACCTTGAAAAATGGTGTGCACCATCCCTAGGTGGGGGACCATCATCATCCCAGGTATGGTCATGATTGATTCAGTGGTGTGGGCTATAGGAGACTTGTCACAGACACACACGAATGCTACTACTTTATATATATGGATGGTATGCACCATCTCTAGGTCGGAGACTATCACTATGCCAGGTTTGGTCATGATCAGTCCAGTGGTGTGGGCTATAAGAGAGTTGTACACACAAACGCTACCACTTTTTATATATATACATACACGCACGCACGCACGCACACACAAGGTTAAAGGTAATGACTAATGAATTTAACGAGGCTATTAAAAGTAATCAATAAAAGAAGATATATTTTTATTAATAAAAACAAATTTACATGATTGCGACACTGGATATATGCTAATGTTTCGGACAAATGGTAAGTTAAAACCAGAAGTCTGTTGGATTGTGTAGTGGACTTTCGGTCAGCGTTCAAGTTGTGGATAACTTGACAAAGACTAAAGTTACTTCTCATGAAAGAGGACAACTATTTATGGCACAATGGGAGATTCCATTGTGCACACATGGGCCAGTCTATTCCTTGGATTGTGATTGGCTGAATCACCTGATTGGATATGCTTGTACATAAATACAAGCCCTCAGTCCAGCTCAATCTGATGTCTGTCTTGTGCATGAGCTGAACCCTTGGTAAGTGTTGCTGCTATTATTGTTGTTGTTGTTGTTCTACAAAGTCCTTTTCAGGCGACTTAATAAATAATTGCTTTCCATAGAAGAAACCAGTCCTCAAAATTTTCAAATAAATGATTGTATATATACGCACAGTAGCTGCCTACATCCTGGCCTTACCTGGGAAAGGAGATTCTGTAAACTGCAGAAATATCTTAATCTTAACTTAAATATGGGTTTCTGTCCTTGCTTTTTTTTTTATGCAAGTAAAAGCCAATATAATGAATAAATGTGAAACATTCGTCGATCATCATCCAATCTCGGGCAACGTCTGGTCACCCTGCTTGTAATGAATAAATGTAATCATTTTTAAACAGGGATAAGATGTATGCATAGTTTTGTGAAATGTATGAACGCAACTGTCCCAAATTACTACAATACACGCATTAACCCTTGTCCTCAAGTGGCCTCCGGGCCTTGATATGTGGTGACTCCTTTGTAAAAAAGAAAAAATTGTTGTAAATGGTGAGAGTGAACAATTTGTGTGAATTTCCTAAATTTCCATTTTCTATTGAAACCGATAGCAAGAGAAAAAGTTTAAATCTTCTATAATATAAATCTCACCTGTCTGTTAAATGTATGTATGTCTGCCTCAAACTTTTAACAGAGGCAACAGTTTTTCACGAGATTGGTATCGTTTTGAAGCTCGGCCCTTTGGTCGACAAATATTAAAAAATTGGCTAAAACCTATAGTTCCTTCACCCTCAACTGGGCACTTTTCTACAAGGAGGGGTCGTTTTTTTCGCCGATATTTTTGGAAGTCATCCTCTCTTTTTGATTGACTAGTCTTAATTTAAACCTTCGCCACTTCCGGCTTAGCAATGGATGCGACGGCAAAGACATAACGGATTTTTTTTCATGTTCTTTTCCTCCTTCGTGGTATGGGTTTGAGCCGCCCACCTACTACCACTTTTTTTTTTGCTCAACACAAACCTCCAAACACCTGTGCAACACCAGTCACCCAGGCTAGTTATTATATAAAAGACACTTTGTGTGTCTGTGAGTTCGTTCCTATAGAATCAAAATAGCTGGGTCGATTTTTATGAAATTTAATACAAAGGCATTTTATGTGACTGGCTGTGTTCTTAGATAGGTTTTGTTTTGGAATGTCTTTGATAAGTATCAATAATCAAAATGATTTGATGAAAGAAGGAATAGGCAATTTTTGACCTAAGTTAACACCTTACACAACCTAACATCACCGGTGCATTTGAGAAGTTTTATTACCACACAAGCAGAAAGGTTTGACACAAAATCACATTCGAAATGAATGTTTCTGTTTAAAAGACAATTGGAGTATGATACTTGACTTTTGGCATTTTACTATTTTCAATGACAATAAAAATATGGGAGTGTGAAACATTCGTTGATCATCATTCAATCTCGAGCAACGTTGGGTCACCATACTAGTTATTTTATAAGATAATAAAAACATAATAAAATTTTTTTTTTTTTTCTGATTAAGTAATTTGACAAGTTACTTTAAAGTTTGATAAACAAAGAACCTCCCTCCTTTCCCCCCCCCCACACTCTTTTGTTTTAAGCATTTTTGAATGATTATTCTGGCCCGCAATAATGCATTTTTGTCTAAAATAATTGTCTTCTTTTTTAAGTTATAAAATTTGCAACTAAAATTTAAAATACTTCTTGGCAATTTTCTCGTTGAGTGACTTCATAGACAAATAGCTTTCCTAGAAATTACTTTTATTTGATCAATTTATTACTAAAGTGTATGTGTGTGTATGTATATATATATATATATATATATATATATATATATATATAAAATTAAAACTGTAAGTTGAACTTTACAATCAAAATTATTTTAGCAGTAGTAGCTTTATAAATATTATCACCATCTTTATTATTTTTTTTTATCATTACTAAATTGTTATTATTATTACACATAATCATTGACTATATTATTATTATAATTACTTTGCATTTATTATTATTATTATTTTGTCATCTTTATCATCATCATGACGACTTTTCGACAGCCTTAATAAGCTATGATTCTGCAACACTTAAAACTTTATAATCCTCACTCTCCCAACGTTTTTTAATAATGACATCGAATTTAACACTTTATAGAAAAATCTGTTTCATTCTGTCCAGACAATTTCCGGTCAGAGTAATATGAGCTTTCACAGACTGATCTTAATTTCTTCAAAATTTAATCTGAAATCACTTTTTCTAATTAAGCCGATGATGAACGTTTTCATACTGGTTTTCTCTCCTTTTATGCTCCGTCCCATTTAACTGGAGACAAACTTCTCTTTGGACTACTGCACTGTCCGGAAAAAAAAAACAATTTTCATTATTTCAGCTGTTTTGAAGGCTTCCCAATTGGATTATAGGTATCGCACGCTGGACTTATTTTGGACTTCATTCCCTCTAAAGAACTATTTTCACATTTCAGATCAACTTCAGAGGATTTTCATGCAAGCTGCAATATTATGCACAGTTTGTTTTTTAAGAAAAAAACTATATATATATATATATATATATATATATATATATTTTTTTTTTTTTTTTAACAGTAATCAATGTTTCGGGGGCCTACCCCGCGTCAGCGTAGCTTGATTGTTATTAGGATTCGAACCCTGGACCTTATGTATTTCAGTCCAGCGTTTTATCCATTACGCTATAATGCCATAGACGATTTACTGTTTAGTTTCTATCGTTTATATTTATGTAGTGTTCGTTGATTTTTTTTTTTTAAACGATATTAAGATTAGCGTCTTCGCTGACGAGGGGTAGGGCCCCGAAGCATGCATGTACGTAGATTAACGTTTTAAAAATAAAAATTTTTTATTTGTTTATGTCCAAAATAAAAAAAAATGGGCAATTTCTAAAAAACATCCGATTTTCAAGGTGGAGACTCTAATCTTAATATCGTTTTAAAAAATCAACAACAAAAACTATATATATATATATATATATATATATATTATTCAATAGAGAATTGGTTCTGTAATATTAAATACGAAATCTGCATGAATTAAAATATATTGAGCTTATTTTACAACCGATAAGGTCGGATGCCCCATCCCTCCTCCATGCTAATAATACAATACAACAGGCATCTATGATCTGAGGGTTTTTTTTTTTTTTTTTTTTTTTTTTTTTTTCTTCACCTGGAAATTTCGTATTTCAACTTATACACTCGTGCATATTATTTTGTTATAATTTACTTTGGCTTTTACTAAATTATGTCTCTTCATCATAAATAGTATTTTTAGTTGAATTTATTTATCACTCGATGTACCGGTGACCCGTTGAGTCACAATCGTTTTCACTGTTTCATTTTGATTTCATTCAATAAATTATAAATTGTGACATATCCGTTTAGTGTTTTTATTGTATTTACTAGTAGTCGTAGTATTATATATTTTATACAGAAGAAAATCATGTTTTGGTGTGTACAGGCTCACCTAAATGACGATGCTAAAAAAAAAGTCATTCTTTCTCTAAATGATCTCAGATACATTAAGAAATATTAGAGGGTGGTTGAATCAACAGAATAAGAGAAGGTGAGGAAAATGAATAAGAAAGAAATGGTTGACATGTTAAATAATTGCAAATTACAACTAATGAGAAAAAAATGGCAGTTTTTTTTTTTTATCCCTCCCCCAAACTGAACTATCCCAGAACTATGGTATATTTTAAATTTGTGTTCTTGAGCCATAACAGAATAGACTTGGATCACCTCACATTTGGCATAATAATAGATATGTAGTTTATTTTTGTGTGTGTGACTGAAGGGTTTTGTTTTGCAAAACCCAAAAAAAACACAGTAGTAAACAGTAATAAAACTTTTGTTTTGGGAATATTTCAAAAGTTGCACAGCTAAATATTGCAATCACATTGAAGCTCTTAAAAGAATTAAATAATTTTGATGATAATTAAATATAGATTTTTTTTTTTTTTAACTATGAATTTTTCAACTTTACTAATTTTTTTTTTAAATGTTTTATTTTTAATTATAGGAATGACTTCTGAAGGTAATTAAGACCTTTTTTCATCCCCTAAAACACTCAATGGGCAATTTTCAAGCATTGTGGGTTTTTAAAAAAAAAATTTTTCTTAAAAATGTCATTTTCCTCTTTCCCTTTCCTTTTTCACTTTCATCCTTCTTTTTTTCTTTCCGTATTTCCTGTTTTTCGTTTTTCTTTTTATTAAAACTTTTATTTTTTCGGAAGCATCTTTCCATTTTTCTTGCTTTTCTCTGCTTATTTGCTTTTGATATGGTTTTCAACATTTTTTTTTATTTTACATTATTCGTAAAAAAATTTACATCATGTGTCATACTCGTGATCCTAAAGTCACCACCCTACACATGCTCACATGTTACAAATATTGAGAACTTATAAATTTCTCTCGTCATTAGTTTGGTTTCAATCTCTGACAATCTGATTATGTTTTCACCCGTGAGCGATCAATAAACAAAAAGTCTGTTTGTATATACATGCTCTTCTTATTCTCTCCATCATCGCTTTTCATGCATGGCCATGATTATCTCTTACCTAAGATGAATAAAACTTTTTATGTATGAATGGCATAGGGAGACGTTTGCTGAGTTTTCTTCAAGATTTTATTGCAGGTTTTTATACGTGTTACTCTTTATGATTAATTGTTCCAACTCTAGTCAAGGTTCACACAAGCTTGAAAAGTCCTTGAATTTTGACTTTTGCATTGAAAATCTATTGTTTCTATTATTACCTTGAAAAATCCTTAAAAATATGGAAAATGTCTTGAAATGTCTAGTAAAAATTTGTGTTGCAGTATTAAAAATAAAATCGAAATAAATTCTGTTAAATTATTATTTTTTTTTTTAAGTATTAATAAAAATATCATTAAACTATTTTTTTAAATATTGAAAATAGAATCCAAATAGTGTTCTGAAATTACATCATATTATCATGGATACAATATCTATATCTATATAAAAGCCAAGTACGTCCAAGGATGGAATACTGCTGCCATATCTGGATACAAGAGTTACGTCCCTTTATCACAAAACTATCTGATGTTTACCATATATTAACATCGGGTAGTTTCGTGATTAAGGGACGTTTAGACAAATTTATAATGAGGAAAATGACTTTTAACCATGCTTGGTTGGTTAAATGTAAGTGCGTTAGCAAATATGATTGTCGACAGGCATATTGTTTTGTGTGTAAATGAAAATAACTTTTCCTGTTGTCAATTAAGTTTTTTTTGGCTTATATCATTGTTTATATATCAAATTTTGTTTTGACAACTTGAATTTTGTCTGGAGAAGACCTTGAAAGTTCTTGGAGATGGACATTGAAAATTTGTACGAACATTGACTAATATATAAGATATCTTCACTCCTAACACAATCCTTTACCTGTTTAAGAGTCAAATATGTCCTGAAATGGAGCACTGTTGCCATATTTGGGCAAGACTACTTAGAGTACGTGACAGAGTTTAAAACCGGCTTTGAAACCTCGTAGGAGATGCTTTTTCTTTTCTTTGCAACCTCTTTCCCACAGAAGAGACGTTGTGAGCCTGTCCCTACTGTTGTTATTTTCATGTGCTCGTCTGAGCTTGAATCAGTAGTTCCACCCTGCCAAATCTTTATAAAAAAAAACACTCAACTAGCTACCACCACTATCAACAATTTTTCTCCTCTCTATCTGTGCCCAAATTTAAATGCAGATTCCACGAACAAAGCTTCTTTCCTAGAACTGCCTTTAATTCTACCCAATTCGCACCATTAACGATTACTGCATTACCACCCTACATTCATTAAGAGAATGGACTTAAGAGAGACTATGTAGCCAATTATTTAATTACTAACTTAAGAAATGAGTGACGCAACGGACACAGACTTACGGTAATATTCAGCTTAGGTAATTTTAAATTATTGTACACAACTCGTCCACATGCTTCTCACACTGACTTTTTTAAAAAAAACGTTTGCTCATATCGTTTGACCATGTTTTATCTACTGCATTTGACCTGTTCCCCCCACTCGCTTCAACTCACATCAACTGTCTCTAGATACAATTCTGTTTGCACATAGGTATCATGACATGCACTAAAGGTGACTCTTATCAAAATTCACACGAGCTAATTTAATCGCTATTTAATGGGGTAGCATGCCTATGTAACAACTGAATTAATCTTAGTTTGTATTTGAAATGAAAACTCTACTCAGCTTAGTGTTCTTTTTTTTTTGTATAAGAAAGCCACCACTTATCAAGGCCCGAAGGCCACCGGAGGATAAGGGTTAATGTATGTAGGGTGGTAGTGTAGTAATAGTTAGTGGTGTAAATTGGGTAGAATTTGATAATTTATGGGGACGATTCAACAAGAACTTGTTTGCATTGGACTTGAAGGCTACCATACTGTAGTCAGCTGAGAAGCGGAGCAGTGTTTCACAGGCGGGCAGTTTTAGGAAAGCAGCTTTGTTCATGGAATCTGCATTTAAATTTAGGCACAGATAGAGAGTGGGGAAAATTGTTGATAGTGGTTGTAGTTAGTGGAGTATTTTTTGTGAAAATTTGGCAAGGAGGAACCATAAATAAACACGCGGGCAATGCTGGGCATCCGGGCTAGTTTTGATATACGAGTTGCTTCTGAAAGAAAGGAAACACATAAAATGTCCACGACTATTTCTTAAACATAATAATAGACACTACATTTTTTTCAAACTTGGGAATTTTTATGTTGACCTTGAAAACTTGTATGGAATTTCAAACTGAACCATTTATTAATTATTCTTGTTCCATCAGCCATGACTGATTAGAAGTCTTAAGTAAGTTTTATCTTATTTTTAATATTGCCTGTAGTAAGAATTGAACTTTCAAATTCCTAAATTGCTTTGAACCGTTATGTCATAGAACCATTTAAGGCTAAATACAAATAACAAGCAATCCATTCGAAGAACTTTTTCTTCTGTATTCTTGCAAGTCTTCTAGGTCTGTTTCGTGGCAAGAGTTCATATTTAATTCGAATGACCAGTCTAGTATATATGTTTGCTTGCAATATGTTCCTGTACTTTTATATTGTGTTTGATGTTTGCCGATAAGTAAATATTTCTGGTAAGTATTCGCATATTTCTACACTGATTGGAAAGGATATCAAATCGCATAACATGACTTCAGTTTTCACTTTGCGGACATTGTCAGAAAGTTTTTGATATAGTTTGTTTTTTTGTTGTTGTTGTTTTTGTTTTTGTTTTGTTTTTGTTTTTTTCTCTTTTCTGAATAGAGTTTGTTCAAAAAATAAAATATTTTGTCTATTATGTAAAGAAAAGTTCTATTTTCTGTCTGCGAATACATTGATGAACACGAAATTTGTGACCATGATGATGTGTATGTATCTATCTATTCATCGTGGTCACAAATTTTGTGTTTAATTTAATACAAGGTTATAATTGAAAACTGAACCCCCAGGTGAAAAGTTTTAAACAAAATTTTTTTTTTTTTTTTTTTTTTTTTTTTATAATCTGAAACTTAAGTCTGTAATCGATGATTTTAACAGGAAAAAAGTTATAAAATTAAAAAAAAAAAAAAACAGTGCAAATTGTGGAATTTAGAGAGGGTGGGGGCAATCTCGACATTTTTTTTTTTTTGTTAAAACAAAGATTTTAAGAAACTTTTTGGAGTTTGAACTCATATTTAATGTAATTTTCTCATTTTTATCTAGTGATCACTTCTTAGATTTTATATTTCCTAAATTTTCCAGTGAACACTCTTTTTCTTTTAATTTTATGCTACATTGTTGAAAGCTATTTTAGATATACTCGTATATTATTATCGATTGCTCCGACTGACTTCTAACATGTGACACTCTTTTGTGGATTAGTACACTCGACTGCATTGGGCTTAGTTTTTGGGACCTCTCTGGATCAATCTCAGACACGTGGATTATGCGTGAGGACTATTTTACATGGAGATTTTACATTGTAGTCCATCTTTGAAACGATTCCTGATTATTTACTTACCTCTGAGGTTCGATCAAGGATTATCTTAGCCAAGATTCCTTTCATTGAAGTTTATTTTCAAACTGATTTTTATTGAACTAGTGTTGTCCCCCCCCCCCGGATTTCTATTGTCACACTCGGCTTTCGTTGGGGATGGCAATAGTGTATGCATGACTGACTTTGCTTGGTGACACAAAAAATGGTCAAGAGAGTGACCCCCTTGCAAGCAGCGATGGGTTTTTCGCCTCCTCTCATCAGAAAACCACTTTACAATGTCCAACCAAAATGGATCTGATGA
Source organism: Euprymna scolopes (assembly GCF_053919585.1). NCBI lineage: Eukaryota > Metazoa > Mollusca > Cephalopoda > Sepiida > Sepiolidae > Euprymna > Euprymna scolopes. The sequence goes on from NC_136518.1 coordinate 85,270,319, forward strand.
AATATTTTCTCGCACACTGTGATAGACTTTATGAAGTGATTCTCTCTGGGTGTTCGTTTGGGAGGGGGGTGGGGCTCACACACTGCCATTCCAAAAAATGATGAAACGTTTTCCTATGCTCGTGCGGAGAAGGGCCTTAATCGACTTTCTACCTTTCTCTACTCATATGTGACACACTATGAAGGATTACCTTACCGAAAATTCATTGCTTTGGAGTCTGTTTTCGCTTCTACCTCTTTTGGACTATTGTCAAGATGCTTTGAATTACTATTTCAAGGATTTTGGTTGGACTATCTTCTTTTTTTTTTTCTCTACATAAATTTTTTTTTCCTTCCTATCTACCTATTTTTATATGTTTCTCTTTTTTTACTTCCTCTTTCATCTTTTCTTCTCTACCCCCCCCCCCCCGCCCGCCCGGTTATCTACCTCCTCCCCTACCAACACTCCTCATTTTTCATCCCCCATCTTTTTTAATAGTCCTTGTAAATTCACCCCTAATTTTTTCTTTTTACTTTTTTAATCTAAATGTTCTCAAGCCAGTTTTATCTTTGCATACCCATATAGTGTTACAATGCCGATTTTTCTCCTCTTTTGATGAAAAGCATTTGGCTTCAAAATGCCATAGACTAAAGACGTTCTTTTCCATTTTCCTCTCATTATGATCCTTATTGATCTGATGATTTGATAAAGTTCTATGTAACTTTTATTCCTCGTCTTTCTATTCATTCATTCAAGTGATGCCCTACCTAGTACAGGCATTCACGACTATGGCTCTCCATCTATCTATCTCCCTCAAGGCAGTCATGAATTCATTGTTGTTCATCATTTTTTTTATGTTGCCCATATGTTCAGACTGTCAACGTATGTTTCTCACTGTCGTCCTCTGCTTCTTCTATCCATAATCTTTCTCGTTATTCTTTATTCTTTGTTGGTTGTCGGAGAGTAGTTTGATGACGATCAGGTGCCACCTATCCATCATGGTAATCCTTACCGAGCGAGGTGTTCTGATTCACAACCATATTCACGCTGTTTTTCGAATAAAGAGTTTGCTGTATTGCCATAGCTTTCATTGCAGTTGTGCAGACAGTAGGTTGCAGTTTCTTTCTGTCCGAGCAGTTTCCATACCAAGTGATTGTCTTGACCATTGTACACATCTTTATATATCTATAAAGGTGAGATAATGTGTGTGTCTGTGTCTGGAGACACTTCTCAACCTATATACTTGACTTGAAATTTAGTATATAGGATATTGAGACATTTTTTTTTAAATCCATTTTTATCCAGAAAAAAGGGATGCTTAAGGGGACGAGTTTGAAAAGTTGGTGCATGCGAGTCATCAGATTTTTATTTTTTGCTGTTTCACAAATGCGCATACGTAAATAGTTCACATTACACATTATTTGTTAAGAATAAGTAGGTTTGAAAACACTTTCAAAGATCTTGTCTTGCTGGTTTAATGATTATTATACTTGACTCACTCTTTAGGTGTTGGTTTTGATCTCAGCTTGGGTATTTTTTTTTTAATTTTTACTTACAAGGAGTAAACTGTTTAGAAAAAACATAATACTCGCATGCACATGTTTCTGTATGAATTAAAATATAATATTTATGTGTATTTTATGACCGGGCAACGTCGTGCAGCCTGCTAGTATTTATATATATATATATTAGACAAAAAATAAATAAATAAAAATCCTGTATATGTCATTATATTATTTCTAATTTGTTTTATTTAAACAAATCACATTTCTTCAAAAGTCCTGTGTTTTATCGTCAGCTACTGTTTCACTGCTGTCTGCATAAATATTCAGACCTGAGTGAAATTTTTCTTCTTTTAACAAGATAAAATTCTTGGTCTCCTTTGCCTCGCGCTGATTTTGCATGTAAGAAAGCATTTGATCATGATAATACATAACATTTAGTTATTTATATATTCATGTAATGTTATACCCTATCCCAACCTGAGCAATATCGAGTAACCTTGCTTGTGTGTATGATAGAGAAGATGCACATTATCTTTTCTTTTTCTTATTTTTATTTTTTTATTATAATTAATTCGTCTTTTGTCTTTCCTTATTCAGATTTCACTGCCTTTTTGCATATCTCCCCCCCCCCAGCAACCTCACCAGATGTTACAGTTGTAAATCATCATTGGAGATATCAAAGTAAATTTTCGTTTGGTAGATTTTTACAATTACTACAGAAATAATTGTAAGATTTTCTTCATATTTCTGTTTGTATTTTTTTTTTTTTTGATCGTTCCCTCATTCTTTAGGTGTAGAAACTATATATATATATATATATATATATATATATATATATATATATAGTAGAAATGGTAATTAATAAAAACTGAAAAAAGTGCTCAGTACTGTTGAGGAAGCTACAGACGGCCAAAAAAACGGCCGGGTAGCTGAAACAATAATGTAACTTAACAGAAAGATACGGTGATAAAAAAAATAAAACGTATATATATAAATAAACTATTGGAATTTGTTTAGGGAGATCCCAAGACTATTTCCTATCTTGGTTATATTGAGCTTTTTTATTTGGTTTGGATTGCTAAATTTATATTGATATTTACTCTTAAGTTTACAGGATTTTTTGGTTTCTAAACGTAATCTTTACTGATTTTTTATATATATATTTATATATACTAGCTGTACCCTGCTATGCGTTGCAGTGGCTCCATTTGGTGTAATGGAAAAATCTAATAAAAAGAGAAAATGCATGTTTCTTATATTCTTAATACAGCAAGAAGGCGAGAATGAAAAAAAAAAAATGGTACTCTTGCAGAATTTGATCTGGATCCTCAGGAGTTTCTGTCAATCATGGTTTGGGCTCGACCAACAATTAGTAGCTGAAGCCGAACGTAGCGAAAATGTTGAAACGCTAAATGTGAGTTAGTAATTAATATTTGGGTGATGGATGGGGGGGGGGTACGATATACAGATTCAGATGTCCAAAAACAAATAAATGAAAGCACAGATAAGGTTAGTTACGTTTCTACCTAACTGGATAATTGTTTAGTGTTTTTATGTAATATAAAATGTTTAATCGGCTCGAAAAACAGAAATGGTTGCAGACTCTGTTGAATATGTTAAGTTTAGGAAAGTAAGTTGAAAACTAAAAACTATACAAAACAGTGTCAGAAACTCACCGAATATATGTTACCATGACATAGGCTGACATAATCGGTGGGGTTCTGACAGTATTTTGTATAGTTTTTTAGTTTTAACTCGCTTTCTCAAACTTAACATAATCACTGTTTTTCGAACCGACTAAACATTACATTAAATGAAAAGGGTTTGTATTACTAAACACAGATACAAAGAAGTTGTCAAAAGATAAATATATAACAAATAAATATTATCAAAGGCAAGAAAAGTAAATGTTCTATCTAACTGGATAAGATTTTTGTGTTTTTATGTAATGTATAATGCTTAATCGGTTCAAAAACATGCAGTGTTTATCGGTATATTTGAAAAATACAAATGGTGGCAGACTGTATCGAACACGTTAAGTTTGGGGAAATTTTGGGAAAATGAGTTTAAACTAAAAAACTATACAAAATACTGTTAGGAACTCGCTCAATATGTTACCGTGACATAGGCTGACATATCATCGGTGTTTTTAAATGTTTGCTCGATACAGATGACGACTTTTAAGGGTCCCTTTTAGTGATTACCTGATTTCAGGATATTTGTACAACTAAACGGCAAATCTGCTACCAAAATCCGGTATTATTTTACTTTAAGGCCCGTCTCACGTTCGTATATAACAAAATATTTTATTGTAGATTTCGGTGTGCTAAAAATTAATCTGCAAACCGTTTCCGTCGCAAAAAGAAAGTTTTCATGATATGAAGAAATTACTTTTTCGAAAAGTGAGTGATCACTTTTTGATGTAAATTTAACTTAGAATGAGCACCTACTTTCTGGCCACTTGAGAGAGAGGGGCATTTTTCTCTTGAGTTTTTTGGCTAAAAAGTTTTTTGTTTGATTTCTTTTGCATGGTAATAACCCCTGAACTCTGGGACTATTTTCCATTTCACAGCCGTAGCCTTCGTTTACACTACGCACGAGTATCAATGAAGGCTGTTTAGCCAATAAACACGAGAAAAAATCCCCCCTCTCTCAAGTGGCTAGAAAGTGGGTGCTCATTTTAAGTTAAATTTACATGGAAAAGTGATCACCCATTTTTCGAAAAAGTAATTTCTTCATATCATAAAAACTATTTTTTTGCGACGGAAATGGTTTGCAGATTCGTTTTTAGCACACCTAAATCTACAAAAAAAAATTTGTTATATACGAACGTGAGATGCACGGGCCTTAATGGAAAGTTTTATCAAAAATCCGGAGGAAAAAAGTTTTCAATAAAAACAGCAAATGAATTCGATAGAAAAAAAATGGATGCTATTTGCTTTTATTTTTTTGTATGTTTCTCAGAAGTTTTTTGTTTGATTTCTTTTGCATGGTAATAACCCCTGAACTCTGGGACTATTTTTCATTTCACAGACGTAGCCTTTGTTTATGTTACATAAACGAAGGCTGTTAAATATGCACTCGCGTACTAAACTGCCTTGTCAAAAAACCTTTAAGCCAATAAACACGAAAATAAATGCCCCCTTCCTCAGGTGGCCAAAAAGTGGGTGCTCATTTATCACCCACTTTTCGAAAAAGAAATTTCTTCATATCATGAAAACTATTTTTGGTACTCCTTGGGTGTTGAGTTCCATGGTGACTTGCAGAATTATTTAATGGTCGTTACGCTAGTCCCCCCTCCCCTCAGTCAAGGCTAACACATGCGTAGGTGTATCAGAATTTTTGTAGAAATTTTTGACACCCCAACACGAAACTGAATAAAATATAAAAAACTCATTTCTCTTTTAAAAGTGGGTTGTTTATTTTCTTTATGGATTATACTTCCAAAATAAACTATTAAAGTAAACCTTTTTTTTTAAAAAACACGTGGTTTGTATTTTTTTTTTTTTTAAATGAAACCTTTGTCCTTGCTCCTTTAATTGAAAAAAAAAATTAGGGTTTGAATTACATTTTTCGAGTAGTTATAAGCTTGGAAAGACAGGGGGTCGAATTATTTAATATTTTTCACAAAGTTTCTGACACACCTGACCCATGCGCACATAGCATTTTTTTAAAAATTTACTTATGTTGCCTTTCGCACTTTTATAAATATTATTTATTTACGTTGGCTTAACTCTTTTTATAAATAATTAAAAAAAATGTAACTAAACCATTTATTGATAATTTGTAACTTGTACAAACATTTATTTATTTATGTTGGCTTAACTCTTTTCATGAATAAAAAAAGTTTTACTCTTTAAGAATAATAAAAGGAAAAAGACTAAACATTTATTAATAAATTCTCACGTACTTACGTTGGCTTAACTCTTTTCATGAATAATAAAATAAAAGTAACTAAACCGTTTATTGATTATTTGTCACGTGTACAAACATTTTTAATTTATATGAGCAGATAAGTCTGCTGGTCGTCATGGAACTCAACGCCCACCCAAAAAAAGTTTTGTTATATACGAACGTGAGATGGGCCTTAATGGGAAATTTTATTAAAATTCCGGAATGCTATTTTTTTTTTTTTTTTTTCAATAACATAAGAAAGTAAGAATTAGACAAAATTATTTTAGGTAGGCTTCGCCAGGAAAGCTTTTAGCCAAAACAATGGATTCTTGGAAATTGAGATGTCGTTAGATGCTGTGAAAAAAACTAAATTAAAACGTAATGTTTGATGGGTGGAAAGCCTTAAGAAAAACAAATGAATTTAAAAATAAAAAATTAAGATAAACAAATTAATTTAAATTTAAAAAAGTAGGGAATGTTTTTTTTTGTTTTTTTTTTTCATAATTATCTATTAAGTAGATAATGAAATGTTGTAATTCGAAAGGCGTCAACTCGTGGTGCAATAAGTGGAAGGCTCATTTCTACCGGAAATGAAATGGCGGGCAGTCTCCCAATTACGAAAAATATTTTTATTTTATTTAATATTTTTATAATTCGCAATGTTAAATTATTTTAATGATATAAAAACATTCCTTGACTTTACAGATAGATTTTCTGAAAATTTAAATTAAATTGGTAATATAGAAATATGGTTTTATCGATTTTGTATGAACCAAGAATTACATTTTTATATATATAGATATATGTACTAGGTTAAAGGTACTAGGTATTCAAGAGTGATAACTAATGAATTTAATGAGGTTATTAAGACTGCTCAATAAAAGAGCAAGATAGTTTTATTTAATATAAACAAATTTACATGGTCGCAACACTGGATATGCTAATGTTTTGGACAAATAGTTGATTAAAATATACACACACACACACACGCACACATATCTTCTAAAATAATATATTTATGGTAAATAAGCTATACAGAAACTTGTTTTATTCCTAAGAGAACTTTTTAGATAGAAACTATCCTGGGTGACCGGCGTTTCCTGGGTGTTTGGAGGTGTGTGGTGAGCAAAAAAAGTGGTAGTAGGCAGGCCGACAGACTCAAACCCGTACCGCGAAGGCGGAAAAGGAACGTGAAAAAAAGTGACGTCATTGCCGTTGCGTCCATTGCGAAACCGGAAGTGACGAACGTTTAAGTTAAGGCTAGTTAATCAAAAAGAGGGGATGACTTTCGAAAATATCGACCCCCCCTTCCTTGTAGGAAAGTGCCCAGTTGAGGGTGAAGGAACTATAGTTTTTAACCAATTTTTCGATATTTGTCGTCCGAAAGTGCGAGGTTTAAAATGATACCAGTTTTGTCACATTTTGACGCGTCTGTCAAACGTTTAAGGCAGATATACATACATACATTTAAACAGACAGGTGAGATTTATATTATAGAGGTTTCTATGTAGCTTACCTGCCATAAGTAAATTTTTGTGTTACTACTAAACTTTGCTGACCTATTGAACACTGTTAAAGTAAATACTGGATATACATTACATATTATATATAGGGGGGGGTACCCAGCGTTGCCCGGGTATTTGTAGGTGTGTGCGTGTGAGTGTGTTTTTTTTGGGGGGGGGGTAAATCAGAACAAAAAGGAAACTTAACGATAGCAATTTAAAAAAAGAAAGAAAAAAAAAGATGGGGGGTTGGTGACATGTGGGCTCGAACCCAGAGCCTTGAGGTCTATAGACTGAGCCTGAACACTTGCACTACGGCGACAACGTTAATGTAAGAGCAATTAAAGTGAGTCAAGTCAAGGAGGTTTCATTGACAGGCGGCCGCTTAATGAGGTCATCGCGGGAGCGTTACGATGACGGGGCAGTTTTTTAGCGTTTGTTTACTTTGTTTCACTGCAAGATCGTTTTTTCATTTACTGCGGGGCAGTTCGGGCTTCCCCAAGATGGTGGGAGGGGGGGGACCAGCTCCCCATTGAAAGGGGATTGTCCAAATTGAAGGAAAAAACCACATTGATCAAAGCTGATTGCTTTTGGACGTCCCGGCGATCGCACTCGGAACGATGCAACAACCTTCGCTTTTATTATACAAAAAAGGTGAATCTACATGCGCCGATCGAAAAATGTTGAATATTTAGCTTTTGAAAGTCGGGCAAATTAAATACACACGCGACCCCCGTTTGTAACTCGTAGATATGATTTCGACGTGATATAAAAAGTTTTAAAAATGAGTGATGGCCTCGAGAAGGCGCCGAAAAAAATCCTTTTGCGGACATACACAAAAAGTGAACATACATAGACACACACGTTTTCGCTTTTATATATATATAGACTAGCGGGGGTACCCGGTGTTGCCCGGTTGTTTAGAGGTGTGCGTGTTGGGCGGGGGGGGGTCAAAACAAAAGAATAAGCAAAGTCATAACTCTGTTTAAATAATATATATATATATATATATATATATATATATAAACAATGTTAAAATTTCTTTTAAAAAAAATCGTTGCTCGGGTGTTTGTGTTGGGGGGGGGCTCAATAAAAAAAAAAAAAACGGTTTTGGTAAGTAGTTAGGATCGAACCCGAAGCCTTGAGGTGAAGGTGGAAAATAAAGTGTGCAAAAAACCTGACACATTACCCGTTCGGCCAGCAAGAGAGGGTAACTGAAACACGTTTGAATTTATTTAAGTATTAAAAACAGAATTGACAATAAAAGGTAACTTCACTACTTCTATTTGACCTCATTAATAAGTAGCAGAGTTAAATTTTGCTGTGGGGGCAGCTTTTGGGTTTGTTTATTCAACTTTGACTGGTTGTTTCCCCCCAAGATGTTGGGGGGAGGCAGCTCCCCGTAAAAAGAGGATTGTCCAAATTGAATAGCAATTGTCTGATATAAGGAGTTTGCCCCCACATTGATCAAAGCTGATTGCTACTGGACGTTTCCCGGTGCGATTGCCGGGAACGGTGCTTAGCTTTGAATTAGTTTTGATTTTATACAAAAAAGCTGAACGAACACAAGACTAGCTGAAATAGCAATAATTTTGTAAAAATCGGCGTAAATAAATCTAGACGCAAATCGTACATATTATGATCTAGGGGCTATATAAACAGTTCTAAGACATAGTAACCCCCTCCAAAAAAAGCCTTTCTTGGACATACAAAAACGCGCGCGCCCGTTTTGCCTTTTAGATATATATATATATAATGTATAATATAAATAAAATAGTAGATGTATTATTTATGTGTGTATGTAAATATTTAACCGATAAACTCTTAAACTATTTGTCACATAAGACAGAAATTAACAGAGAAATAATAATTGCCGACTTTTGAATAAGGTTGCCCATGCGTAAAACTAATCATAGCTAAAAGTGGTTTAATTTAAAACTTGCTGATCTATGTTGGGCTAGCTCAAATGGTAAGGAATTTGGCTGGAGTGCTAAATGTTTTGGTTTCGATTCTAGTTGATGGCACTCAAGTCATTTTTTATTTTTGATATCAGTACTATATAATAGGTACAATATAATATTCAATAGAGAATTGGCTCTGTAATAATATATATGAAATCTACACGCATTAAAATATATTTAAGCATATTTTACGCCCCTTCCTCTCTCACTAGTATATTATAAATGTATATTCATGAATTAATATCTTCCAACATATAAAGTTATCTTGCGAAGTTTCTGAATTTTTGAGATGAGGATTGGTTATTTGTATTATTTGGTCTACTGTTCTCATCTTGAACCTCTATCCAGTCATGGTTGACAGAACAAGAGCATGCTACCCCGTAAAGTGAATTAAAGGTTCCATTCGAAATTCCATCGAAATTCTTGAGTTTGACAGAAACATTCCTGAGTTCGGCAAAATACACCTGAAGAAGGTCGGAGGTTACATCGACCGGAAAGTTGTGAAGATGACCGAACATAAGAATAATAGTCCGATGAATCCAAATAATACAAATTATCTTGTGAGATTTTAAAAGTTAAACTTAAATAGCATCTAAGCTGACATATCAAACTTTGTTCTGACTAGCAAATTTATTTTGTATATATGTATGTGTTGGGACGATTAATCGTTAATCAAAAAAAAAAAATCCGAACTTTTGGCGTGATCAAAATCAGAACAATTTGTGCCTATTTTCTGATGCAAAAAATGAGTCTTATTGTTTTTATCTGTTTTTGTTTAAAACTTAATTTTCCATGTTTTGTAATAATGATGAAGCAATAAATATTGATTTTAAAATATATCACACCTCCTTCTCTTTTATAAGTATATTTTTACATTATGAAAATCTATAAAAACTCATATGCGCATATTAAATGGTTTTTTAGAGTAATATGCACCTACCTAAATAATCTATAGTTAGAAATTTAAAAAGAATCAGAATTTATAAAAATATTGGAATTGTCACATCACTTATATATATATATATACTAGCAGGCCACCCGGCATTGCTCGGTCGTAAAATACACTTAAATATGATGTTTTGATTAATGCAGATTTCGTATTTATTATTTTATATTGGACCCAATATAATATAGTAATGGTTTAAAAAGTTTTTTTAAAAATGTCTCATGAGCCACCACTGAGAATCGAAACAAAACTGTTTAGCTTAAGATTTATTTTTTCCCTTGACGTTAATGACTGACCTATGAAGACATGTTTGCTGCAAGGCTAGAAATTAAAACATGAACCAATAGCTATTACGTTATGCATGCATATTTGTAATGCTGTTGTTCGACCTTCACCTAGCAAATTTCATTTCTTTAATTTTCACACTTTTGTACTGATTTTCCCTGGCTAAAACCCAAATATAAAGTTTGCATGGGTCTGAATACCCTATATATTAAGTTCCATGTCTGTAGACTAAAAAACTGACAGGAGTTTGGTAGGCGAAATTTAAAAAAAATTTTTTTTTTTTTTTTTTTACACAGTGATCACCACTTATCAAGGCCCGGAAGCCACTCAGGGATAAGGGTTATTGCAAGTACATTACGTTAGTGTGGAGATTTGATGAAGTGTTTACTTAAGGGGGTGGTTCATTAGGAATTTGTTAACATTGGACTTGAAGACATCCAAGTTGTAGTCCGGTGGGAAGCAGGCAGACGGAACAGAGTTCCACAGGCGTGCAATTCTAAGAAAGAAGCTTTGTTCATGGAATCCGCGTTTAAATTTAGGCACAGATATAGAGTGGGGGAAATTTTTCACAGTGGATTCAGCTAGACGGGTGTTTTTCGTGAAAGATTGGCGAGGGGGGACCAGAGACTGGAGTTCAGATGAGCACCTGCCATGGAAATAACGATAAAACAAGGATAGGCTCGCAACGTCTCTTCTGTGGGAGAGAGGTTGCAGGGAAGAGAAAAGGGCATCCCCCACTAAGCCACAAAGTCTATTTTGTACTCTGTCAAGGCAGGATAGGCTATTTTTAGCAGCTCCTGCCCAGATATGGCAACAGTATTCCATCCTTGGACGTACTTGGCTTTTATATAGATAGAGAATTGCATCAGTAGTGAGATATTTTCTGGAGCGGTAGAAGGATCCCACCATCTTTCCAGCGACCTTGGCAACAGACTTGATGTACGTGTTCCATTTCAGATCAGGAGTAAAGGTCAAACCCAGAAGCTTGTCAAAACACGGGGCCTCACCCAGACGAGAGCCATCCATCACAATTGATGCCAGCTGGGGATCAGAGCGTTGATGATGTAAGGATAGGAGTTTGGTTTTGGATGCATTAATAAATAAATAAATAAATAAATAAATAAACAGGTTTGTGTTTACTATAACCTTTTTATGTAAATATAAATCATGTAGAATATCTGCATGAATATAATTACACGTAATAGTTAACTGAAAATGATCATCCCATAAGAAAACCGAAAAAACTAATAGGGAATTAATTAAAATGAATGTTTAAAAGAATATGCAAATTAGCTAGATCTTTTGCTAGTGAATGCGTCTCATATATAACAAAGTTGTATTTTCTTTTTAAATAAATAGTAAAGGTTTTTTTTAATATGAATATCAATGCACACAAAAAAAAAATAATAATTATAAGAGTATGTGTATGTATAAACAAAACTCCTGTTCAGGTCAACTTTGCACCTTTAGTCCGAATCAAACGATCTGTTTAATATGCAGCAAAGTTTGCAAGACTACTGCTGGTTTGAGAAGACATTTGATTGTTCATAGGAATACCCTTCAACCTCCAGAGGAAGTCAACTCGATGGCAATTGCTCAATTTGTATCTCACATCTGCTTCAAGATGTGCAAATCTGCGGTGGGAGTGCAGTCATCTGAGATAGCATGGACGAGGAGATTGGGAGAACTCAATGTGACAGATGCGGCAATCATCATATATATATCAGGGTGACCCCAAAAAAACAGGACATTCAATTGTTTTTCTGAGCATTTTACAGTCAACGGAGAAAAAAAGGCCAAAGACCCTAGTGTTTTGATGTGATGTTTTGAATATAATAAACTAGTTATGACCAACGTTTCATTTCATTCGGGCAAAACACTAAGAAACGGAGCCTAATTAGAGTTGTGACCCGTTTTGGGGGGGGGGTCACCCTGTATTAGGGGTTTTGTTTGAGGGCTCCTTCATTGAACATGTCTTTGCCACATATGATATGGCTTGTATGATATAAATTAATGCTTAGCAGAAGTGTAAAAAAAAAACCAAAAAAAAACCCAAATACTTATAGCAAACAAATTACAGAAATTTTTGTTCAGCTTGGCATAAATATGAAAAGTTGTCTATATTATACAGTTGAAGTTGCATGATTGACAGGCCTGTTATAGGTATCACCTTGGATTATCTGAATCCAAATGTTACAGTGTTTGTAAATCTGATCACGTAGCTGCCCACGTGTTGGTGTTCCAAAAAACGTCAATTCATTTGCTTGACTGCTTGTCTTTCAAGATGTGGAAAAAGAACCAGATTTCAGCCATGATTACTTGCATTCGGCTCTCATGCTCTGCTAATTCTGTCGCCAACACGCCTCGGTGCTTCTTGTGGCAGATGACCTCTTCTTAAACACCAACATTTGTGCGGCATTTATAGAAGATTCCTCTCAAAACATTCTTCTATTTCCATCCACATGATTGACTTGATTCGTTTAATATTTTCTCTTCTCACGAACTTGCTATAAAATTTGCCTTGTTTCTTCTTTTTCAAAGTATAACATAAAATACTAAACGTTGTGTTTTTAATAAGTTTTGGTTATAGTCAGCTAACGTACTTCCTAATTTTCTGTGGAAAGCTATGTTGGAAGCGGTGATAAAGTCAATCAGTTTCTTTGCTTTTCTTACGAAGTGGATACGTTTTTCTTTTTTTTTTCTTTTTTTGTTTGTTTTTTTAATGATGTTTGAAATTTTGTTATTTTGATTTCAATAATTTTAGTTACATTCAGAACTAAATTCAAATAAAAAACTTATTTTTAAAATTAAACTATTTTTCCTCTCCTTTCCCTTTCTCCCTCTGTCTAATCTTTACTCTTCTCCTCTGTTCTTCAACCTGATTTTCTTTCTCTTTACTCTACATACCCTTTCCTCTCCTTTCTCCCCCTTCTCTTCACAAATTTCATAAAACAAATTGTGAGCAACGCTATGCATGCGTGTGAGGAGTAGAGTTATTTCGCAAATGAAATAATAGTGACCTACTTCATTCATTCTTCCATGTCCAACCTCCTTCGCCTGATATGTACACTACATAGGCCAATATCACTGCAAGGACAATGGACAAATCCCAAAAGACTTTCTCTCTAGTGAACTTGCTACTGGCAAAGGGAAAATTGGTCATCCTCACCACCATTATGTTGACTTGTGCAAACAGATGAAAGTATATGATATTGACCGTACCAGCTGAGAACCCAAAGCTGAAGTCTGCAACATATGGAGACAAACGGTCTGACCACTGGAGAAAGGTCCATCGCAGAACAGATGGCAGCTAAAAGACTTCAGGAAGGCCAGTGAATAAAATCCAACAGACTATCAACACGACACACCTTCTTTTTTTTATTTTATTTTTTAATTACATTTTCACCCCAAACAAGGCAAATTACCACTTTTATGTAGGGGGGCTACTATCAGGGGCAACAACTACTGGGGTACTATGTAGGGATTTGGGCATCTTTGCCTTCAATCTTTTCAACCAGCAATGTAGATCAATGATAGGTTTAATCAGCCACAGAAGATCATGTTCAACCACAACCAAACTTAATTTATTCATTTTGGGCAAATCAAATGGTTCTGTTGTAGACATTGGTTTCCCCAATATCTTTCTCGTTAGAATTCTTTCTTGTAAGATACTGAGTACTGAGAGCTGGAGCCCCATGAAGGTTGTTAATATCCTAAGTGAAAATGTTCCTGTGGAACAAATTGGATTCAAACCCTGCAGACCGGGTTGTTAACCGTTATCTCTCAATGACCTAATGTTGTAGTGTCCACCTTATGGATAACAATCAACTCTTTCACTTATGATAAAGACTAGTAGAAAATGTCTCTTGGCGTTATGCAGGGTTAAGCACACTTGGCGCAGTCGGACTGGTGTATAATCGTTCTCCTTATTTGTTGCATTTTTTTTTTCTGTTCAATGTTTTTTATTTCCACTAAAAGCTGAGTTGTCATTCTTCTGGAGCAACACCTTATAAATGTTAAGATGTCGGAACAGTGTGTTGGTCACGTGGAATTCATGTTAAGATTTTTGTTCCTTAGAGGCGCTGGTTGAGTTTGAATAAAATAAAATACATATTATATACATATTTTATTTTCAAACTCAACCAGCGCCTCTAAGGAACAAAAATCAACGTAAATTCCACGTGACCAACGCACTGTCCCAACATTTAAAAACAACAAACGGACTTCTACTTGCTAATTCTCTGCTCCAGCAACAACGTGGCAAAAAAAAAAAAAAAAAATAGGAGGAAATTCATACTGATGATGAAGTATATCTTCGAAATATACTTATGAATTTTAATATAAATTTCAAACAAAATAAATGTCTGGTTATTTTGTAATAATGTGTTGTTTTGGCTTCAAACGTATATAATAAAGATTTTATTTTACCTTATAAATTTTTTTTTTTTTTTTTCAGAACACCAAAAAAAGAGTAAATACAAGACATAATGCTTGTTTTCTAAAAGTGTATGCATTAAAATGAGAAATTAACTAAATCCCAATTGGAGCAGAAAGTGAACGAATGATTGAAAAAAATACAATCCTAATAATGCAAAACAATAAAATATAAAGAGTTTATTTTTCCCAGAAAATAATTTGAATGTTTTCCTTTTATTTGAGATTAATTTCTTTTTAAAATTATTTAGCATTGACAGTTAAGAAAACAATGAAAACATTGCCATCCATGTTTGAAAGATGGTGAGACATGAAAGGAAGGTTGTTTTGCTTTATGCAAAGCTTAACGAAAATTTGTTACATTAGAAAATGTAAAAGATTCTACCTAATTTTAATACGAAAAAAAGTTTCAATATTTAAATTTTATTTATCAGCAGAAAATCTCGCAATATATTAGTTATTATGGATTGAAGAATTTACTGCTGGTTGCAAAGATAGTATCTGTTTTAATTTGAACTTACTGTTGGAGATAAAGATGACATTCTTCTGAAAATATTACTGGTTGAATAAAGTATTTTTCAAAAGAAAGTAAATCGAAAAACTTATTTTTAAGAACATGATGCAAGGAAAAAAGAACAAATCAGAATCTCGTATCAATTTGTCAGATGCAATGTTATTTACGTCTAACTCTGAGAATCAGGCTGACTTTTGTTTATATATTAGATACATAGCAGAAACATGTTCCTGTGATTGTTTTGAATTCTCTTAAATAGGAATATCTGTATATATATTTTCAGCTCTAAATATTTTTATCGCAATCATTTTTCTGAACCTTTGTTAATCAAGTCTCAACACAGGTTATCATTCAACTTATTTTCAAGATATGATTCGAAGAAACCGATATTATTTATTACAGATTTATTCGCTTTGTTTCAAATTCTGATAAATACATTTTTTTTTATTAATGAAAACAAAAAAGTGCAGCTTTATCTGTGATTATGACCAAAGCTCTAAGGAAATAACACCGATGTTTCCCCCCAAAGGCAATAGAAAATGCAGAATTGTTTTCTCTTCCTCTTTCTCTTTAGACACCTTGTCTCCCTCTATGAACTTCCTCCCTCTCTCCCTTTTTTTCTCTCTCTCTCTTTAAATTCCTTCCACCTCTCTCTCTTTGAACTCCCCCCTCCCTCTCTCTTTCTCTTTGAACTCTCTCTCTTTGAACTCCCTCTCTCTCTCTCTTTGAACTCCCTCTCTCTCTCTCTTTGAACTCCCTCTCTCTCTCTCTTTGAACTCCCTCTCTCTCTCTCTCTCTCTCTCTCTCTTTGAACTCCCTCTCTCTCTCTCTTTGAACTCCCTCTCTCTCTCTCTCTCTTTGAACTCTCTCTCTCTCTCTCTCTCTTTGAACTCCCTCTGACTCTCTCTTTGAACTCCCCCTGACTCTCTCTTTGAACTCCCCCCTGACTCTCTCTTTAAACTCTCCCCTTACTCTCTCTTTGAACTCTCCCCTTACTCTCTCTTTGAACTCTCCCCTTACTCTCTCTTTGAACTCTCCCCTTACTCTCTCTTTGAACTCTCCCCTTACTCTCTCTTTGAACTCTCCCCTTACTCTCTCTTTGAACTCTCCCCTTACTCTCTCTTTGAACTCTCCCCTTACTCTCTCTTTGAACTCCCCCCTGACTCTCTCTTTGAACTCTCCCCTTACTCTCTCTTTGAACTCTCCCCTTACTCTCTCTTTGAACTCTCCCCTTACTCTCTCTTTGAACTCTCCCCTTACTCTCTCTTTGAACTCTCCCCTTACTCTCTCTTTGAACTCTCCCCTTACTCTCTCTTTGAACTCCCCCCTGACTCTCTCTTTGAACTCTCCCCTTACTCTCTCTTTGAACTCTCCCCTTACTCTCTCTTTGAACTCTCCCCTTACTCTCTCTTTGAACTCTCCCCTTACTCTCTCTTTGAACTCTCCCCTTACTCTCTCTTTGAACTCTCCCCTTACTCTCTCTTTGAACTCTCCCCTTACTCTCTCTTTGAACTCTCCCCTTACTCTCTCTTTGAACTCTCCCCTTACTCTCTCTTTGAACTCTCCCCTTACTCTCTCTTTGAACTCTCCCCTTACTCTCTCTTTGAACTCTCCCCTTACTCTCTCTTTGAACTCTCCCCTTACTCTCTCTTTGAACTCTCCCCTTACTCTCTCTTTGAACTCTCCCCTTACTCTCTCTCTCTTTGAACTCTCCCCTTACTCTCTCTCTCTTTGAACTCTCCCCTTACTCTCTCTTTGAACTCTCCCCTTACTCTCTCTTTGAACTCTCCCCTTACTCTCTCTTTGAACTCTCCCCTTACTCTCTCTCTCATTGAACTCCCCTCTCTCTCTCTCTCTGTTTTTGAACTCCTCTCTCCCTCTCTCTCTATCTTTGAACTCCCCTCTCCCTCCCTCTCTCTCTCTCTTTTTGAACTCCCTTCCTCTCTCTCTTTGAACTCTCTCTTTCTCTCTTTGAACTCCCTTTCTCTCTTTGAACTCCCTTTCTCTCTTTGAACTCCCTTTCTCTCTTTGAACTCCCTTTCTCTCTCTCTCTCTTTGAACTCCCTTTCTCTCTCTCTCTCTTTGAACTCCCTTTCTCTCTCTTTGAACTCCCTTTCTCTCTCTTTGAACTCCCTTTCTCTCTCTTTGAACTCCCTTTCTCTCTCTTTGAACTCTCTCTCTCTTTGAACTCTCTCTCTCTCTCTTTGAACTCGAATTCTCTCTCTTTGAACTCGAACTCTCTCTCTTTGAACTCTCTCTTTCTCTCTTTGAACTCCCTTTCTTTCTCTCTTTGAACTCCCTTTCTCTCTCTCTTTGATCTCTCTCTCTCTCTCTTTGATCTCTTTCTCTCTTTGAACTCCCTTTCTCTCTCTCTTTGATCTCTCTCTCTCTCTCTTTGAACTCTCTCTCTCTTTTTGAACTCTCTCTCTCTTTTTGAACTCTCTCTCTCTCTTTTTGAACTCTCTCTCTCTCTTTTTGAACTCTCTCTCTCTCTTTTTGAACTCTCTCTCTCTCTCTTTTTGAACTCTCTCTCTCTCTTTTTGAACTCTCTCTCTCTCTTTTTGAACTCTCTCTCTCTCTTTTTGAACTCTCTCTCTCTCTTTTTGAACTCTCTCTCTCTCTCTCTTTGAACTCTCTCTCTCTCTCTCTTTGAACTCCCTTTCTCTCTCTCTCTCTCTCTCTCTCTCTCTGTCTTTGAACTCCCTTCCTCTCTCTTTCTGTTTTTGAACTCTCTCTCTGTCTCTTTGAATTCCCTCTCTTTCTCTCTTTGAATGCAATGCGGAATTGTTTATTTTCTCTTCCGCCTCCTCTCTTTGAACTCCATCTCTCTCTTTCATCTCCCCCCCTCTATCCTTACTTTTTCGACTCCCCACTCTCCCTCTCTATCCTTACTTTTTCAACTCCCCACTCTCCCCCTCTATCCTTACTTTTTCAACTCCCCACTCTCCCCCTCTATCCTTACTTTTTCAACTCCCCACTCTCCCCCTCTATCCTTACTTTTTCAACTCCCCACTCTCCCCCTCTATCCTTACTTTTTCAACTCCCCACTCTCCCCCTCTATCCTCACTTTTTCAGCTCCCCTCTCTCTCTCTAGCCTCACTTTTTCGAAACCCCTCCCACTGTACCCTCACTTTTTTTTAACTTCTTCCTCTACTTTTCAACCCCCCCCCCCGCCCTGTTCACCTCGTTTTACTCCCACCCCACCTACCCTCACTCCTCCCTTCATTTATTCTCCTTTTTCATCAACCCATCTACCCTCACTTTTTCAACCTGCTCTCTTTCCTCTTTCTCTCCCCTTTTCTATCCTCTCTCTTTGAACTACCTCTGTCCAGTCTTTCTTTTTGAACTATCCCTCTCTCTACCTTTTCTCTGAATTTCCCTTTTCTCAATTTTCTATTTTCTTTTTTACAATTTTACCATTTCTCCCATAATCATAATATTTCAAATTATATTCATATCAATGGCTTCTGGAGTGAATTATGAAATCTGTTATGCTGATTTCATATCCAGTCGTATTTATTGCTTAATTTACAAATTGGTAATTGTATGATGGAGTTATAGGTAAATAGGACAACTTGTGTTCAATTAATAACTTACAGTGCTCTATTGTGAGACATCTGCTACATTAACTTATAATATAGGTAGGACCATAATAAAGGCGGCAATTTCAACCCCCATAACAGTAAAATCTTGTAAAAAAAAAAAAAAAAAAAAATTGATTCATTGTAATTTCTGCAGTATTCTCAAAAAGAAAGATTGTAAAAAAATCTTTTTCTACTCCGTGTAAAGCCCGTGAATTTTCTAGAAGTTTCTTGAAGTTAAAAACAAGAAAATTGGAACCGCATGTTATTTCTACATAGTTTGACATAAACAATGAAAACAACATAGTTTTTAAAATTCTCTCAAAAATCAAATAATTGATCAATTTCGCTAATTGTTTGTACAGACTTATTAAAAAAAAAAAAAAAAAAGGCTGAACTATATATAAACTGAAATAAAACAATATACAAAAATTCTCATGTTCGCCGGTGTAAAGTAAAATATTCCCCTGTAAAAATCTCATTGTAATAACAGTAAAAACTTGTAAAAAAAATATAATTGATTCATTGTAATTTTTTGTAGTATGCTCAAGAAAAAAAGATTATAAAAAAAATCTCATATTTTTTTTTTTTACTGTTAAACTGGTGAATTTTCCAAAACTTCTTTAAAGCTAAAAACAAGATAATTATCGATTTCGCTAATTGTTTTT
Organism: Euprymna scolopes; assembly: GCF_053919585.1. Taxonomy (NCBI): domain Eukaryota; kingdom Metazoa; phylum Mollusca; class Cephalopoda; order Sepiida; family Sepiolidae; genus Euprymna; species Euprymna scolopes. The sequence continues at coordinate 85,289,588 of NC_136518.1, forward strand.
ACGGACTTATTTAAAAATAAAAAAAGGCTGCACTATATATAAACTGAAATAAGATAATAGACAAAAAAAAAAAAATTCTCATATTTTGCCCACCCCTAACACGATCTTAGCAAAAAGGAAAAGTAACACACTTTTATTTAAATAAAGAATTGGAGCCTGTAATTATATCCGAATCGATATTTAGCATGGAATCAGTGAAAAAATAATGGAATCGTCCTATCATTAATATATATATATATATATATATAAACGTAGATTCCATGAACAAAGCTTCTTTCTTAGAACTGCATGCCTTTGGAACTGTCTTCCATTTTCCTGCTTCCCAGCTGAGTAAATTATGGTTGTCTTCAAGTCCAATGTAAACAAGTTCTTGATAAGCTGTCCCCCCTAATTTAACAAATTTAATGAATTTCCATTACTGACAATTGCTATATTGTCCAATTGACTATTGTACACTCTTTAACCCTTATCCTCGCGTGACCCCTGGGCCTTGATAAGCGGTGATGCCTATGTAAAAAAAAAAAAAAAAAAAAAAAATTTTTTCCGACAAATTTATATGGTCGCAACACCGGATATGCTAATGTTTCAGACAGATGGTCAATCAAGACCACGAGTCCTTATCAAGCGACTTAATAAAGTTCAACTGAAGGAATCCGGTTTTAAAAGAACCAGGTTCCTTCAGTGGAAGACAAACTTTATTAAGTCGCCTGATGAGAACTTGTGGTCTTAACCAACCATCTGTCTGAAACATTAGTGATGTGTTTGTGATTATTTGGTAAAACCGATACTTGAAAGGGTATGAATTATAATCAACACTGAATGCATTTGTAATACATTATTTAACTATAACATAAACTTAAATGTTCGTAATGAACGATTGAGGAACGATAGTCTTTATCGGCCATGTTGAATGTTCCCATTCTGTTCTCCTGGTCTCGCCTAGCTGCCAGGCACAACTAATCTTTTGATGGAAGGGAGATAATTCTGCATTTATCCATTTATGTATTATCTCTCTTTGACCATCTAACACCTCCCCTTTGAAGATGATGTCTGTAAGATGTTTGCTGTGGGTCCATTTTTAAAATTTTGAGATGAGGATTCTTTATATGTATTATATTATTCATCGGACTACTGTTCTCATCTTGAGTGATTTTCACAATGCAAGGACCCGTGGCACAGTGGTTAGAGTACTGGTAAAAATCAATTGTAAAAGTGATATTCTCCTGAAAGTTTAAGGTTCAATCCTTAGTGTTGACGACTGAAATATACATTTGCGAATTACTTAGGACCTCTATCCAGTCATTGCTGACGGAACAAGAGCACGCTACCCCTGTGCTGTGAAGTAAATAAAGTGTTCTGCTCGAAATTCCGTCCAAATTCCCGAGTTCAACAGGATACTCCTTTCAGTTTATTTGTTTTTTTGTTAGAATATTAAAAAAAAAAAAAAGCAAAATATTTTTCTGTCTACACGGAATTATTTTTTCACACTAGAAACTTATTGAGATTACCAAATTATTTTGTTTGGTAAAGAATGTTTTTTTTTTTTCTTTTTATGATTCGAAGTTTCCAAGAAAAATAACTCTAGACCCGTGTTTAAAAAAAAAAATCTATATCGGAAATAATAATTCCAAATAAATTAAATTAAATATATTATCAATATAATTGTTATTTAACGTTGATTAAATAACAATCTTAAATAGAACACTTAAAATAATTCTCTCACTAGAAACAGTAACTAACATACAGCCATTTAATAAAATCGATTTTCCTTAATGTAATATGCAAATGAGGTTACCTCTTCATTGTATATTTTGCAAGAATCATACTATGTATAGAAATGAATGAAATTGTAAAGTAATGAACCTTTTGTCTTTATCAATCAAATTGTGAAACAAACAAACAGGAAATAAATTTATTTATATATATATATATACTTTTATGCATATAAAAATATTTAATAATGAATATATATATATATATATATATATATATATATATTATTCTGTCTATTGGGACAACTTGTAATGAATTACATGAATACACTTGAGGTTGTAATAATAAAAAAAAACATGTACACACACAAACATAAAAAGGTGAAATTCACTGATTAGACGCATCTTAAGACTAGCAAAAAAAATTTAGGAAGTATGAAATCAATTTCTTTAATTAATTCTACAAATTAATTCTACAAATGGGAAATCTATGCCGATAATCTGTTAGAAATCTGATTTGATGGTTTTATGGCTTACAAAATTCAAATCAAATAAGTGCAAGGCAGCTGTAGTCTTGGAGATTTTCAGAATCGGACTTTTAGTGGCATTTCAATGTATTAGTCATTCTTGAAAGCAATGAAGAGCAAAAGACCAAGGTTGAGTCACGATTCAGCCTGGAATTGTTGCAGACTAAAATATATGATTGGTAGGCTTGGTTTTAGATTTAACGTGTCAGAATTGTTTTTGTTTTTTACTATCATTCATTGCTTGTCAAGGTCCAAAGGCCACTCGAGGATAAGAATTAATGAGTTTGTCAGGGTTGATAATGATGGTTGAAACTTGACACAATTTGATTATTTAAAAAGATTTTACACAAGAATTTAATATTGGAATTAAAAAAACGATCACGTATGCATTTGGGAAGCAACCCTATGGTATTGTGTTCCACAGTTCGGTAGTTCTTGGATACTTTGCTTGTAGAAGTTCTGTTTAATTTTAGGTACACGTAGGGAGAAATGAATGTTATCTGTAGTGGTTGTAGCTAGTTTTCATTATAAACGTTGAAATTTAATTATTTTAATTTTATTTCAATAAAGTCTTATTTACAAACTGTACATTTAATACAAAAAGTTTTTTTTTGTGTGGTGGTCAAATTATCAATTGTGTTTTAATTATTTTTGTAGCACCAGTAAAATCTCAGTCGACCTATTTATTTATAGGTTTGCGGGCAGTGAGCATTAATCTTCTTGTTGAAAACATTAAAAATAATTTTTACATCTGTTCATCTATCTATCTGGTCGGACTCCTTGCCCGGACCAATATGACTTTGTCTCCAGATTCCCCTGTTTTCCGTCAGCTGTCTTAGATCTTCAGGATCACAGTTGTCCTATGTGCAATTTGCTAGATGTACGTGGATCTAGGTTGTCCTATGCTCGTGTGTCTGTGCCGTGTTCACAGCAATACATTTCTCATCAGCTTCTGCTTGCTCCTCTGGCAGTCACCGGCAAATCATAGATGTTGCTCCCTGATGGTTGTAAATATGGCAGGTAGATTGCCATAAAGTTGCTGCTTTGTGGGATGATCTTGCCAAGATATATTTAACATAGGTGTATGTACCGTCTAGCATTCTTTCCAATCTTTTGGCGAGTGTTCAGGTTGTAGTATCATAAACAAGGACAACTCCACCATCTTGGAGAACTCCTATGTAAAATAATTTTTATTTTTTTAAATTTTATTTATTATTTTTTTTTTTTGTCTTTTGAAAAAAAATTTTGGAAATATAAATTAAAATCGATCTCTTTATTATTTCTTCCTACAAAATCAATATTTGATTCTGGTTCTTCAGTTTTTCTTGTGGTTTGTTACAGCATGTCATTAAGAAGAATAAAACGTAATTTGGTTTGATTCCTTCCCGAAAATACTTTGTCCGTGCAGCAATTATTTTCAATTGCCGGAGTTCACACTAACCAATGGTACTCTGAAGCAAGTTAGTTGTTGACATTATTTGTCGTTGACAGATTGTTGGCCTCATCCGTCCACACCGGGTCATTCAGTTCAATAAAAAAAAGAAAAGGGAAACTCATAAAACAAACAAAAAAAATAAATAAAAGAAATTCAAACAGGCGCTAAAATCATATACATCTATAAGTACGAGCAGGGAGACCCAAGGTTGCCCGGGATTAAATGATGATCAACAAATGTTTCACACTGCCATATTTTTATTGTCATCAAAATTGGGGAAATCGCCCATTTTTCAATCAAATCGATTGATTGCCTACTATAGCCGGGGACCCATCACAGTGTACCGGGAGGGAGGAAGCTTCACATGCCTCCCTGCAGTGACGTAGTCTACAATACATTGTTGTCTACATTGCACTGTAGAGAACATACTGTTGATTGTATAAAATTATTTCTTATATATAATGGCTTGAATTAAAGTTTAAAATGCAAAAGTCAAGTATCATGGTTCAATTGTGCTCTAAACAGAAACATTTGGTTTGGACGCGCCCTTGTCATATCAAAGAACCTCTTGTTAATTTTATATGCTTGGTCTTACTGCTTGGACAGTGATAATGGCTTGAATTTAAGTTTTAAATAAAAAAAAAAAAAAATCAAGTATCATAGTGCAATTGTTCTCTAAACAGACACATCCATTTTGAACACACCCGTCATATCAAAGAACCTACTGTTGATTTTACGTCCAGCTTTTCAGCCTATGTATTAATAAAACTTATCAAAATGCACTTGTGATGTTAGGCTGTATAAGGTGTTAACTTTGGTCAAAGTAACCTGTTCTTTCATCAGATTGTTTCGATTATTAATATTGAAGACATTCCAATACAAAACCTATCTAAGAACACTGCCAGGCATATAAAGTTCCTTTCTTGTGAAATTTCATAAAAATCGGCCCAGCCGTTTTCAAGGCTATAGGGAATAAACTTGCATGCACAAAATTCCTTTTTATATAGTAAAGATTTTTTTTTAAATTTATGTATATTCTTTCATATTGCCATATATTTATATTATATATATACTTACGCATAATACAGACGAAGCTATTTTTGGGATAGGATTTTAAAGTTAAATTGAATTTTTATGGTATCTTGTTTATTAAATTGTTAGATGAAAGCACAGAAGAGTTACAAAATGCACCTACCTCCCCATGTTAAGAATAGATTTCTGAATAATGTTATTATTTCATCAAGTACCTTCTCTGTACAAGTACCACGATGTATTATATTACCAAGTTAACAAATGCAATTTGATTGCCCACTATTGACAACATAGAAAATCTGAATTGCTTGTGGATTAATATACTTATTAAACGATAAGTATCCGAGTCCAATAAGTAATTTGGATTTGCTATGTTGTCTGTAGTGGGCGATCAAATTGCATTTATTAACTTTGTAATACCTGCGATGTGTCAGTGTAATACGTTTAAGAATCAACCTCAACCTCAAAAGTAGGTCATGGCGTTCACTTAACGTCAGTAAGTTTTTAAGAGAGATAATCTATTTATTTTTATAAACTTTTCTTTCTAAATGTACTTTTAATGCTTCTCTTATCAAAAAAGCCATTCCAATTTTCTAAAATTATTCCATTGCCGTTTTCAAAGAGTTTTGTTACTTTTATGCGGCTGTTTTAGCAGTCTGCTTCCAAGAGAATTATGTTGTCTACTAGCATGCTGCCAGGTCGTAAAATATGCTTAAAGGGTATCATTTTATTCATACAGATTTCATATTATTATAGGGTCACTACTCTATTGATTATTATATTGTACCCAATATATAGTAGTGATTTTGAAAGTTAAAAAAAAAAAAAATTTGGTGCCATCAGTTAGAATCGAAACCCAGATTATGTATCTATTATCATAGACAATTCTCTTTCGATTATTATATTGAACCTAATGTATAGTAGTGAGATCAAAACTAAATATATATATATATATATACACACACACACTTCTATAATTTTTTTTGTGTGTATTCATATTATAAACCCTTTTTTCTATTTATTTAAAAAGAAAATACAACTTTGTTTTATATATATATATATATATTGCATTCATCTGCAAAAGATCTAGCGAATTTGCATATTCTTTTAAACATTCATTTTAATTAATTCCTTATTGTTTTTTTTTTTTGGTTTTCTTATGGAATTATCACCTTTAGTTAACTATTAAGTGTAATTATATTCATGCAGATATTCTACATGATTTATACTTGCGTAATAAGTTTATAGTAAACACAAATCTCTTTCTATATATATTTATGTATGCATACATGCATTTGTTTTAAAAAAAATACCTACCAAACTCCTGTCAGTTTTTGGTTTCCAGACATGAAACTTAATATATAGGGTATTTAAACTCATGCGAAACTTTATATTTGAGTTTTAGCCAGGGAAAATCACTGCAAAAGTGAAAACTAAAAAAAAAAATGGAATTTGCCAGATTAAAGTCGAACAGTGGCAATATAAGCGTAACGTAATAGCTATTGGTTCATGTTTTAATTTTTAGCCTTGCAGCAAACATGTCTTCATAGCGTAGGCATTAACGTAAGTTAAATGTTTTGGTTTCAATTGTTGATGATATATATATATTGTTGATGATATATATATATATATATATATATATACACCTGTCGTCCCTTTTTTAAAAAGATGGAATCGCCCAATCAATGAAGACAAGATGCAAGAAAGTAAGCAAGGTTCATAGAGTTTTATAATCATACAGATATAGGTAGATTAAAAATAGACTTACGGATACCAAATTGTATATAATTTTTTGAGAGTGAGAGGCTAATCTGAAGAACTGAAAATATTTATGAACTTTTTTTAATCTCTTTCCTGTGTTTAAGATAAATTCAAATGTATTCGCTAATAATGAAATTGGTTTGTATATCCTCATCTGATAGTGCTCAATATTTTGGGGAGGAGGTTGGAAGTGAATCAATAAAATAAATTTTGTTCTATTAACTAGATTGATTTGATGATAATACTCATTTTGGATTTCATTCTCACCACATTTCAGTTGATGTAACCTCCGACCATTATAGGTGCATCTTGTCAAACTCGGGAATCTGTATGAAATTTTGAACTGAACCCTTTATTTAATCAATAGAGAGGTAGATTATTCTCATTATGTCAGCCATGATCCAGTAGAAGTCTTAAATAATTTTATGTTCTTAATATCGCCTACTTGTACTGAAGATTGAACCTTCAACCTCCCAATGACTGCATTTTAGAACTAATTGTACTCAGCACTTTATCTGTTGTGCCATGGGTTCAGGTGTCAAACGAGCAACATCCAAAATAATAATCAGTTCTAAATGATAACTTTATGTTAGCCGAAACGTTTTGAGGATAGCACCACTGACCAAAAATCTTGGAGAATTTGGTTGGGAAATCTTGCTCCATCCTGCCTATTCTCCTGACCTAGCTTCCTTAAGATTATCATTTATTTCTAAAATTACAAAACAATTTAGATGGCCTCAGTTTAACATTACGAGAGGATATTGAGCATGAGTTCAATTTGTATTTCACATCAAAACCTAAAGAATTTTACCAGCAAGGCATTTATAAACTCATTTATATAATTAATTTGATTGGCTCCAACACTTTGGTCTTCACTGCAATCTCTCACTGATGTGATGTGATCAGTTAATTTACTGGTTTTCACTTGCAAACAAAATTGATAAAAGAATAGAAAAACGAAAATACAAAATTTAAAATATTTACAGTAAAAATAACAATGGTTGTAGGTCCATTTCTTCACAATACGAAAAATGTATTGAACAGAATGGGTTGGGATTCATTTTATGAATATCCTGAAATTATTCTAGGTAACCTTTACTTTTATTCAGGACTTTATGCACAAATTTGTCTTAAGTTGATCTTTTGACAACGAAATATTTTCGTTTACTAGCCAAATAGAAAAGTTACTAGCCAAATCCATGTGATTTTTGGAATATGATATCTCCGTTTTGTGAAGAGTACGTACATTAAAAAGATTTTTCTGTATTTTTAAAAAAAATTTTTTAAATAAGTGTAATTCTAATATGCACCAAATTTTATGTCGAGACTTAAAATGTTTTCAGGTGTTTGTTCATTAAAAAAGAGTATATTGGTCTATTAATTTTTTTTATTGTTTAAAAATGTTTACTTTGCTTGGTGAAAAAAATATTAGGATTGAAAAGACATTCTTCACTTGAGCATTAGAAGATTGTCGATGAAAAAAACACAACTGGCAAAAGATAACCGTTTTATTATTTATAGTCGTCACTTGGAAAAATCACCTGCAAATGCGACTGTTTCACTCATAATGTAAAAACCCTGTTGTTGAAAGTTAATTTTCTATTTTGCAATGTTTTTCATATACTGATGACGGTATAGTTACAAAAAATTATAGACAGGGGTGATAAGAACTGATCAATGAGATGAAATCACACTTTGCTACCAACCAATCAGAAACCGGAACCACTTTACAGATAAACTGAATCTCTTAAAAATTGCTGCACCTAATTTTTCGTCTTCTCATGGGAAGAAACTCTGCTTGATATCTCGGGACTTCCTCGGATTGGCAATCTGCTGGAAACTCTATTCTTCGTCTTAATCAGAAGGCATTTAGAATTCAAAGCTTCTCTGGATTTGATTCTGCCATTTTGTTTGGAAAAACATTTTTCTTTTAAAAATAAAATGGCTTACAACTACATTACAATCGCAAAATTCAGAAAATGAAAAATCTATTAAAAAAGAAAACGGGTATCTACTGACTTTTTGTGTCCGTTTCAACTATCAGCAGTGATATCTACTTAATTGGCATGTCAAAAATACTTAAATATTACCACTTTTTTTCTTTTTTTTTTAATACGAGTTTTTGATCTTTATTGTAAAAAAAAAAACAAAAAAAAAACTAGTTATATTTCTTTGGGAACGCATAACATAATAACAAGAAAGGAACTTATGTTTATGGTTGTTAACGCACAATTTATTAAAAATGGCAATAGTTACATGCTATTTATCTCTCCTTGGAACTCTCCGGTGTTTTTTTAACCAAACATTTTATTTTTGATAATTTTTGTCAAAAAATGTTTTCTTTTATAATTTTTTTCTACCTGATCATTTTTCGTAATTTTTGGATATATTCATTTCTGTAACATGAAAATTAAGTAAAGACCATTGGTTTTCAATAAAATAAAAAAAATTCCAATTTCGCTATTATAGTGTACCTATTTACTATGCCTCCCCACGGGACAGAGTTAGACACCAGGGTCGTTTTTTAACGTGGAGAAAAGGTACAAAAATAAAAATTGTTTCAGTCGTGAAGGATTTCTCCTCCACCGAAAGAGAACAAGAAATGGAAGTGCAGCATCTGAAGAACAGATGGTATTTATTTGCTCCCCCATCGAGCAAATTAGGCACAAGGCCAATTTTTAATGTGAGGAGTGAAGGGAGGGGGAAGGGAAAAAGGGGACCAGCTCCCGAGAGGTGGGAAATGGGAGCTGGTTAAAGGTCAGGCATGTGGGGTTGATATTTATTTGCTGCCCACATCAGCAAAATGTGGCACAAGGCCGGAAAGTGGGAACCCCGCAGGCTCCCCTAAAGGAGGGGCACTCCTGCAATTTTAAAAATTGCCTGAGTAACCCCGTCGGCATTCCCCGGTCGGGGCGCCTCAAGCAGCAAGCAATAAACTTGCCCCACCGGAAAGCCCGGTGGCAAGGCCTGGGAGGGTGGACCTCCTAGGTATTACCCAGGCGGTGTACCTCAGTCCAACAGGTGCTGGGCCGATTCCCGGCCCTTCACCTGTTGGGCTGAGTGTCAAGTGACGAATCCTTGACTTGACTGGTCAGATATGTGGGGTTACCCCCACATATGGTCTTTGCTAGTCATAGCTAGTCATAGCTTGCAGTATCTGCCGGAACAGATGGTATTTATTTGCTCCCCCACTGAGCAAATTAGGCACAAGGCCGTTTTTAATGTGAGGTAAAAACCAGCTCCCCTAAAAGTAGGCAAAAAGGGGGCACTCTGGTTACCAAAAATAATAATTGTCCCAGTATAGAGGGTTTCCCCTCCATTGACTGGTACAAATTATCTTAAGTGCAGCATCTGCCGGAACAGATGGTATTTATTTGCTCCCCCACCGAGCAAATTAGGCACAAGGCCGAGTTTTAATGTGAGGAGTGAAGGGAGGGGGAAGGGGAAAAGGGGACCAGCTCCCGAGAGGTGGGAAATGGGAGCTGGTTAATGGTCAGGCATGTGGGGTTGCCCCCACATCTGGTCTTTGCTAGTCATAGCTTGCAGTATCTGCCGGAACAGATACTACACTTTGATCTCGTCCCGAAGGCCAGCGCTGTTAATTTTACTGTTAGCAGTTTTGAATGTGTTCTTACTCTTCTTTTCCAGCCTATATTTGTAAGTCAGTCAGCAAATTGAGCAAGTTATAACGAATCAAGAAATGAATACATCTTTTAGGGATACTCGCGCGCGTCCACACACACACACACACACACACACACACACACACACACACACACACACACACACACACACACACATCAATTCTGTTTCCAACCATTTGATTTAATGTTTTACTTTTTTATCTATTTTTACTTATTTTGTTTCTTTTCATGTTTTTCAAGAATAGAGAAGGCAGAATTTTTTTCCAAGTTAAATAATTGCTCTCGCCTCTATTTTAATAATCATTGGTTTTAGTAATTGGTGCTCAAATAATGATTGGTCAATAAAGCACATAGAAAAAATGAAAATTGCACGTGTGTGTGTGTGTGTGTTTTATTTATTTTTTTATTATTTTTGCATATTCTTTATGCTTAGTCGATATATCCAATAGATTTAATCTTTTTGAATTCATCAAAAAGATTTGATGTATTTGATATCTTTACAAGAGAAAGATGACGCGATAACTTATGCTGCGTTTTTTTTCTTCTTCTTTTTTTTGCCATTTTCTTGAAAGAGTAAGCTTTTTTCTTTTCTTTTTCTTTTTTTTTTTTAGACACTTACTAGCATTATTTATTTTTTTACAAAGGTGTCCCCATTTATCAAGACCCAGAGGCCACTCGAGGATAAGGGTTAATAAGCATACAGTGGTCAATGTCATAGTAATTATTAGTGAAAATTTGGTAAATTGGATTACTTAAGGGGAACGACTCATCAAGAATTTGTTTACGTTGGACTTGAAGACAACCATATTATAGTCAGCTGGAAAGCAAGCAAATGGAAGAGAGTTCCACAGGTGTGCAGTTCTGAGAATGAAGCTTTGTTCATGGAATCTACGTTTAGGTTTAGGCACTGATAAAGAGTGGGGGAAATTATTTATAATGGTTTTAGCTGGACGAGTGTTTCTCATGAAAGTTTGGCGAAGGAGGACCATAGATTGAAGCTTAGATGAGCACTTGCCATGAAAATAACAATAAAGGAGACTCCTGCTCGCAACGTCTCTTCTGTGAGAAAGAGATCGCAGGGCAGAGAAAAAGGCATCCCCCACTAGGCTACAAAATTTATTTTGAACTCTGTCAAGGCATGATAAGATCTTTCTAGCAGCTCCTGCTCAGATGTGGCAACAGTACTTCATCTTTGGACGTACCTAGCATTTCTATAGGTAGAGAATTGCATCAGTATTGAGATATCTACTGGATTGATAGAAGGATCCCACCATTTTCCCAGCGAACTTGCAGTTAGTATTTTCTTAATACAATAGTAACACAGTTGAAAAAAATCCATGATTATCTTGTCTATCAACACATATGAACCATAATACTTGACTTTTAATTCAAACCAAAAATATACCTTTCGGATTATTTGGACTGTAGTATCATCTTGAGTGTTATTTTCACGTTTTGGTTAATGTAATCTTCTTCAGGTGTATCTTGTCGAACTCTGGAATCAGCACTAAATTTTGAACGAACCTTTATTCAGTCCATGTGGATAATATGCTGTCATTCCGTCAGCTATGACCAGGTAGAAATCTTAAGAAATTTGCAATTATATTCTTCATATCGCCTGCACTGAGGATTGAACCTGCAACCAGAAGAGTGTTATTAAGAACTGAATTTTGTCTAGTATTTTAACTGTTATGCCTCTGGTCCTTGTCGACACATAAGATGAGAATTAGAGTTTGAATAATCCAAATAATATGAATTCTCAATCCTCATCTCAAAAATTCAGTAGACTATAAAATCATTTTCTTCTTCTCTAAACTTTCTTCATCCATATTCTTGCAACCACACTGCCCCACCTTGTACTCCAATGGTATCACCAGGGTAACAAAACTTCTTAGCAATAAGTTCTGAATTTTTTAGATGAGGATTGACACTTTGGATCATTTGGATTACTGTTCTCATCTTGTTATCTTCAGCACATTTCGACCGATGTAACCCCTGACCTTCAAACGTATACGATAAAGTAATAGGTAAATTCAGTCATAAATGACACTTCAAACGTATCTTGTTTAACTTAAGAATGGAATTTTGAACAAGATTCTTTATTTGATCCATAGTTTCATTCGTGTGCTGTCAATGACACATGGCGTAATGGATAAAGTACTAGGTAAATTCAGTCATAAATGACACTCGTTTGGAGGTTGAAGATTCAATTTTTTGTGCAGGCAGTACTCAGAATATAATTTGCGAGTTACATAAGACTTCTACTTTGTCATGGCCGACAGAATAAGAGCATGCTATGGATTCCATTCGAAATTCTGTGCAGATTCCCAAGTTTGACAAACGAATTCCTGAGTTTGAAAAGATACACTTGAAGAAGGTCTAAAGCTACATTGTCCGAAATGTTGTGAAAATAACACTCAAGATGAAAACAGTAGTCGGAAGAATCGAAATACCCACAAAATCTCCATAGCTTCGCTAGTAAAATATTTAAAAAAAAAAAAAAAACACAGGCTCCATCAGTCTTTGACAAACTATCGATACCCACGAAGGGGTGCCTGCGCATGAAATTTTTGTGGCAGGAGGTGAGCAATCTCCAACCACACATCTCCTAATCGGCATTGTTACATACCAGTAGCAAGTGAAGTGTATGTATGGACGACTGGAAACAAATGCCGGGATAAGCAGAAAGCACATACAGTGCATAGAATTCTAAAATGGTCACCCATCTGGTACTAACCAGGCTCAATGTTGCTTAACTTCAGTAATCTGGCAAGAACTAGAGTGTCAACACGATTATGTCGTATATTAGTAAAATATACTTTCTTCACATTTGAGTTCTTGTCAGATATCAGAATAAATAGTGATTTCGTTCATGTGACATAGAAGGGTTTGAAGTTTGAAATCAGTTGCAAAAGATACTTTAGTATGGACGCCCATACAAAGTATGTTATGAGATGTGTACCCGTATCAATATAGGCAATGATTCAGCTCGAAGCAATTAAGGAAAGTGAGTCCATAATTGAGTTAGTGAGTTGTGTTTTTTTAATATGAAATGGTTGTTTTTTGCTTTTCATGTATGAACGTGTTCCACCTGTTGGAAAGAAATTATTCAGGCGACAGCTGCAACCTGGCCGACGAGAAAAGGAAAGCAAACACGCAGCAGGGGTAATGTGACACTTGTAAGGAATGGATCCATAGATTGTTGGCATCACATGATTTGTCACGGCTGTTGAGTCATTTGCACTCATGGACCCATTTCTTCCACGTCACCTTCGGAGGCAGAGCTGTGTTAAGTGTTAGGGTAGACTAGACTCTCAGACATTTGGGGTGGGGAATGACTAGTAATGTTGGAAACAGAAAAATCCAAAAGAACACCAAAAGGTGACAAAAGTCGGTCAGATAGCACACTTGATTATGTATCAAACGTTTTCTTTTGGTTGAGATTTTACAGTAAAATACATTAAAAAAAAAAAAACGTGTGATTATGATAGAATATTAAGATTTGTTTTACAATAGACAAAGGTACGATAAAAAAATGGTATAGTAACAAATGTTACCAAAGGCAAGATACGTTACTCTTCTACCTACCTGGATAAATGTTTAGTGTTTTAACTGCTTTTTAAAGTGCGTTTTAAGTTTGAAATACAATTAGTACTAAGCGCTTAAATTAAAACAAAAACAAAAATGGCGCCATGATGCCCCCCCCTCCCGCGTTGGAGTCCTGAGAATTGGTCAAAACTTTTAAAAAAAAAAAAAAAAAAAAAAAAAAAAAAAAAAAAAAAAAGAAAATACTGATAGAAGTCCAGCCAATAAATATCACAGTGTAATTTATTGGGTGGATTTCTGTCAGTATTTTTTTTTTTTTTTTTTTTGTTAAGGTTTACATTTGTGCTGAAGCTGATCGTTTTTTTTGTTTTTTTTTTATTCCCCCAAAAAGGGCTCAACTTTAATTTTTTTAAAGGGACTTTATAAAGATTATACTTTTTAAAAATATGTATTAACAATTATTTTTATACCTATAGACACTAAGGTTTCATGCTTTCCTGGTTTGTGACTAAGTTTTTTTTCAGTGGGGACATGAACAGTGAGTACATTTTTTTTTTATCTTGATTCTAACCAAACACGCAGGATTAGTGGCTTTCTCTAATTAGATTCATACAGGTATATTACAGGTACGACTATGAAAGCAAAGAATTATATATATATATATATATATATATATATATATATATATACAGTCCTGGTCAAAATCATAACGCATAATATCGAATTTTTAATCAAACAAATGGTTGAAACCATTGCCAAAAGGGAAAATATGATGGAAAAAAATGAAATCTGCTTCATTCGAAACCTTAACCCTGATCTAATAATTATTTTAAAAAAAAACATTTTCACCTGGTCAAAATGATAAGACCAATTTAATAAAATGGGCTAGTTTTGAAAAAATGAATACGAAAAGCTTTCTATGTTACTAAAAGCAACTTGTTAGTGGATAAAAAACATCTTACTAAATTATAAATGGCAAAAGAGAAACTATTATCAGAGTGTGAGAGAGGAAGGATCTTTGAGCTTAATAGGGGTGGACTCTCCTATAGATCCGTTGCAAACGAAGTGAATCATAACAAAACAGTCATCACAAATTTTTTAAGAAATCCAGATCAATATGGGTACAAAAAGAGTCTAGATTGACCAAAAAAAATAACCCCATCACTGGATTGCCGTATTGGAAGAAGTTTAAAAAAAAAAAAACTCCAGTATGAGCTCAAGTCGATTGAAAAGCCAAACAGTAGCAGAATGTAGTCCTAAAACCATCAGAAGACATCTGAAAATGAAGGTTTTCAATCATTTAAAGCGACTGCAGAAACCAGGTCTTCTTGAAAATCACAAAACTAATCGACTTAAATATGCCGCCAAATACCAGACTTGGGATGAAGAGAAGTGGGAAAATGTAATTTTCTCCGATGAGAAAAAGTTTAATCTAGATGTTCTAGATGGATTTCAACACTATTGGCATGATAAAAATTTGCCCAAAGAGACTTTTTCAACTCAGCTTAGGGGAGGAGGGTCTTTAATGATCTGGGGTGCTTTCTCGTCAGCTGGGACCCTGAAGTTGCAAGTAGTGAAAGGCCGGCAAACATCATTGAAGTACATTTCAATGCTTGAAAATGCTTCTATCAGGACTGAAGGTCCATGTCTGTGTGGAAGAAATTGGATTTTCCAGCAAGACAACGCTGCGATACACACTTTTCGACAAGCACGAGAATACTTTTCTTCAAATAATATAGAATTGTTAGATCATCCAGCATGTTCTCCAGACCTCAATCCCATTGAAAATCTTTGGGAATGGATGGCAAAAGAAGTGTTCAAGGATGGAACCCAGTATGATTCGATAAAGGAACTTTCTGATTCAGTTTTCAGTACATGGGATAAAATTCCTTCACAACTGATAAAAAAACTTAGTCGCAAGCATGCTGAAGAGAATTTTTGAAGTAATTCGTAATAATGGAGTCTATACTAAATACTGAGCCCGTTTTTAGTAATTTATAATTGCCTTTTGTTAGATAAATTATCAGTGGTCTTATCATTTTGACCAGGTGAAAATGTTTGTTTTTTAAAAAATAATCATTAGATCAGGATTAAGATTTCATTTTTTTTTTCCATATTTTCCGTTTTGGCAATGGTTTCAACCATTTGTTTGATTAAAAATTCGATAATATGCATAAACGCTTACTTTCTTGAGTGGTCTTATGATTTTGACCAGGACTATATATATATATATATATATATATATATATATATATAGTGTATGTGTGTGAAGACACTTAACGAATTTGTGATCTACAAACTTGAAATTTAGTATATAGGGTACTCAGACTTTTGGAAAAAAAGGTCTGCTAAGGGGTTAAAATAGAAAAATGGGTACTTGGGAGTCATCAGATTTTTATATTTGTCAAGTTTTACGAGTTTTGAAAACACTTTCTAAAGATTGTGTTAAGTTGGTTCAATGGTTATTGTATCAGGTTTCGATCTTAGTTTGAGTATTTTTTTTTATTTTTTACTTACAAGAAGTGAACTGTTTTAAAAAAAAATACTCGCATGCACGTCTCAGTTTCTTTGTGTTTTTACTTTTTACTTAATTTTTTTAAAAGTAAGTTAACATTACATTTGATACTGGGCAACACCGGGTACATATATATATTAGTGATGGGACGATTCCAATATTTTTCCTGATTCTGATACAATTACCGATTCCGTACTAAATTCCCGATTCCGATTCTTTATAAATCTCTAAATATTTAACTATAAAATTGTTCTTTTGTCCCGATTACTGTAAAAACACATCTTAAATGTGTATGTATTCTGAAACGTGAAAAAACACTGGAAGTTTAAATCAATAAATATTTATTTTATTATTACTACAGTGAAAGATGTTTCTTAAACCAAAATTAAATAAAAAAAGATAATTTAAGGAATCGGAAAATCGGCTCAAATTTTTACGATTTCGATACTGATTCCGAAACCCCAAAAAGCTTGGATTTTTCCGATTCCAATTAATCGTCCCAACACTAATATATATATATATATATATATATATATATATACTAGCATGGGTGCCCGGCGTTGCCCAGGTGTTTGGAGGTGTATGCTGAGCAAAAAAAAAAAAGAGCAAAACAAGACGGTCAATTTTTTTAACTTTGACCCCTATTATGACCCCTTAACCTTTATTGTTTTGGGCTCAAATAAAGTTAAGTTAGATCCATATCCAAGGAACCTATATCTAAAATTTCAAGTGTTTAGACCCAAAATTGGCGGAGGAGTTTGGTAGAGTTCTCAAAGGTTAAATCGTTGAACTTTGACCCCTTAACAGCCAAATTTCTGTCCGAAAACCGATCACATAGATTTTCCCAAATCTCAGTACCCTGTATATCAAATTTCGAGTGTGTAGACTAAAAATTGACAGAGTTATTGAGTAGGGAAATGTACACACACACACACACGTTCACTTTTATTTATACTAGCAAAAAGTACCCGTCGTTGACTGGGTTCAAAAACAGCCTACAGAAAATGGACTCTGATTTGTTAAAGTATGATAGGTTATGAAAAGGAAGGGTTGTAAAGAGATAGCTTCGAATTCGGGGGTATCAAAACCAAAACAGAATATGATGAAAGTAAAAATAAAATAGATAAACCCCATAATTTATTATACCATACCTGTTCACACTGAAACACTTATAACAATATTCTGTGGATCTATATTAAAAAAACCTTGTTAAACTTTGTGACATATTTCCATTCTATGGAGGTCAGGTGCGAACGAACACGCCATAATTTTATTATACCATATTTCTTCAAACTAAAACATAATTATCAAAGTATACTTACACAGATAGATATGAAAAGTCTTTATTAAAGTTTGTGCCTATTTCCATTCTATGTATGGCAGGCGTAAACGCAGACCCCACCATTTTATTATACCATCTCTATTTAAGTTAATAATACTTTGATAAGTATGTTTTATGTACATCTATATCAAAAACACTTGTAAACGTTTTTTTTATTTTTTTTTTATTTTTTATGTCCATACTTTGTGGACCAGGCGCGAATGCAGACCCCACAATTTTTATGAACCACCGTTCTGCAGGATCAAACATACCCATTCTTGTCTCGATACATCTTCTATCCTTATATGTCATCAGTTTTTTTTTAAATAGTCAACCACATAGGAGCCTATTCGTGGCCAGACACACACACACACACACACACACACACACACACACACACACACACACAGCTTTATATTATAGATATATATAAAATTTGAAATAGCATTTTTTGGTCTGTTTGTTCCATTTTAAAATAGCATTGTTATTGATCTGTCACCTTATCATTTTAAAATAGAATTTTATTTGGTCACATAAGGTTGAAGTAGCGTTTAAACCTGCAGCCGAACAAACGCATCCCTAAAGTGGATTCCTTCTATGTTTGCATGATCATCATTTAACTCTCATTTCTCTTTGGCATCTTTAACCTTTTCTTCTTAGAAATTTTGTTATTTCCAAACAAATGCACCTGCTGAGTTGATCTTTTTGCCAGATGACCTTTTCGATTCCAATCAGCCCATAACATACCACCCGGGAACTTTCTCTCACATTTGCGCCCCCCCCCCCCCCCGATTAATCAGGCTTTTTAGAGCATAAAACAGCTTTTAGATTCCTTTCTCATCTGTTGAAATAATCTTTTCTTTTTGTTTGTTTTTTTTTTTTTATCTTTTTTTGTTTGTTTCATCCAGTCACGTTCCCATGACTAGTACAAAGGATATCATTTAAGACTGAAATCAACTGTGCGATATTTGCATTCAGTCAGATGTGTTCTTATTTCTTCATCACTGTTAGGAAAGGAATGAACACATAATTTCCTCCCAATTAGGAATAAAATATCCAGAGAAATTTTATCTATCCTGGGGCGGGTATTATTCTAGTTTGTCGTCTAAAATTGAAAATCCAAGACAAAAAAAAAGAAAAAAAAAAAGTAAAAATCCTGAACAGAACAGCTTATCATGACTTTTATGTCTCTTTACAAAGATTTAGAGCAAGATATAATGATACTAAACCCCGTGTCTGGAATCCTTATTCCAATTTTTATCCAAAGCCATCTTCTGATTTTGATTTTAGAAAATATCCAAAAATTTTAGGCTTAAGTTTAAGAAATCTTAAGAAGAAATTGAAATTTAGAGTATCTTAATTCATGGCTGTTGACTATGGATGAGATTCAATGAAAATCCGATATGTTTCTATTTTCAAATGTGAGGTTGTGTCCGTATCATGCCCTTCTAAAAACTCTTTAAGATACTCAAAAGAAACTGGAATTTGTTTTATACCTATTGATAAAATGTCTCTCAGACTGCTAGACTTTGGAATTCCCTTCCTGTCACCTGCTTTCCTGGCTGTCGATGCCTCCATTCAGTCTCGAAAGACAAAGGATATCCCCTGTAGGCGGCAGCTGCACATGTAATTGTGAGGCAAGGGTCGCGCAATCTCTAACCACACCTCTCCTGAATCGGCACTGCTTCATTCCAGTGGCAAGCAGAGATCCAGGACGATTGGAAACAATGCCAAAGTAAGCGGAGAGCACATACAGCACCTGGAAGTCCCAAATGGTCACCCATTTAGTACTGATCAGGCTCATCGTTGCTTAACTTCGGTGATCTGACGGGAACCGGTGTGTCAACATGATTATTCCCTGACTGTACTAACATGTAGAAGCTTCTGTGTAATGTAAACATCTCGCTCATCTCCGTGCATAGCCCCCTGAAAACATGGCCCCAAATAAAAGTCCCATAAGTCTAAATGGCAATATGTCGTATTTGAGGGGTGAATGAGTTTTTAAAAAAAAATATCAAAGGTACCAAAATTTTCACAAAGAACTTCAAATGCATTTTACCTTCTTTGCAAACTAACTAAACTAAAAACTAAATATAGTTCACATTACTCATTGTTACCCTTAGCAGCTTTTTCCAAAATTCATAATGATTGGTTAATTAGTTTAGAAGTGAATCCTGTGTTTAATAAATATATCAGCATATACACATGCTTAATCTATATATCTATAAAAGTGAGGATGTGTGTGTGTGTGTAAGGCCAACTCTCAATCTATATACTCAACGAATATTTGATCTAAAGACTTGAAATTTGGTATATAGGGTATTCAAACATATCTAAAATTTTTAAATTTGTTTTCATCTGGAAAAAATGGCTGCTAAGGGGTCAAATTTGAAAAATTGTGACGTGGGGGAGGGGTCATCGGATTTTTATCTGTTTGTCAACTGTTTCACAAATGTACATGCATGAATGGTTCACATGACAGATTATTTATGTTAAGAATAAGTAGGTTTGAAAACACTTTTTAAAGAACGTGGCAAGCTGGCCTAAGGGTTATTGCACTCACTGTCTAGGTTTGGGTTTCGATCTCGGCTCAAGTTTTTCTTTTTAAATTTTTACTGTTTAGAAAAGATATAATACTTGCATGCGCATGTCGTGTATGAATTAAAAAAAATAATATTTATGCATATTTTAAGGCTGTTTAACACCGAGCGGCCTACTAATTTTATATAAATGTTTTTGTTTTTTTTTTTAATTTTTGTTTGTTTGTACATTTTTAAAGTTAAGGTAGACAACTATTATATTTTCTAATTGAAACCAAAATGTTTAGCACTCCAGCCTTAGTTATTACTATTTGAGCTATCGTTAGAGGGATAAGAAAACATTAAATTTTAACCAACTTTAACATATATAAATGTATGTTAAACATGCATTTTTATTTTGTCCATGCTCTCAAACAACACCGAGTAACCATGCTAGTGTTCAATAAATATTTTTGAAGAAGCTTAGAGTTGTATTGAGATGAAATTTAATAAATTTTTATTGGTTATAAAAATCAGTTCAAGTTATTTTCTAATTATTTATTTTATATATATATATATATATATATATATATATTAGTGATGGGACGATTCTAATATTTTTCCCGATTCCGATACAATTACTGATTCCAAACTAAATTCCCGATTCCAATTCTTTATAAATCTCTAATTATTAAACTGTAGTTATTTTTTCCCGGTCACTGTAAAAACTCATGTTAAAATGGCTATACATGTTTTCAGAAATAAAACACTCATTTGGTGGAGGGGGACGGGGGTCTGCAGATTTTAGTTCCACCGATAGTTTAAAATCAATAAATATTATTTTATTATTACTACTAATAATGGAAGATTTTGTTTTAGACAAAATCAAAAAAAGAAAAAAAAACAGACATACAAAAATTAAAGAAATTGTTATTTGCATCGCAAATTTTTCAGTTTTCACTTCTAAAAGCTCTGATTTTTTTTTAATTCCGATTAATCGTCCCAACGCTAATATATATATATATATATATATATATATATATGACATCTACAAATATTAAAATATCATATTTAAGCATATTTTACGACTTGGTAATGCCAGGCAGCTTGCTAGTATATATAATATATATACCTCGCTTCTGATGATAATCAGATGCACCGATAGAAAGTGCTTGAGAAGAATATGGCCGAACAACAACTTTTGGGCGCCATTTTATATAACATGCCTCCTGAAAAAAAGACCGCTTCGCAAATGGAAAAGATATTCAGAAAGAGCAGAAAAAAAGAATAATTCTGTCATGTTCAATCAGCCATGCTTGAATAATGACTTGCTGCCAAAATATACAAACATATATACTAGCAGGCTGCCCGGTGTTACCTGGTCATAAAATGTTTAAATATATTTTAATTTATACAGATTTCACATTTATTATTATATTGTACCCAATATATAATAGTAATCTCAAAAGTGAAAATAAAAACAATGACTTAGGTACCATCAGCTAGAATCAAAACCAACCCATTTAGTGTTCTAACCTTAGTCGTTATCGTTTAAGCTTTTGTCAGACTGGTGAGAAATAGTTAAAAACGAATAGACCTTAATGTATAAATGTATATTTGCACATGCATAGGAGAGCGGTTTAAGTCGACCTCTGCCAAGTTCCAATTTTTTGCAATTTTGATCCCTTAGCAGTTATTGTTATCGGTTTATATCACAACGGTCTAAAAATTCAGTCATTTAACCTACCTCCCACTGCTCTGCAACCTTGCATATTGGAGGAGATGCACTTTGAAAAATGAAGACGGACATAGTGAGTTATATATATTTCCACAGTCAAACAATGTTGCAGCTAACAAACCAGAAGTCCAAGATTCTAGTTTCACCCTTATTTGGGCTCATCAGTTTAACACATCCGAACTCAGGATTTGAAACTTGAGTCGCTTGCATGTGAGGTGAGTACTCTGCCACTTGAGCAACCACTCCACACACATGAAAGTCTATTAACTAACACAGATCAAGTAAACTGCTGCGAAATCTGACTATGGAATCAACCTACTCGAACTAGGGGTGTGGTCATTCAACCAAGGAGAACCCAAGCCGATGTCTCACAAGTAGGAATTTTACATTCGCTAGGACGATGTCATCCAATCCATCTAGATTAGCATATTGGCATCATCCTAGCTAGTGTTAAATTTCCCTTGTTCGAGGTGAAGTAGGTTCACTCCATAGTTGGATTTTGCTTCACTAGTATTCACACCAGTATTCATAAAATAACATCTTAGCCAGAGTTTTAAAAAAAAAAAAAAACGAACAAAACTGTACATATAAAAAAGAAGATAAAAAGAGGAAAGAAAAAAATGTATCAATCGGTATTAAAAAAAATGGAGGCGGGGGGGGGGATATTTGAGACAAATTTTTACACTAGTTGGAACAGCAGAAAACATCTTATTTTGGTCAATAATTTATATATTGTAAAAATTCAAAGTGCTTTTCCTGGGTTTTTTTTTTTTTTTTTTTTTTTTTTTTTTTTTTTTTTTTTTTTTCGAATACAGATGAATTGAAGAAGCTGTCTTGAGTTTCTACTACAGCTTCCAAGAGGGACCTGAACTGGGAGCATGCAACCTGAACGCTATTTTGATCTGGGCCAGTGGACAGCAACTCAATATAGTCATTTCAATTAAGTCATGTAAAGTTACATTCTAAAAGTTAGACCTAAATAGTATTTTAGCTGACATATCAAACTTTAATTCTAACAAATTTTCATTTGCTATTGTTATTGGCATTGTAATGATGTACTTCACTAGTTTGCTTGAAAAATCAAGTTGTTCTGCTCGCAAAACTCGTAATATCAAAATGTTTTTCAATTATTATGACAAAAAAATCAGTCAAGAGAATAATTTATATTTTTAATTGAACAATGTAAAAAGAGTTGTCCCCCTTTAAAAAAATAGTAAATTCTAGTATCAGTTTTTAAAAAAGTGCAAGTAAATGAAAAAATAAAATGACTTGACTACATTCCAAATAACACGGGTAAAAGTGTGTGTGTGTGTGTATATATATATATATATATAGAGAGAGAGAGAGAGAGAAAAGGGGAGAGAGAAATAAAAAGGAACAAACAGAGTTATGTGTTCATCAACGTTTCGTCTTTATTTTGAGACTTCTTCTGGATGAAATAAAGACGAAACGTTGAACACATAACTCGGTTTGTTCCTTTTTATTTCTCTATTTTGTCTGAATACAATTTCCATTCTCATCATAAATATATATACAGGGTGTCCATAAA
This sequence comes from Euprymna scolopes, assembly GCF_053919585.1. NCBI lineage: Eukaryota > Metazoa > Mollusca > Cephalopoda > Sepiida > Sepiolidae > Euprymna > Euprymna scolopes. The sequence goes on from NC_136518.1 coordinate 85,312,887, forward strand.
GTCTGGCTACATTATGTAATCAGACTTTGTGGACACCCTGTATATATACACACACACACGCTATTATATAAAAGCCACTGCGTAAGAACACGCACAGACACATCAAGTACATTTGTGTGAAATTTTAAAAGAAATCGGTCCAGCCATTTCAGAGTCTATTGACAATAGCTCTCTCTCTCTCTCTCTCTCTCTCTCTCTCTCTCTCTCTCTCTCTCTCTCTCTCTCTCTCTCTCTCTCT
>NC_136518.1:85318124-85403124 GCF_053919585.1 Euprymna scolopes
TCATCTTGAGTGCCATTGTCACAAAGTTTCGGCAGCTGTAACCTCCAACCTTCTTCGGGTGTACCTTGTTGAACTCTAGAAGGTTTCTGTCAAACTGGGGAATTTGGGAATTTCAAACGGAACTCCCGAGTTTGACAGAAACATTCCTAAGTTCAACAAGGTACACCTGAAGAAGGTTGGAGGTTACATCTGCCGAAACGTTGTGACAATGACACTGAAGATGAGAACAGTAGTCTGATGGATCCAAATGATACAAATAACCAGTCTTCATTTAAAAAATTCAGAAAGTCATCTCTATATTAATACCTTTAACGTACGTACGTGTGTCACGGTTTCTAGATTATAAATTATTCGATCAGGAGATCCTATTTATTAAAACAGAGGACAGAATGTGATAACATACTATGAACATTAAATTAATATATAAATATGATAATTTAAGCCTCACTCTGTTATCACCTAACCTTTTTCTTTTTTATAAATAGGATCTTCCGATCACCGAAGATGCAGTGTAAAAAAAAAAAAAAATTGCTTTTGGGCTGTATGTGAAACTAATGTACCTTCTTAATCTTCTGGCTTGGATCCAGGGGTAGTGTCTGTTTTGTCTTAAGATGGTATAATGATATTGTGGGGTTTCCATTCACGCCGGGTGTCCATGCAATTGAAATATGTAACAGACTCCTATAAGGATATTGGAGATAAACTGTAATAACCAGATAGATTCTGACACTACATTAACCAGATTACTTAGGTAAATACTTTACAGTTTTAACAAAAGGGCTGCAATAATATTGTTGGGTCTCCATTCACAGAATGCCCAGCAGCAATATATTACACATGAAAGATGCCACTATCAAATTTCCACAAGTTCTGCTAGTGATTACTTAGATAAATACTTTACAGTTTTAACAAAAGGGTTACAATAATATCGTGGGGTCTCCACTTATGCTGAACGTCCATATAATTCCTAGCAGCAATATATTACATATGAAAGATGTCACTGTGGAATTTCCACAGGTCCTGCTAGTGCAATGAAAATTATACAAAAGCTGAATTAATCCGCATATGTTTACCCAAAACTTTTCTTTTCTTTTTTTTTTTTTTCTTTTTTTTATGACACAAAATGAATACTAAAATATTCGATTTTTGGATTGAGTTATGTTTGAAAAAAAAAAAAAAAAAAAAAAAAAAACTTCGATGTTCATTGTTCTAATCCGTCAGATTTTACAATTCATTCCCCGAGTGACTAATTCTTTACTAATTTTTCGTGACTCTCATCCTTCTCTCATTGTTGTTTTGACGTCTACCTCCTCCCCACTCTTTTTTTATATAAGTTATCATTCTCATTATCTTTTTATATAACAGTTATACTTACCATTATCATTTTTATATAACAGTTATCATTCTCATTATTTTTTTTATATAACAGTTATCGTTCTCATTATCTTTTTTATATAACAGTTATCATTCTCATTATCTTTTTTATATAACAGTTATCATTCTCATTATCTTTTTTATATAAGTTATCATTCTCATTATCTTTTTTATATAACAGTTATCATTCTCATTATTTTTTTTATATAAGTTATCGTTCTCATTATCTTTTATTATATAACAGTTATTATTCTCATTATCTTTTTTATATAAGTTATCATTCTCATTATCTTTTTTATATAACAGTTATCATTCTCATTATCTTTTTTATATAACAGTTATCATTCTCATTATCTTTTTTCATATAACAGTTATCATTCTCATTATCTTTTTTCATATAACAGTTATCATTCTCATTATCTTTTTTCATATAACAGTTATCATTCTCATTATCTTTTTTCATATAACAGTTATCATTCTCATTATCTTTTTTCATATAACAGTTATCATTCTCATTATCTTTTTTCATATAACAGTTATCATTCTCATTATCTTTTTTCATATAACAGTTATTATTCTCATTATCATTTTTTATATAACAGTTATTATTCTCATTATCATTTTTTATATAACGGTTATCATTCTCATTATCTTTTTTATATAACAGTTATCATTCTCGCTTTTTTGTCATTCTATCTCTGTTTTTCAATACTCAAAATTATTAAAAGTAGCAAAGAGTAAAACTATTGAAATAGTCCATTATAAATAAAAGGCAATACCACAACAAGTAATAATACAATTTAACGCATAGCTGAAGATCAAACTAGAGGATATGGGGAATAGAAAGAGAAAAATTTTCGAGTTTGTGTGTTTTTTTATTATATTTAATTGACAAATTTACTGTTTATTTTATTTAACCCGAGTTGAACCGATGACCTAACATACCATGCTTATTTCTACTTATATATATATATATATATATATATAAACTTAGTTTAATTGTTTGCTGTGTCCAGAAGTTATACATTCAATACTGATTACTGTATGGTCTGATGTGAGATTCAGTTACTTGTGCAAAGGAAATATAGATGTGTGTGCGCACGAATTTGTATATACCGTTGCTCGGTCATAAAACCTGCCTAGGTATGATATTTTAATTTAAAAATAAAAAATGTGACTTTGGAGTGCCATTAGCCAGAATGGAAACCGAAAGCAAAATTTGTAAGCAATAAATTGAGTCAGACATATTGAATTTTTCTGGTCATGAAATAATAAATACAAGAAATGGAGGTGAGGGTGGGGTGGGGGTCGGGGGTAAATGGACTTTTAATTGAAAAGCGGTTAAAACATTGTTGGGCAGTTTACAAAAGTTAAAAATAAACGTTTTTATACTTATCATATTAAGATAGGATAGAAAAAAACTTTGTTATTAAAAAAAAAAAAAAAAATGATGCGTGCCGGACGCGAACTCACAAAACATAAGACCATAAGCAAGTACGTTATCCACCAGACTACGATGATACAGATGTTATAGCTCTGCTAATTTAGCTTTTTAAAATAAAACAACCGTTTGCGCGTGTGCGGTTTGAAAACAGCGTCTAAAACGAGGTTTTTATCTGACGACCCCCTCCGTTCAAACAAAACATTTCTACACGAAATAATTGGCATTTTTTTCCCCCCAATTTTTCAATATTATTTGTCCGAGAGATCGCTCTTTCTAACAGTACCATGTTCATGCTGCTTTGATGAGGATGACAAAAGTCTTTAGCAGACATAGGAACACACACACACACACACACACACACACACACGATTCTCCTTTATATAATAGAAGAAAAATATTAAAAACAAAAACTACTTCCCAGCTGCAGTTTCATGTTGTACCGGTAACAACAACCACTTCAAGTTCAATAAGAAAGTTTAAGATTAATTTTTTTTTCCTCCAATAAACAAAAAAACATTTGTTCAAACTTGATCAATATATCAGTTAAGTTCTATGCATATATATATATATATATATATATATATATATATATGCACAGTGCTCAATATCAACGATAGAACCACGTCTGTGTGTCATCTGAATTAAAGAATTTCTCTCATTTTCAAAGAGAATGATATGTGATATTTATATGTTTAAGCAATACTCTAATGGAAAAAGATTTGAACACAAAATTTAAGTTAGGGTTTCAAATCTTACCGCATCTAGTCACACTGATGAATCCTATAGATCAGGATTTCATAAAGTGTGCTCCGTGAGTGAGACTGAGGGGCTCCACAAGCCCTTAAAGAGGACCAAATGCTTTATATGGAAAAATTAAATGACCGCAGATATTTAATTATTGATCTGTTTTATTGGAAAGAGATATAATCCTTTAGCCTGGGTGCCCTGCGTTGTTCGGGTGTTTGGAGATGTGTATTGAGCAAAAAAAAAAAAAAAAAAAGTGGTAGTAGGCAGGCAGGCTCAAGCCATAGCACAAAATGCCATAGCACAAAGGAGGAAAAGAACGTGAAAAAAAAAATGTAACGTCTTCTTTGCTGTTGTGTCCATCGGCAAACCAGAAGTGGCGAAGGTTTAAATTAAGGCTAGTCAATTGAAACGAGGGGATGACTTTCGAAAATATTGACGAAAAAAGCGACCCCCTCCTTGTAGAAAAGTGCCCAGTTAAATGTGAAGAAATTAATGTTTTTAGCCAATTTACTATGATATTTGTCTGAAGGGTCGAGTTTCAAAACGATACTGATCTTGTGAAAATCCGTCGCCTCTGTCAAAAGTTTAAGGCAGACATACAAACGTACATACATACATACATTTAAACAGCAGGTGAGATTTATATTATAGATAAATACAGGGGTGAAAAGTTTCAGGATGGTTCATTAAAAATAAAATAAAAAATAAATTAACAAAAAATGCAACAATTTCTGATTAAACAAAAAATGGTTGTAAACATTATCATTAGTTAGTGTTAAAATTTGAAATGAATGTTCTTCATATTTATTTTAGAAATTATCTTGATAGTGCTCCGTGAAAAACCTTCGCCTTGCTCAGGGGCTCCATGGTGTCCTGGAATTTAAGAAATCCTGCTATAGGTGATATTCTTGTTTTCAAAAAACACTTGCATCATCTAGCATTTCTCCTTGCCACTGGACTGAAGCAGTGCCAATTCAAGTGTGATTGGAGATTGTGCAACCTTTGCTTCACAATTACACGTACAGCTACCTTTACAAGAATATCCATTATTTCTTGAGACTGAACAGAGGCATCATGTTTTTATTTTCTCGGTAAAAATCGTGTTTGAAGGTTTATTCCACTTTTCAAACTTTGAATAGTAGTAGCAGAATAATAGGACCCTTTTTTTCTTTTTTTTTTACAAAGGAGTCATCACTTATGATGGCCCAGAGACTACTCGAGGATAACGGTTGATGAGTGTACAGTAGTCAATGGGAAAATGTTGTAGTAATTGTTAGTAGTGGAAATTTGGTAAAATACTTAAGGGGACAGCTCATCAAGGACTTGTTTACGACGATATTGTAGTCAATAGAAAAGCAAGAAAAACTGAAGAGTTCCACAGGCGTACAATTCTAAGAAAGAAACTTTGTTCATGGAATCTACGTTTAGGTTTAAGCACAGATAAAGAGTGGAGGAAATTATTGATAGTGGTTTCAGCTAGACACATGTTTTTCGTGAAAGTTTGGCAAGAGATTGGAGCTCGGATGGGCACTTGCCAACAACTGACCATGGTTAGGCTTTTAACTTTCTAATATTGTGGTTTAAGGTTGTTAGAGTTAGTGGTGGTAGGGGGCCAGGACCTTTTTTTTTTTTTTTATAAAGATCTGATGGTTGACGGTGTCACGGCTATAATGCCACTTTCAGAAGTGAGAAGGTTTACACCATTACTTACCTCTTCCCACCTGGTATGGGGTTCTTTTTATCCTGGGTCCCGGCCTGCCAGTATGTAGATTTATTTATTTATTTATTTTATTCTTCATTGTTCACAGGTTCTTATTTGGTATTAGAAACTGTCCAATATTAATAGGCGGGGTGTTCCCGTTTGCAATCTGAGGAACAAGCTGGATGGCTTTTTTTTTTTTTTTCTCATGGAGGTCACCACTTATCAAGGCCTGGAGGCCACTCGGGGATAAGGGTTATTGCGTGTACAGTAATCAATGGGATAATATCAAAGGCAACTCGAGGATAAAGGTTAATGAATGTGAGGTGGTAGGTTAATAATCGTTAGTCGTTTAAATTGGGTAGAATTTGATTATTTATGGGGACAGCTTAACAAGAACTTGTTTATACTGGATTTGAAGGCTACCAAGTTGTATTCAACCAGGAAGCAGGCCAGCAGAACAGTGTTCCAGAGGTGGGCAGATTTGGGAAAGAAGCTTTGTTCATGGAATCTGCGTTTAGATTTAGGAACAGATAGAGAATGGGGAGAAATCATATAATGATTGTAGCTAGTCAAATGTTTTTTGTCAGTTTTACGGGGGGGGGCATAGATTGGAGTTCAGTCGAGCACTTGCCAAAAGCAGTCTAAAAATGATTGAAAGAATACACAAAGCTTAAAATATATTTTAACAATAAAAAATGTCAACAGTGAAGGGGTGTGATTTTGTCGCTTATCAGGTTAATCAGTAGTATGCACGTCGACGGTGCACTAGTGCTAAGAGTTGTTTTCTGGATGTCAATGTGAGTAAAAAAACAAAAAAATGTCAGAAATGTATCCATTTTTGATGATTTTTGTGTTTATTTTGTTTTGTTTTGTTTATTTACTATTTTCTTTTCCGGAAATGGAAAGTCAACCATTCCGAATTTGATATATGAATCCTTAAACCAGATTGATTGTCAGAATGTTGTTCTTTTTCCTAAACTGGAAATATCCACAGCAGGAATTTCCATTGATTTTTTTTTTTTTTTTTTTTCTAAGAAAGCATTTAAGGTTTGGAGAAGAAATCAAAACGGGGATGGTAATTTAATCTGTGATTCATTCAGTAAATATAGGGGGGAGGGTGTACGTGAAAAAGCTGAGTAGTTATTTCCTGATTATTATATTTTTTTTTTTTTTTTATTTTTTTTATTTTTTTTTTTAATATGTCTCATGTGTAATCTTTACATATTAAATCATCTGATACGAAATCGATCTTGGTATGTGATTGTAATCGTCTTTTTTCTTTCTATTCCCACTTAATTTTACTTAATTTCAGACACTTGGCGAAGGAGGGGAGGGGCGTCGTTCTCCCACATCCAGAAAACAACTCGTAGCAGTTGGGACCCCTCTCGACGTACATACTCCTGACTAACTCGCTAAGCAGCAAAGTCCCACCCCTTCACTTTCGTGGTCCCTAGATGCTGGAAAGTTCCATATTGTCTAACTCGTGGTGTTCCTCAATTTTATGCATTCCCTAAATTAGCTATGTAGCCTCTGTCTATTTATTGCCAACCGTTTTTATGGCTAAAAATATAAAATAACATAAAAAAAAAAAAATAAATAAATAAATCTAGCTCTTCAAAAAAAGACAGTCTGGATTAGGATTAAAAAAAAAAACATTTTCCTCGCTCTAGAAGGATTTCTTCACTGACTGAAGACAAAATAGACGAAGTGACGTCACAAGAGATACTACACTTTGCCCCAACCAAAAGGTCAAGGATATATTTTTATGTACCTTCTGTTTGGATAAGAACAATTTGCCTCCATGCTGAAAATCATTAGTGGTGGGGGTGGGGGCTAAATATTTGACAGAACTTTTGAAATACATGTTCTCTACCTGAATTGATTCTAAAATGCCTCTACCCCATATTTGAATATTTTACGACTGCCTTTCTCATTTTTTTCTTTAATTTTTTTTTTAATTTCGTTCTTTTCTTTTTCTTTTTTTTTTTAATTATTTTTTTAATTTGATTATTTAATTTTATTTTTTATTTTCTGTCAAAAGATTAAAAAAGCATAGCTCTCTCTTTCGATATATTAAAATAATAAAGGCCGGGTGATTAATCATTTTGCGAAACCATTCTCCTTTTTTGTTTTATTTTACTTTAGTCAGAGTTCTCAGAAATAAATGGGGTCCCCTCCCGGGGCAGGAGAAGGCGCTAACACTTAATCTCTGTATGAAATACTTAGTTATTCGAATTTTAGTAAAGTTCTACTTTACATCTCAAACACTGAGCTCCTATTTACTTTGCCTCCCTATGAGGGCAGAGTTAGACACCAAGGTCGTTTTTTTTTTTTAATGTGGAGAAAAGGATCAAAAATAAAAATTGTCTCAGTCGTGAAGGATTTCTCCTCCACTAAGAACACAAAAAATTTTGAAGTGTAGCATCGGAACAGATTACTAAAGAAGTTGGGACATGATTTTCCTCTCGCCAATTGAATACTTAAATGTTATAGTATACATTTCTTGTGGTCGTTTGTTCTTACTAGATTCCAGGACAATAATTTCTCTTGTCTGGTGGAGTATCTGACTTCGTGCTATTACTTGAGATAATATCACTTGTAAAAGCCAGTTTGTGTTAGCCATACTGAGATTTTGTTTGGGCCACGGATACTATGTTATTTGAAATATTTGATCAAGGTTCACTTCTAGGGAAAAGTATCCTCATGCCAGGTTGTTCTGACAAACTCCTTTACAGAGAGACCTCGTAAGCATTCAAGTTCTTTCCAGTAGGCATTCAAGTTCTTTCCAGTAGGCATTCGAGTTCTTTCCAGTAGGCATTCGAGTTCTTTCCAGTAGGCATTCGAGTTCTTTCCAGTAGGCATTCGAGTTCTTTCCAGTAGGCATTCGAGTTCTTTCCAGTAGGCATTCGAGTTCTTTCCAGTAGGCATTCAAGTTCTTTCCAGTAGGCATTCAAGTTCTTTCCAGTAGGCATTCAAGTTCTTTCCAGTAGGCATTCAAGTTCTCTCGTAATAACTTTACCAATGTCATTTTAGAAGTCCCTCATACATTTCCAAACTGTAAATGATTTTTTTTTTTTTAACACGCGTTCATCCCTAACAAGGCATATCGTCATTTGGACGTAAGGGTCTACTATTTGAGACCATGCCTTGGAAAGATTAACAAGATGTTGGTTTACATTACATTTAAATTTCTGCATATCAGCACATTCAGGGAAGCAGGTAGCAGGAAGGGAATTCCAAAGTCTAGCTGTTCTAGGAAAGAAGCTATTAGAATAGGAAGCTTTCTGGCATTTAGAGACCTCAATGGTAAAGGAATGTGATTTTGCAGCAAAGCAGGTTTGTCAGGGATATGTATGTCAAGGGGGCACAAGTGCAATGAGTTCATCAGAACATATTCCATTAAAATACTTGTGAAACAGACACAGGGATGCACCATTGTAGTGATGGGACAGGGTTGAAACCTAGTTGACAAAGTGGGGCCTATTAGATTGAAGACTCTTTTTGGACCCTATCTAAGAGGGAGAGGCTATTGGTAGATGCTCCAGCCCAGATGTGGCAACAATACTCCATGCATGGGCGAATGGTGGCTTTGTAGAGGTATAAGATACTCTCTGGTGTGAGTAGTTTTCTAGCACGGTAGACAGAGCCCACCTTCTTTGCAGCAGCCTTTGCAATGTCCTCAATGTATTTGTTCTATATGGAAGATCCATTAAATGTTTTGAACATAAAAATATGGTGATACAGATTTAAGAGATTTAATAAATCACTCTCCCATAAAAGGCAACATCAAATACACAGGTATCTTTCACCTTAGTTGGCAGGAATTGTCAATCGGTCAAGCGTTACAAATATTTTCTTTCTGTTATAGTGAATTGATATTTAATAGGGCAGTAATAAATATATATATACTAGCAGGTTATCTGGCGGTGTCCGGCATTAAATGTAACGTTAAATTCCTTTAAATAAAATAAAAAAAACGAAGTAAAAAAGAAAATGGAAAGAAACTGAGACATGCCCATGCGAGTATTATGTTTTTTTCTAAACAGTTCACTTCTTGTAAATAAAAAAAAAATACTCGAGCTGAGATTGAAACCAAAACCTAAAGAAAGTCAAGTATGATAACCATTAGGCCAGTTTGTCGTGATCTTTAAAAAGTGATTCCAAACCTACCTATTCTCAAGCTGTCGTCTGAATGATTTGCGCATGCACAGTCATAAAACAGTTGACAAACATAAAAATCTGATGACGCCCCCCCCCAAATACCAATGTTTCAATTGGCCCTCAGAGCATTTATGAGTCACATTCCAATGACTAGAAACGAAATCGGTTCACATTCATGATTTTTGTTTATTAACTTTTATTTTCAAATTATTTTACTTATTGCTAATCGCCTGAGGCGCATCTACCAGAAAATGGTGACAGAGGTGCCCAGGCATTTTTCCAGTCCAGAGTGCTCTTCTACTACGGTGTTGGTTTTTCAAATCCCACTTTCCTGACCTTTGTCACATCGTCCTTTTATGGGAGGGAGATAAACTTCTCTCCAATCTGTGCATTTAGCGATGAAGATGCTTGAAGTGTGGCAGAACGTTGAAGAGACTGACGTCTTTTGTATAAATGTAAGACGCATTTCGAACGACTCTTACATTCTTTGTCAACCTTGACAGAAACAATTAGTTTTAATAATATAGGTTATTAGAAAAACACCTCTATAATAATCTAGAAATGTCACATTAAAAAAAAATATGATATACCAAAATCATTTCCGGGATTATTTTTAATGTTTCTAGTAGACACTATCTTGGGACTTTGTGAAATTAGTTCAGTTTAAAGACAATCGAGAAATAACTAAACTCACTCACACACGCGCACGCATGCATGCGCGCGCGTGTGCGTAAGGGTAGTTGAAGAGAACCACAGTAGAGTGTTCTGTTATTAAGAAAATTAAAAAATGAGGGCATTATATTAATTTATATATGTATTACAGAACATCAGTACCATCGGTTTCAAATCCTAACAACGGTGATCTATGATAGGCCTCCTATATCGACTCTCTTCAGCCTCTGTTTATGTCTGATATACATATAAGGATTTGGAAACAATTGTACTCATGTTCTCATCGTCTGTAATACATATGTAAATATTATGCTCTTTGGTTTTAATTTTCTGATGGGGTTCTCTCCCACTAACTTTGCGGGCACACACACACACACACATAGAACTCACTCACTTAATAAAAATTAACCGCTTATTACAAATTTTTGAACATTGTTGCTAAGGATAAGGGTAAATAATGTTGACTATATTTATATTTTGTTTATTCATTTTTTTGCGGACTGTTATCATCTTCATAGCTGTTGTTTCACCATGTTTCGGCCAACTCATCTTCTGGCTTTCTCCACGACGGGATAGGAATGCTGAGTCTCTTAACTGTATCCTCAGTAATTACTGCCTTCCATAGGTGTTGTCTCATCATGTTTTGACCAAATAATCCTCTGGTCTGCTTTTGGTAGGATTGAAACCACTACCTTGAAACAATGCTCACCTGGAACCGTAGAGATTCAACGCCCCTATCCACTGTGCCACAGCCCCCCCCCCAAAAAAAAATAATAATTATAATAATAATAATTATAATAATTGTAATAAAAATAATAATTACAACAAAATGTTTAGTTCAAAGACTAGAAACGCTGCAAGATCAATTTGAATGATGTCAATTATTTGTGGATGAATTTTAGTGGGGCGTATATTTATAGATAATTTGTTTGTTTAATTAATCACTTGGGCTAATTAACTTTTCATTGTTAATGTTTTTCCTGTCATCCCAGCCACGTTTTTACTTTTATTTAAATCTTATATTTTATTTGGAGAGATTTTTAGCATTTTCGTTTTAGGACCGTCTATTGTACTAGCCTGGATGCCCGGCGTTGCCCGGGTGTTTGGAGATGTGTGTTGAGCAAAAAAAAAAAAAAAAAGTGGTAGAAAGCAGGCAGGCTCAAACCCGTGACATGAAGGCGGAAAAGAAAGTGAAAGAAAATCTGACTTAACGTAGTCAATCAAAAAAAAAAAAGATGACTTGCAAAAAATGGCGTAGCTTTTAAACCTCCCAGGAAAGCAATTTAGACACGAGGTCGTTTTTAATGTGGGAGGAAAAGCAGCCCCCCCCTAAAAAGGGTCACTCTGGCAGTATCCAAATAAATAGTAATTGTCTCAGTATGAAGAGTTTCCCCTACATTGACCACGGACCAATTACAGAACAGATACCACCCAGCTGGAAGGCCAGGCGCCGGCGTTTGCTTTAGTTCCGCTTTATTTATACGAAAAAGACAAACAAACAGCTGACACAACCAAACGGCGAGATTTTTTTTAAAACTCGATAAAAACAATGAAAGAAACCATGTCCGTTTGCAAATCTGAGATATTACGATCTTGGAAGTCTAAGAAAACTTCTCCCGGAATCTAACCGATGCGAGAACCCTGACACGAAAAACCTTTCGTGGACGTACACAAACGCACGTGCCCATTTTGCCTTTTATATGATAGATGAAATTTGTGTGTGTGTAGCAAACACATCGTCATTCATTATTATTTATCAATGAGAGAATTTGGATGTTTACTGGACACTGCCTTCAAGTGTCTAAGTGTAACAGAGCGTGTGGGAAAGCATCAGCAGCAGCTTTAAAATTATTGGCTTGCAAGGATATTAGCAGCAGTAGCCAAAAAGAAAAAAAATATATGTATGCAAATTAGGAAGTATACGTGAGCTGGTGCGACAAGAGAAAGGCAAAAAGGACACCACGTGATTAGGAGAAGAAAGAGTGCCGTCGAAAAAGATGGACGTATAAGAAATGACTGGCTACAGTCGGCATGTGATCAGAGAAGAAAAGTGTACACCGGGAGAGATGGACGATGGCAAGAGACTTTTAAGTTGGTGTCAAGACGGAGAGAAAGAAAATGTTACATAACGTCTCATACATACTTTCTCTTACTACAAGTAAAATTTTATTAAATATTAGAAATAAAAGTATTTGAAGCCCAAATAAGACTCGTCAGTATGGTTATCCATATACTGGCTTATACAAGAAATGGTGCATCTTCCTCAGGTGATGTTACTTATAATAACAGCACTAAGTTTGATACTCAACAAGATTAGATGAATCCTTGTAGTGGAATCTGTTAAAACCAAGAGACCACAATAAAAATATGCTAGAACCAAGTTAACTGGTCAATTAATGAGAGAAAAATTAACGTTTTTTTTTTTTTTCGTTTTTTTTTTTTTTACTTTTACAAACTTAACATTTGAAAAAAGAATTTAATGGAACGCTCAAATATCTATTTATCACATATAGAGACCAAGTGTTAGTCTCAAGAAGAGGCCCTTGATTTATGAGTCATTTGATGGAAGAAAAATAAAACAAAAGGGGATAAAGAAAAGTCGTATTTTTAATCTGTGTGTAAGCATATGTAACCGGCATAATCACGTTGACACAAGTTAAGCAACGTTGAGCCTGGTTAGTATCAGATAAGTGAATAATTTCGGAATTCCAGGCGCTGTATGTAGGAGGACGTTGACACCTCCCTGCAAGACCTAACGGGATATACATGCAACTGGGGACCACTTATGAATTTCATACTCCCATGGAACTTCCTCCTTTGAAGGAAGCTGGTTAAACCCACATATGGTTCATGCCGTTTCTATCTTTTTCTTTTCCCAAGCATATGAGGTAATCTCAGAAACTACACAAGATACAGAACTTAGATATTCTGGTTTGGTATAACCCCAGTCAGGTTATGGTAAAAAATTATTGTAAAAGGTTCCGTTTCAGATAAGTGGTGTGATGGCCAACTCAAAACATGACTTATAACGGTGAAGCAGGATGCCAAACTGATTATCTGCCGACTGTTTTTGCCCGTGGAATGAAAACTGGTTGTCACTCATAAGAATATAACATTTTTGTTCTGTAACGGATACGTATGTATGCAGATTTGATTTGATCATTTTAAAAAATATATATTTGATCAATTTATGTGCTGTTTGGAATATAACATCTTCGTTCCATAATGGGTATGTACATCATGAAGATATGTCTATATTTTTATTTTATCAAGTCAAATTCTAAATAAGAACCGAGAAAAATTGTTCTAACTTATAATGTGTGAATTGTTGTATTTAAACTGAGATTTCAATCAAAGGGAAATAAGTCAGCAAACGATTTAAAAAGTGTGGTAATAATTTTGTTGTCTGCTCTATACACGAGAATAAAAGGTTATATGAACGTAGCAGCTCTGTTCAAGATGATGCTTTGTTGCTCTTTTGTAGCTACTGTTGTTGAGGAGGAGGATGGGGGAGGAGGAGGAGATGTTTCAGGCTAGCATGGCAAAGTATAGCTGTAATATTGTTGCTATTAAAGAAATATCCCCGAGTAGCCCCCGGGCCTTGATAAATGGTGACCACCATGTAAAAAAAGAAAAAGATGACATTTCCATACTTCAAAGCCGATAGTACATCTCTTCGGACGAATGGAAGACAAGTTTCTTATGATTTTAACGTTTTTGGTGGCATGAAAATGCCAGTTTAGTCTTATAGTTTTGTGTGGTATTCTAGACTTGGATTGATTTTTTTTTTTTTTTTTTTTAACCAATGTTTGTATAAACAAATCTGTAGAAAGTTCTAGATTTGACTGTTTCTTCTCGCTTACATTTGATTGCGTATGTGGTCAGGTTGCACATATACACTTTATTTAACGCTCTTTTCCCAAGGTGAGAACAACTGAGGTTGTGTTATATTAATCAAAAATAAGTGAATCCCAACACTATTTTTACTCATTCTTTTGTAACCTGGTGGTCCCTTAACCATTTCCCACTTGGATGTTAGGGTATTTTTCAGTTTTGTCTTGGATGTTTTATACCTGTGTGTAACTCTTGTTTATTTTGTATGTTGTTTGAGAAGTTTGTTTGTTGTAATTCATTTCTCATTTTGTGGTGGTTGCATTGAAATAGGTTTTTCTGTTGATGGAGTTGGACAAAGTGGATGTGCCTAACTCCCGACATGCAACATAAGTAAATCATTAACTCCTCGTCCACAGGAAATGTGGCCATGAGAATGCTCACTGGAGATAAGTGCAGGGTCCCTTTCCATGTACGACATGGCATTACAAACATCCTAATATTATACAATTGATGATAGAACAGTCACTCCAAGAGCTACCAAAGAGTTATGGATACTGTACTGTCAGTCAGGATACAGCAGCCTGACAAACTGTCAAACCAGTACCCTCAAGCCTGTTGGACAATAGTAGCCCAGTCCAGTTGTGTGATCATACATGATAAACAAGCATCCCCAAGATGCTCGGTTTTAGAAGGGAATGAAGTGGAAGTGGGGGACGCCGTTCACTGCCCTCATCAGGAAACAAGACCGAACACGTTGTCTCTAATGAGTCTCTGTGATTGCATCTCTGTTTCTAGCTAATAGGCTCTGGCTTTCATACTCCTCCTTTGCCTATCTACTCCTTAAGCAGGTGTTGTTATTGTTGTTGAGCATTATTCCTGATAATTTTGTTGGCATTTGTTTCCCTGATATCCTTAAAAATTATTTCTAGAAGGATATCTGGTATTTACGGAAAGGACCATGTGAAGGTAGCCAACATCTCTAAAGTGAACGTGTTTCCGTGGAATGAACTGGGTTCGAACTCGCCACACCCAGATTGTCAACCAGTATTGCCAACCACTGAGACACTGTCACCGTCCTGTTGTTGGTGTTACCTTCTAAATTTGTGATGAGGCAGAAATAGAAATGAATCTTAAATATAAATCTCTACTGCTATATAAAAATAAATTTGTAAGTTCTCTATATACTCCAAAATAGATGGGTCGATTTTTTTTTTTAATTTCACACAAATGTACCTTATGTGTCTGGGAGTGTCCTGAGATAGGTTTTGTACCAAAATGCCTCTGATAATTATCAATAATCAGAAGAATAAAAAGCATTAAAAATGGCACAGTCTGATTTTGACCAAAGTTACCACTTTTAAACAGTCTAACATCGCAAGTGCATTTGAGAAGTTTTATCACCACACAAACGTATCCAACTTATAAAATCAACAGTAGGTTCTTTGATATGGCAGGAGTGCGCTTGAAATGAATGCTTCTGTTTAGAGCACAATTGAACCATGATACTTAACTTTTGCATTTTAAGCTTAAATTCAAGCCATTATATAAAAAAAAAGTATCATTTATAAAGTCAACAGTAGGTTCTCTACGCAATGTAGACTACAATGTATTGTGGACTGTCACTATGGGGAGGCATGTGAAGCGTTGTCCTGGTGCACTGCGATGGGTCCCCAACTAGAGCAAGCAATCAATCGAGTTGATTGAAAAATGGGCAATTTCACCGCGTTCGATGACAATAAAAATGTGTGAAACATTCAATCTGGGCAACATCAGATCTCCCTACTAACTTTATATTAAAGTTAATTTTGGTCCGGTTGTTTTGGTTAAATAAATTTAGAATTTCTTTATTAGTAAGTTATTGTAGTATTCATTTTTATGACCAATATAAACTCTTCCGGACATTGATATGGAAAACCTCCAAATATTTTGGTCCAATACTTGCAATTAGTTTTGAAGACATGCCAGTCTGATTTTGGCAGGATATGTGCTCGGGTTGTTAACTTTAGTATGCAATTTCTAAAAAAAAAAAGGGGGGGGGACTTTTTCTTCTGCCCAAAATTAACGTAATTGTAAATTTATCGGCATATGTATAAATTAGATTTACCTTCTGGTGTTACCCTGGATTTATTATAGTCATTTTTGTTTAAAGTTTTCAATTTAAAAAATAATAATTTATAAGTCACAAAAACATGTTGAGGAAACTCAGAATATAAGGGAGATGATCCATATTTTTCTTTCAAATTAAAATAGGAATTATCTCTCTTACATTTGGAGCCTTTTTAGGTCATTATTTTAAAACTGTCTCAATTGTAATGATCTTGTTCGCTTGATTAAATATTTTTTGAAAAGAAACTGAAGTGAATTACACCTTTTTAGTTTGAAGAATATGATGCAAGGATAATGAGAAACTAATTGCTAGTCAGAATCAAATATCGATTTGTCATATATATATATATATATATATTACTATTTAGTTCAAACAAAATCTGACAGGATAGCTTTATATATTAGAATGAAAATATAAATACTGATTTATTCAGCATTTTTGTGGTGTCAAATATGTTGACGATAACTTAATTTTTATATATATAGATGTTTTGTATTTTTTGTGTTTTACTTATATGTTGGTCTACCTGATGATTCCCTGGTGTCAAACATGTTCTACCTATATTATATACAGCAGTAAAATAGAAAATAATATATCTCTACTATTATATAAAAGGAGCTTATAACTTAGGGCTTAAATGCTTTAGTCAGTTTCGTCTTAATATCTCTATTTCTACTATTATATACAAGGAACTTTGTGTGTGTGAGTTCCCTGTGGACTCAGAAATGGCTAAACCAATTTTTATGAAATTTCCCACAAAAGTACTTTTTTTGTTTTTAATCTTTTCTTTTTTTTTTTTTTAACTTGAAAGTTTGAGATGTCTTTTTTTCTTTCTTATATAATAGAATTTATTTTGGTCTGTCGGGCTGAAATTTAAAACTGCGTTTACTTTTGTCTGTCAAAATATTTCAAATAACGTTTATGTTAGTATTTCAAGCTGACGTTTCAGATAGGATTTTCACTAAACGCACATCTTTAGAATGCATCGGTTTTTGTTTCTAATCTTTATATTCGTCCACTTGTATTTTTTTCTGATGCCATTTTTTCCCAACCATAATTTTACAACTTACTATCGGAAATGCTTTTGTTTGTTTATTGGTCATTTCTTGTTTCTAAAACTTTCGTTAAAGTTGATCTCATTTTATTTACTTTCTGTAATCGACCGGTAAAAGAACAAATCTCATGCAAGTATTTTTTTTTTTTTTTTTTTTTAAATTTAATTCAGTCTCCCTCTCGTGGTTGTATACTTCTTTATTGTGCAGCTTCTTTCTTTGCGGGCTGAACAACAAATTAGCAAAGACGGGTTGTTGTTTATAAGATGCTACAGATCTTTTTATTTTCCGAAAATATAAAATAAATACAAGAATTGCAATTTCTTTTAATGGCAATTCTTTAGAATCCTGAAATATTTTTATAAAAAAGAACTGATAACTGTAAAGGTTCAGATTTATGTGTATGCTTTGTTTAGAAAATCTTTATCTCCTTTTAGAGCCATAGAATGCCAAAATTTGGGAAAGTGAATAATTACAGAAAACTGTAATTGACTATTAATTTTTTAATTAATTTTTTAATTAATTTTTTAATTAATTTTTAATTAATTTATTTATTGCAGACTATTATCCTCATCTTTTCTTAGTTGTTTCGGCCAACTATTCCTTTGGCCTTCGTCAGGTGGTAACCGCAATGGATAGGAACTCTGAATCTCCTAACTGTATCCATTGCAATTACTGCCTTCCATAGTTGTTGTCGTCTCACCACACTTTTGACCAAGTAAACCTCTGTCCGGCTTTGGGTAAGATTGAAACCGCTATCTTCAGACAATTCTCACCTGGAACCGTAGAGATTTAACATCTCTATCAACTGCGTCACAGGCCCCGAAAGGCGATCAAGGTTGAATTTTTTTGGTCTTATAAATTCATGTTTTTTTATTATCTGAACTTCCATAGTCAGGTCTGTACATAATGGTATATATATTATTTTAATTGGAATTCATTATTGAGATGAGGATTATTTATTAATTTTATTTATTGTGGACTGTTATCCTCATCTTCGTTACTGCAATTGACTAGTTGAACTTTACTTGAGAAATTTTCAGGGATATATTTTACTGACTAAATGTGCTTCTTTAAAACTTAAATACAATCATGGTCGGCTCAGAGATGATGTTTGGTGTATTAGAATCGATGTAGCATCACGTGTGAAATCACGACTTTATAATATACTAGCATGGGTGCCCAGCGTTGCCCGGGTGTTTGGAGGTGTGTGTTGAGCAAAAAAAAAAAAAAAAAAAAAAAAAAGTGGTGGTAGAAAAGCATATCATGAAGGAGGGAAAGAATGGGAAAAAAACATGACGTCTTTGACCACTGCTAAACCGGAAATGATGTAGGTTTAAATTAAGGCTAGACAATCGAAAAAAGGGGATGATTTTCGAAAATATTGGTGAAAAATGCAACCCCTCCCTGTAGAAACGTGCCCAGTTGAGGGTGAAGAAATTGATGTTTTTAGCCAATTTTTCGGTATTTGTCGTCTGGAGGGTCGAGCTTCAAAACGATACTGATCTTGTGAAAATCCGTCGCCTCTGTCGAAAGTTTTAGGTAGGCATGCAAACATACATACATTTATATATTGGTAGCTCAAATTTTTGACCCAAGCAGATTAAAAAGCTTGCCCTATCTCTGAATACCCTTTATGTAAAATTTCAAATGTTTAGACCAGAAATTGTCAAAGTAATTTGGTAGAGACCGCAGAGGTCAAATTTATTTAAACTTTGACTCCTATTATGACCCCTTAACATTTATTGTTTTGGGCTCAAATCAAGTTATTAAGTTAGATCCATGTCCAAGGAACCTATATCTAAAATTTCAAGTATTTAGACCTAAAATTGTCGGAAGAGTTTGGTAAAGTTCTCAAAGGTCAAATCGTTGAACTTTGACCCCTTAGCAGCTAAATTTCTGGCCAAAAACCGATTGCAAAGATTTTCCCAAATCTCAGTACCATGTATATCAAATTTCGAGTCTGTAGACTGAAAATTGACAGTTATTGTGTAGGGAAATGTACACACACAAACACACACACACAGGCACTTTCACAGGTATATAGATAAGAATCGATAGAAAATTGACTCTATAATAATATATACGAAATTTGCATAAATTAAAATTTCAAATTTATGCACATTTTATGACCAGGCTATGCTAGGCATCCCTGCTAGATTAGATAAATACTTTTGCAGTTTTAACAAAAGAGCTACAATAATATCAGAACGTCTCCATTTACGCTGAACATCTACAGAATACCAACATCAATATATTACATGTGAAAGAGTCAGCTTTGGAATCTCCACATGTCCTACTAGTGTGTATGTGTTATATATATATATATATATATATATATGAGAGAGAGAGAGAGAAAAGAAATTAAAATATTAAGTTGAAATTTACAATCAAATTTATTGTTCAACAAAATGCTCCAAAAAACAATTTAGAAAGTCCTTATTCCGCGGATTTCAAAGAATGCTGTTCTTGCTATTCTTCTCATCAGAGGACATAAAGAAATCAGCAAATTATATTTGTAGCAATGCTAGAATTTGCTGGTTACGGCATTAAATGAAACCGCAATTTATTATAGTCATAAATTGCAAAGATATACATTTCCTTTAAAAACAACGAGTGAAAAAATGTAAAAAATAATAAAACCAAACCGGGCATAAAATTGCAGCTTACATGAAGACTCTTTCAAAGGTAATCCAAAAGGCGAAAATAATTTTTTAGAAAGAATCAAATCCAATCTGATTAAGCCAACGAGGGGAGCTGACGTGTTGCTTTTCCTGTTCATCTAATTTCTCGAATCCACTCAACTGGAAATCAACCTATCTTTGGACTACTGCACTATCCGCAAAAATAATTTCCATAATTTCAGCTGCGTTGAAAATTTTCCAACTGGACTAATTGTATTCAAATGGATTTAAATTTGGATTTGATTCTTTCTAAAGAATAATAATACATACGCAATCTGCATAAACTACAATATCATGTTTAAGCGTATTGTATGACCGGACAACGCCGGGCGTCCATCTATTAAAATATAAATAAAAAAGTGTGGTGTAGGGATATTAATGTTTCATGAAACATGCCGAAAGTACGCTATAAATCAACGTGCCTTTTAATCAACGAAAGATTCACTCTTGCACATGACTTCAATGATTATCTCAGACAAGGTTATATTTTATGAGAGAGCCAGTCGCTTATTTTCGTAGAAACTTCACATAAAATTAAAAAAATAAAAATAAAAACATTGGCATAACTTACATGGGTGTTTAGTTCAATGGCGTGACCGAGTTTCAAGGGCAAAGAAATTATGGAACAAAAATAAATGGAGGGGAAATAGTGTCTGAACCTGGCATATTCCAAAGCATTGGAATGCGAAAGAATTGAATGTAGGAATTTAACTCCCTCCCACTGCATGAAGGTGTGACACAAGGTTAAAAGGTAGCAATTGTAGTTAGCGAATAAGGTGTGCACATTTTATCGATAAAAAATAAAAAAATAAATTTTGTTCATAAGAAAGGTGGTAAAACCTGGGAGGATGAACCTCCTATAACTGCACAGAACCATTCTGCAGCTTGCTCGACAGATGCTATATATATATGTATATATATATATATATATATATATATATATATATATATATATATATATATATATTGCAGAATATAAAGTGAGAATGTGCGTGACTTATATAATACTCAACAAATTTTTGATCTACAAACTTGAAATTTGGTATATAGGGTTTTCAGACATATGGAAAACTTTTTAATCAATTTTCATTTGAAAAAGGGCTGCTAAGAGGTCAAAATTGAAAAATTGGTATGTGTGGGAGGGGGGCATTATCTGTTTGTCAACTGTTTCACAAATTCGTACACGTAAATCGTTCACATGACAGATGCCTTATGTTAATAAGTAGGTTTGAAAACGCCTTTTAAAGAGTGTGGCAAGTTGGCCTAATGGTTATCGTACTTGACTCACTGTCTTTAGGTTTAGGTTTCGAGCTCAGCTTGAGTGATTTTTTTTTTTTTTTTTTTTTTTTTTTTTTTTTTTTTTTTTTTTTTATACTTACTTACAAAAAGTGTACTGTTCAGAAATCCCTTGAATCAAGACGGACAGCAACAGGAAACTATCATTTTTACTTGTCTTCCCGAGATTACCATGGCTCTACAATTTGGAGAGCCATTGTCACTGACGCTGTTAAAACAATAGTGCCACTGATGATGATGATGATGAGACAGGAAAATAATTTCCAAAATTGTAATAAACTTTCTCAAATCAAAGTATAAGTTAAATAAAAATGTAGAAAAATCTTATCAAACATATCAAGTTTTCTTGCCGGAATGTCTTCAGGCCATGACATTTAAATGTTCTTCAAGATACACTCATCAGCTCCCAAGTTGTGGGTGTACACTTTTTGTTTGCACAGAGAAGAGGAGAAAGAGCTAGATTTATAAGTCTCAAAAAAAAAAAAAAAAGACATTATATTATATGCATACACTAGCAGGAAGTTTACTATGAAACTCTGTTTTGGGAATATATCTATCTATATAATTATAAAACTCAAATGACCTTCAACGTCCGGTTTACAACTTCCTGTTGCGCATGCATACATAAACAAATAATCAATGCAACAATAAAACATATTGTTTTACTGTGTACATTTTCAGCGTCCCAGTTATTTTGTTTTTCGCATTTAAATTATCCAAATAAACAATTTTTAATACTTTCTGCATTTTGTTTTTTTACAGCGTTCATTTTCATATTACATTTAAGTTATTTTAACGCAATTTTCTTACAAATAAATCTACTTTAACCCGTTGACAACCATAACAGCATTTTACAATTTACCTTCCGCATTCATTTTTTTTTTTTAATTTAATCTCCATTTTTTAATACACCGTTCTTAAAAAATATTCATACATTTTCTTCTACACTACCTACATAAATAAATAACCCCGAAAATGCTTTTTATTAATTTGCGTCACAAATAAATAATCAACGTGACAATAAAACGTATTGTTTTACTGTGTATGTTTTCAGTGTCCCATTTTTTTTTTTTTTTTTTTTTTTTTGCGTTTAAATTAAGATATATCAAAATTTGAATTTAACTTTAAGTATTATGGTATCTGTTCAGTGCACATTTACATATAAGTATGGCAAACCACTTATAATTCAATGGCTGTAATTTTTTTTTTTTTTTTTTTTTTTTTCAAAAATAAACAATTATAAACAGAACAACTCATAGAAATCTATCTATATTCTTTTTTCATTTTAATATACTTTCATAGAAATGTTTCCGTTATGTCACAAAAAGCTATTTTCTTTACGTCACAAATGTCACGCTCATACATTAATTCCAAAGCTAATATAACATACTGACCCAACGGGTCACGGGTAGTCAAATATATATATATATATATATATATATATATATATATATATATATATATATATATATATATATATGAAAAAGGGAAGACTGAGTTTTTTTTTTTGTATCCATGATAAAAAGGACAAAGGGAAAATATTTAATGACGGAACAAAATATATATATATATATATATATATATATATATATATATATATATATATATATATATATATAATGGGTTAGAGTCGACCGACCAGGTTTCACGCCCTCACTTCTCAAAAGCCAAATCGAGTTTTTTTTTTTTTACTATAGGGAAACGGATTTAAACGTGGGGAGCGACTAAAATAAAATAAAATTATGGGGGGGGGTAAATCATGGATACAAAAAAAGACTCACTTCCCTTAGCTATAATAAAGTTGTGTACCCCCCCCCCCCAAAAAAAAAAAATAATGAAATATATATAGAAATTGTATATATTTATTTTCCTCCATGTATAAAACTATACATTAGTATGGCTTTTCATTAGTAATTTTGGATACTTCGCTTTATTTATGTTTATATGAGCCTATTTTGTTCATTTTATTTCTAGAATCATCCTACCTTGTCTTATTACATAGATTTTTAAAATAAATCTCCATATTTAATTGATTCTTACACTCCTTCATTAGAAAATGGTGGGGGGCTATAAAATTCTTTCATTTGATCTCTAATTAAGACTATACAAAAACACCTTTCATCTATTTTTGCATAGTTCTGATTTGAATTCTTTTTACTATCATATTGTGCGAAATTCTTGGATGTTTTCATTCGTTTTTTTTTATTTATTATCCTTATTGCAAAGATGCGTCCTTGCATCTATAAGAGGCTTTGTCCACGAATCTATCACACTCCTGTTTAAAAATAATTTTTATTTTTTGTCCCGTTCGTCAGACTTAAATTCAAAATAACCTTTTTAGATGCATCCGGGCATCTTTATGAAATAAAAAAAGTTCTGTCTATTGGTCTGTTATGCTAAATTTATAACTAGTATTGTTCTTGGGCTGTCATACTAAAGTTAGAACTAGCATTGTTGTCGGTCTGTCATGCTAACATTAAAATTAGCATTGTTGTCGGTCTGTCATGCTAACATTAAAACTAGCATTGTTGTCGGTCTGTCATGCTAACATTAAAACTAGCATTGTTGTCGGTCTGTCATGCTAATATTAAAACTAGCATTATTGTCGGTCTGTCATGCCAAAGTTAGAATTAGGATTATTGTTGGTTTGTCATTTTCACATTGAACACTCAAATTGAATGTCTGCTTTCATTTTATTTTGTTTTCTGAATTGATGCTTAGAATACGTAAATGGCAGTTGATTTGCGTTTGCAATGGTGAACAATGTTTTAAAGTATCCTACCTTTGTATTATACTCGCATGGCAGTGAGGCATTGGCACCAAATGCTTCTGACTTGTCATGATCAAATATATGTATACTTACCTGGCATGGAGATTTTCAACTGACCTTAAAGCCACCAGAGTAAAAGCATTGTTGAGAATGGTGTGTTCTCTGTTGGCTGATGTATGGTCCATATGACGCTGTGCAGTTCTAAGAGATCCACCCTCCCAGGCTTTACCTTCTCACCCTTTGCGAAGAGGTTAGTCTATCGCTAATCACCTAAGACACCCTTAGAGGAGAATATCGACAGGGCTGCCCAGGCAATTTTGCAGGCTAAAGTTTTTTTTTCATCTATGGTGCTTGCTCTTCAAATCCCACGTTCTTGATCTCATTCATAAATGCAGCTGAAAACTGGAGAGAAAGTTGGTGGAATTATGGATTCGTTATGTGCTCTGTGTCCCTGATCTTGTGTCACCTCTTACATCAGCTTCATAACGAACCTGAATATCCCAGGTGCAAGGAAGTGTGAAAGACCTGACTTGATTTCGTTAGAAGTATTGTTGCTGCATGAAACATGACTGGCAGCAATCCTTTAGATCGGACCGCATGAAGAGCAGCTGTGAGATGTTACCTTGTGTTCGTATTTATTTCCTTCCCACTGCAGGAAGATGTGACACAAGGTCTGGAAAGTTGATCAGCTAAGCCAGTGCCCCTAAAGGAAGAGAACTCTCACCATTTAAAAATTGCCTTGTCAGTTTCATCGGTGTTTCCCACTAGGGGCACCTTAGACAGTAAGCAATAAACTTACATCCTCTCGCCACCCTTGAAAGCCGGGAGGCAAGACCTGGGAGAGTGGACCTCTTAGGATTACCCAAGATGTTTAGCCTTAACTTTAAGGAAAAGATAATTTCAAAAATGGCCCATATTCTGTTGGCTTTGTATCCCTAGTAAAAACGAAGGACTGAGTTACCTGGTGTTTCCCACCCACCGGAGTTTAGGACACTTAAAATACCTTAGACACCAAAACTGAAGATAGAGGAGGATTATATTCTGGAAAAATTGACAAATGTATTATCATCGTTAATGGTCTAAATCAGGGTGTCTACATAAGCTATAAGGGGGCCTCGGTGGGGGGGGGAGATAATTTGGGGGTGCATGGTAAGTAGTAGAGTAACATAGCACAAATACATGAGAAGTGACGTCACCGGTGAGGAGGAGGAGGATGGGGGACTATAAAAAGAAGAGAAAGACAAAGATCTTGTGAGAGACAAGATAACGTTTGAGATCTCGTGAAAGATGTGAAGAGCGTTCTAGATTACATGTTTGATGTCACCTCTGAAGAAATGAGGAAATGTCGTTGACAAAAAGAACAAGCGAGTTGGAGTCATTTCCTATTCTTTGTCTTGGTCTCCTTTGTGACTGAGACTGCACATAACGTGTGTTGATCCGCGATCAACATTAGAGTAGTGTTGAATATAAATGCATATGACAATACCTGAGCTATGAAGACATATTTGCTGCAAGGCTAAAAATTAAAACATGAACCAATAACTATTCTGTTGCACATGTATATTCTTAATGCCGTCATTCGACCGCCACCTGGCAAATTCCATTTCTTTAACTTTCACACTTTTGCACCGATTTTCCCCGGCTAAAACCCAAATATAATGTTTCACATGGGTTCAAATACCCTATATATTAAGTTTCATATCTATAGACCTAAAACTGCCAGGAGTTTGGTAGGCAAATATTTTTAAACACATATATACGCATGCATAAATATATATAGAAAGAGGTTTATGGAAATATTATGCAAGTATAAATCATGTAGAATATCTGCATGAATATAATTACACGTAATAATTAACTAAAGATGATCATCCCATAAGAACTAATAGGGAATTAATTAAAATGAATGTTTAAAAGAATATGCAAATCAGCTAGATCTTCTGCAGATGAATGCAATTCCATGACCCATATATAACAAAGTTGTATTTTCTTTTTAAATAAATAATAAAAGGCTTGCTTTTTTTTCTGTTGTTCTTGGCCTTCAGGTCAAAACCGTCTTCCCCACTCAGAAGTCACTTTCCGTCCTTTCTTCCTCTACACAATATTTTTTCTCCCAAAGTCTTATAGAAAATAGCCCAATCCCAACTAGAGAGGTTCCTGCTTGTTTTCGGTCCCCCGGAAAACAGTGGGCGATCTCCCATTTTGATTAAGATCGGGAGGGACCATACTAACATACACTACTAGACATTCTGTTTTGTTTAATTTTCTAGTTCCCCTACCCACCTACCCACGAACTTTTTTTTTTTTTTGTACATATTTACAAACCAAATTTAAAGACTTTTTCTTAATGAATTTAACTCTCTTTAACACACACAAAAAAAAAAAAATGTGCACAAACACACACCCACAAAAAAATCACAAATGTATATAATTTTATTAAAACGCTGGGAAATGATTCAGTAGGTTTAACTGCATAGAGTGAATGTGGTATTGTGGTAAATGTTGCCAGTCAAGAGTAATCTTCCAAAGTTTCAAAGTTACAAAGACCCTGCATCCTCACCATCTCCAAACGTCTTGTAGGGCCTTGTGCCTAAGTTTGTTTTGTTTGTGAAATTTTTACTTTTAATTGATAAAAATTGATTGTACTGAAATAAACTATATAAACAAGATCTGTTCCAATGTTACTCTTAAGATAATTTGTCTCGGTCAATGGAGGGGAAACCTTCTATACTGAGACAATTATTATTTTTGGTCCCAACCAGAATGCCCTTTTGTCTTTTTTCGGGGAACTGGTTTAACCCCCCCCCCCCCCGCCACCATTAAAAACGACCTTGTGTCACATTTTACTTTCTATGCAAATAAATATTAATAGAAAAAAGGGTTTTTAATATGAATATCATAAACAACAACAACAAAATTGTAGATTATATTATATTATATAATTATATGAATATCATACACAACAACAAAAACAACAAAAAATTGTAGATTATATTATATAATTATATCATATAACACTTAGGACATTTAATTAGATTTTTGTTATATAATACTTTCAATTACTGACTTGTCATTTAGAACGTTTTGTCAGTCGTCTTTTTTCTTTTTTTTTCTTTTTTTTCATTTTTTTTATTGGTTGTTTTCATTTCTCTTTTTTTTTTTTTTTTTTTTTTTTTTTGCATTCAAAAGATGTGTATTTGATATCTCCAAATTTTTTTTAACCAAACTTTTTTCCTCGTGGTGGAAAAAAAATGGTTTTAAACGGTTCTGCTGTTCAAATATTATTGCTGCTACCTGGAAGACAAAACGCTTTTCTTTTCTTTTTAATTTTTCGCCTTCAGCTTGTTTTGTTTTTTCTCATATTTCCTTCTTGCCGAACTCGTATCTGTCATCAAAAACAAAATCAACACCAAAACAAACCAAATTCATCTTTTTAATCTCTCATAGATAAATCTGAATGTCAGCTTCTTGGTTTTCATCCATTGGGT
Source organism: Euprymna scolopes (assembly GCF_053919585.1). NCBI lineage: Eukaryota > Metazoa > Mollusca > Cephalopoda > Sepiida > Sepiolidae > Euprymna > Euprymna scolopes. The sequence goes on from NC_136518.1 coordinate 85,345,456, forward strand.
AAGTTTGTCTTCTTCAATTGTCTGGCATGTTGTTCCATCTTTTAACATTCGAAATGCTGAAAGCTAGGAATGCTTCTGAACAAAACAATAAAAAAATTAAAGAGATTTTTTTTTTATGTTTTCAAATCCTGCTCCTCTTTCTCTTCCCCATTCTACAAATTTTTATCCCTTTTTTTTTTCTTTCACACATTTCTTTTTGTTTTTTTTTTTAAGATTTTTGCACTCCACCCCTTTTTAAAATACTTTTATTTCTAAATATTTTTTAATTCTTTTTTCTTTTTCAAATCCTTTCTTTTTTTTCAATTGATTTTTTTTCGAATCCTTTTTTTTAATTACTTTTTTTTAAATACGTTTTTTTTTTCATCATTTTTTTTCGTATCTCTTTTTAATCCTTTTTTTCAAATCCTTTTTTTTTTTCAAATCCTTTTTTTTCAAATCCTTTTTTTTTTTTTAAACTTTTTTTTTTCAAATCCTTTTTTTTTTTTCAAATCCTTTTTTTTTTTTTTTTTTTCAAATCCTTTTTTTTTTCAAATCCTTTTTTTTTTTCAAATCCTTTTTTTTTTTTCAAATCCTTTTTTTTTTCAAATCCTTTTTTTTTCAAATTCTTTTTTTTTCAAATCCTTTTTTTTTCAAATCCTTTTTTTTTCAAATCCTTTTTTTTTTCAAATCCTTTTTTTTTCAAATCCTTTTTTTTTTCAAATCCTTTTTTTTTCAAATCCTTTTTTTTTCAAATCCTTTTTTTTTTCAAATCCTTTTTTTTTCAAATCCTTTTTTTTTTCAAATCCTTTTTTTTTTCAAATCCTTTTTTTTTTCAAATCCTTTTTTTTTTCAAATTCTTTTTTTTTCAAATCCTTTTTTTTTCAAATTCTTTTTTTTTCAAATTCTTTTTTTTTCAAATCCTTTTTTTTTCAAATCCTTTTTTTTTTCAAATCCTTTTTTTTTTCAAATCCTTTTTTTTTTCAAATCCTTTTTTTTTCAAATCCTTTTTTTTTCAAATCCTTTTTTTTTTTCAAATCCTTTTTTTTTTCAAATCCTTTTTTTTTTCAAATCCTTTTTTTTTTCAAATCCTTTTTTTTACACATTTTTTTACAAATCTTTTTTTTGCAAATCTTTTTTACAAATTTTTTTTCAAATCTTTTTTTTTTTACAAATCTTTTTTTTTTACAAATCTTTTTTTTTTTACAAATCTTTTTTTTTTTACAAATCTTTTTTTTTTTACAAATCTTTTTTTTTTTACAAATCTTTTTTTTTTTACAAATCTTTTTTTTTTCACAAATCTTTTTTTTTTTTACAATTTTTTTTAATTTTATTTTTTTTTACAAATCTTTTTTTTTTTCAAATCCTATTTGTTTTTTTTAAATGTCTTTTAGTTTTTAAGTATTTTTTTATCCCTATATTTTTTTACATTCATTTTTTTACTGCACTTTTTCCATATTTTTCTTTCTCTAGAGTTTACTTTCTCTTTTACCCTTTTTTAATTCCTATCTAAAACCTTATTACTTCCCCTTTTGTTTCCTCTTTTCCCCCCTGATGTAATCCCTGTTTTCTGTAAGTTCCTTTCTCTACAGTCTCATTTTTTTGTAGTTGATCTTTATTCCAATTTTGTCTTAATAATTCATTTTCCTAAATTTTTTCAATCCAATAAGTCACATTTTTTATATATCCTCTTTTTCTGCCCAACTTTTCTTTTTTGTCCCTATTTTTCTATGGTCTTTTTTTTTTTCATTTTTCTCCCTATCCATTCTTTTTCTGGAACCCCAATTTTTCATTTTTTGCCCCCCCCCCCAATATGCTATCCCTTATTTCTTTTTATATAGCATCTTTTTTTTTTTTTTTTTTTTCATATTTCTTTTCATCTTTTAAATTGTTCCCATCTTTTTCATAATCAGCCGCTTTTTACATTTCGACGACATTCATAAAATGACTAGAAAAGGCGAATTTGAAACAACTTGTAACCAAATGACCATTTTAATTGCTTTAATCTACAGAACTGAACATTACAACCTAACCTTCAATTTCCATCACTACTAATACTGCTTTTGCTCATTTTGCCGCGAATCACTTAGAGAGTGAGAATCACCTTCAAAACTCAAAGAATACTTCTCTTAAGCATTTACTTGATGCATCAACTTTCAAATATTTTCTCCGGGTTTGGAGTATGACATTAATCAACATCTGATGATGAATCTCTAATTTGTGAATTTTTTTTCTTTTTTAGCAGGAGGAGGAGGGGGGGGTATAGATTCACCCCTTAACTGCTATTGTAAGGAAATTTATTGCTTCTCAGTAACTGGAAACAGTCTCATCTATAGCAAGATGTGTACTCATATGCAACCCCCCCCCCCCCCAGGGAATTTTTTTTTTTTTTTAATTTGTGCCTACTCTGTTCGCCATGATCTCTTTTGCTCCAATTATCCTTAGAATGATGTAAAACTGTGTCAGGTGGGGAAGCTCCAATTTGGGAGCTTTTTAGGGTGTAGAGTCATCTCTCAGTTGGAATTACTCTCAGATCCACTCTGACCCTGTGTCAAGGTTCTATGTATAGGTTAAATGAAATCTGTTAGGTTTGTGTAAAAATAATGTTTATTGACGTTCAACTATATATATATATATATATATATATATATATAGTAATTTATAAAATAATAATTTATAAAATATATATGGCGATTAAGCTACACTGAATATTCTGCGTTTCATCCAACTATAGGATTCGTCAGGCTTATATACATACATTATTTTTGCACCAACCTATTATCATCTGAACTAATTATTTATAAAATATCTCTACAAACTATTCTCTCCTAGTTACAAATAGAATGTTTAGAGTATGACATAAAACTTTTGGTTAGGAGCAAAGTGTTGTATCTGTTCTGATACTACACTTAACCTTTTTTTGTCTTTCATGAGTTAAGAAGTAATCTTTCCAGATTAAATATCATTCAAGACGACACCTTTTACTGATGAGATAATCACAAAAGTGCCCCTGTATATTGAATGAGGGCAAAAAGATGAGGTAGTACTAGAGGGAGGGGGGTACCACTTAGGTCTAAGCTGAACCATACTTGATGCTGCAACAGCGCTTCCTAGGTTGTCAGATAAATATTCGACCAGCTTAGTATGAAATATGGCCGCAGGGCATCTGTTTAATTATTCTGTCTAAAAAATCATAAAAACAATTTCGACATATAAAAAAAAAAGTGAGTTTATGAATTGTATTCTCTCCATTCTTAAATAATATTTCAAAGCAACAATGACATTAACTTAGAGAATTAATATAACGCTTTGACAATATTTCTCGGATAACATAAGTATAATCAAATTCACATTAATCAACATGAGAGCTACAAATATTTGATAGGAAAAAAAAATTCTTGCTTGAATGAAGCTGTATTTATATAACAAGTTATCGACTCGTGGACTAGCAGCCAATCAGAACCCAGAGAATAGACTTGCCCGTCTAGACATAATGGAACATCCCAACCTCCTTATAAAGCAACTTTCTCGGCTTTTGTCTCGATTTATCAAGTTCCAGCTCAACTGATTAGACAGCTGAACACTAACTACATGTATCAAGATTGTTCTTGTCGAGGTTGTTATGTTCACAACGTTTCGGCCATTGCACTCTCCGGTCTTCTTCATGTGCAATTTTGTCTCCAGAAATTAAGGAAAAAAAAAAAAAATGAATCCTTTATTTAATCCAATATGATTCTGGATTCAGTGACTTTTTTCATATATGGATAAAGGTGTTGGTTAGAGTGGGTTCTATTTTGAGGTGGTAAGTTCACTCCCCAGTGAAAATGTTAAGCTAGTCCATTTTGTAACCCAGTTCCCCTATTTTTTAGCATGAAACCGAATGACAGTCTACTTAGCAGCTCACCATTTTTTTTTTTTTTTTTTTTTTTTTGTTATACAAATAAAAACTACCAGTCATATCTGGCAGCTATTAATCTTGCTCAAAATATTCTTTTTAAATCTATAACTTACATTATATATCTTTAATATATCAATCTGTTGTAATTTTAAAAACTATATTACCATTTAAATTACCTCCCTTGAAAATAAATGAAAGATAATATTTTATAGATTTTGGTAATTGATCTTTTTTTTTATTAAATCATTTGTATTATTAAATAAATTTATTGCATATATAGAGAAAAATAAGACAATAACATTATAAAGGAATAATACTATACATTATTTTATTATAAAATGTTTATGAAAATAGTTAAGCAAATGAGGCATCCAAATATCTGTGTTTGAGTCTTTGTTTTTTTACTATATATATATATATATATATATATATATAATTTCAAAAGCTTGTTTTATTATTGATTTAAATAATGGCGAACCAGTTTGATGGTGATAAATAAATTAAAAAAATTCTGGAATTCATATTTTTTTAAAAGCCTCAAAACATTTGAAACTAAAAGAATTCAATTTTGTTATTGTTTAATGATACCTAAAAAAAAAAAAAATTCTGGCATTTATTCATATTTTTTTAAAAAACCTCAAAACATTTGAAACTAAAAGAATTCAATTTTGTTATTGTTTTATGATACCTAAAAAAAAAAAAAATTAAATTCTAATAAATTCTCTAAGCTGATTTTAACCCTTCAAGTGCTAAAGTTGCTATATCAGATCATGTAAACGCCTTAAGAACATAACTACTCAACATCAAAAAGCCATATAGTATTGTCGTTACCTACCTGCATATCTTATGCTGTAGATAGGTACTAATATAACTGCTTAACTAATAAATGCTTCAATTTCTTGGCTCCTTTTGAAATTTGAACCTATGATTTTTAAATGCTAAACGTGAAACCTAATACAAAAACATAATCTCTTGGGAAGCTTTTAAAACTGAAAATGTAAATAAAAAAAATAGGTTGTTCGAATTGTATGCATAAAAATGATCCTTAGTTTTATGAGAATCTGCTATTATTATTGTACGGCACAATCACGTTGACACACCGGTTCTCACCAGATCATTAAAGTTAAGCAACGTTGAGCCTGACCAGTACCAGATGGGTCACCATTTGGGAAGGCTAGGCGCTGTATGTACCTTCTGGGAAGGTTGGGCGTGGGGCAAGCACCCTCACCCTGTAAAAAGAACTCCTCGCTACAAAAACATCTACAAAAGTTGTAGATGGACTATTATTATTATTATTATTATTATTTATTATTATTATTATTATTATTATCTTATTTTCACAACATTTCGGCAGATGTAAACACCGACCTTCTTCAATTGTCAAAACATAGGAATCATCACGGAATTATGAATGCTAGCCTTCACTTAATAAACAGAAGTAACATAATTATTAACTTACTAACAATGCTGCTAAGACTAAGCTTCTTTCTTTTAATGATTACAAGAAATCTTCTCAACCACTGATAGCCATAGCTAATGATACTCTTCTTGAAAGCTTCAAACTTCTCGGCTTAACATTTACAGGGAACATGAATTGGAACAAATTTATCAAGGGCATTGCCAAGGCTGCTGCAAAGAAAGTGGACTCTCTCTCTACTATTCTATAAAGTTACTTATGCCTGAGAGTATCCTGTACCTCTACAAGGCCACCATTCGCCAATGCATGGAGTATTGTTGCAACATTTGGGCTGGTGCATCTGCTACTAGTCCTCACTCCTAGACGAGGTTTAAAAAAAAAATGGCTAACCTATGAAGCCCCACATTGTCAACCAAACCCAAACCTCTAAATGTTGCATCTTTATGCATATTTTACAAGTATTTTAAGAGAATGTACTCCAATGAACTCAAGGCACTTATACCCCTTCGACATAAATACTCCGGACTAACTATCCTACCCCTACACTGTAGAGATCCCTAGATGTCGGAAAACCTTCTACTCGGATAAGTATCTTTCCTAGAACTACTAGACTTTATAATTCCCTCTCGGGTTTCTGCTTTGTCAACCATACTGGCATCCAGAAGTTCAAGTGTAATGTGAACAGACGTCTTGTTACTAAACTCCCTACATAGCATACCTGCAAATTTTGTCCAAAATATGAGTAGTAGTAGTAGTAGTCCTTTACACCCAAGTGGCAGTGTGCCTTGTTTGGGGTAAAAAGGTAAATAAAAATTAAAAAAAAAATAAGATAAAAATAAACTTGCACTCATTTCATCAGCATAACCAGGTAGAAGTTTTAAGTAATTTTTAATTGTATTCTTAGTAACGCCCACACTAAGAATTGAACCTTCAACCTTTAAAAGACTGTCACTTAGAACTGAATGATAATTAGCACTTACATCTGTGGTGCCAGATATCTGCAAAAACTTGTGACACAACTGATTAAATGCGAAGTAATAATCAGCTTTAAGTAAAAAGTGACAGTCTTCTAGAGGTTGAAGGTTCAATCCTCAGTGGACTGATACTAAGAATACAGTTATAAAATAATTAAGACAATTACCCGGTTATGGCTGATGGAATGAGAACAAGCTACTCTGTGGGTTTGATAAAGGGTTCCATTTAAAATCCTGTACAGATTTCTGAGTTCGATAGGACATATCTGAAGAAGATTGGAGGTTACAGCAGTCGAAACATTGTGAAAATAACTAAGAGGAGGATAATAGAAATGATATAAAGGATTATCCATATTTTATTACATAAATTACATAATGTATTTATTACTTAAATTACATAATGTATTTATTACTTAAATTACATAATATATCTATTATTTAAATTACATAATGCATTTATTATTATTTAAATTACATAATGCATTTATTATTATTTAAATTACATACTGCATTTATTATTTAAATTACATAATGTATTTATTATTTAAATTACATAATGTATTTATTACTTAAATTACATAATGTATTTATTATTTAACTTACATAATGTATTTATTACTTAAATTACATAATACATTTATTGCTTAAATTACATAATGTATTTATTATTTAGATTACATAATGTATTTATTACTTAAATTACATACTGTATTTATTATTTAGATTACATAATACATTTATTACATAAATTACATAATACATTTATTACTTAAATTACATAATACATTTATTACTTTAATTACATACTGTATTTATTATTTAGATTACATAATACATTTATTACATAAAGTACATAATGTATTTATTACGTAAATTACATAATACATTTATTACTTAAATTACATAATACATTTATTACGTAAATTACATAATACATTTATTACGTAAATTACATAATACATTTATTACTTAAATTACATAATACATTTATTACTTAAATTACATAATACATTTATTACTTAAATTACATATTACATTTATTACTTAAATTACATAATACATGTATTACATAAATTACATACTGTATTTATTACATAAATTACATACTGTATTTATTACTTAAATTACATAATGTATTTATTATTTAAATAACACAATACATTTATCACGTAAATTACATAATGTATTTATTATTTAAATTACATAATACACTTATTGCTTGAATTACATAATTCATTTATTACTTAGATTACATAATACATTTATTACTTAAATTACATAATACATTTATTACTTAAATTACATTATGCATTTATTACATAAATTGCATAATGCATTTATCACATAATATTCCTGTCTATTTTTTTATAACCATACATTTTAACGATATGTGTGCGTCCTAATTCATATGTCAGACGTAGCCTTTGAACATTGAACGGCATGCGCAAAGCTGTTGCTCGTAACAAGAGCCGTTTAATTATCAAACGTTTTTTTCTTTTAATTGTATTGAGCAGATAATTGGGCCTCACATCAGTGAGGGGTGTCGATACACAAACAAATCGTAGAGAGGAATACCCCGAAACGGTGTGTATTCTCTCCTGATGACCCAATATTATCTATAAGACGAAATACACCCCAAACATGACTATATAAAGTTTTAAAAGATATGCTATGAAATACCCTTCTCAAAAAGCACCATCCTATAAAACTTAGACGAGGAAAGCTCTAGAAAGGCGCTTTATCTCTCTCTTGACATTAACTTTATCCGAAAAGAAAACAGCTAATAAACATCAGTATATACAAGCCTATAAGGTAAGCTGTTTCTCTCAAATACAACATCTTCTGTTGTTCGCTTGCTCATAGCGAGTTTCTACTACTGTTTCGATAGTAATTTTTATTCTCTAACACAGACATTTATTTATATAGAATATGTCTATCTGAACTTCAATCAATCTGATGTGTCTCAGCAACTCTGTGTGGATCATGTTGGCTCATTCATGGGATTGTAAAGTGGGAAAATGTGTCTTTCCGGCTTGTTGCTAAGATCCACACAAAAAGCAAATGGCTGCCTTCATCTGTCATATATATATATATATATATATCAGGGGAGATAATTCCACAAGCACTTCCTGTTGTCAGGAGTAGATAACTCTTTTACCTACATAGGGATGAACATGTTCTAAAATACTCTAAAAATAACTAAAAAAAAGGAGCAACTTCATGTTTCATCAAACATAAAATTGCAAACGAGAGATAATAATTAACTAATCCTTTTCTGTAAAATTGTGTCTATTTCGTGCATTGACGTAACTTTTCATAACTCATTTATTTTTTTTTTTCTTTTACTGTTAATTGAATATTTATTGAAATTAAAAATGTCGCAGAGTAAGATGAAACGAAATATTTAAAATTAAAGTAATTATGAAATTAAGTCCATCAGAATTAATTTTTTTTTTATTTATATACAAGATCCAAGAAATTTTTTTTTTAATTTCTATTGGGTCAATAGAAAGTCACGTAGGTTTCTCTGTAAGTCAACCATTTTATTATTTTATTTTATTTATTTATTTTTTTTTTTGAAGTTTTAAAAAATTAATTACATATTGGCCCTTGGAAATTTGAAGAAAATGTATAGGCATTTAAACTGTTGAATTTGAAAATCATTTTAGATTTTAAAAATATTTAGTAAATCCCCAGTTATTAAGATTGGAGTTTTTGGAGCTATTTGCATCCGATAATTTTATAGATTAAAAGCATTATCGTTGTGAAATGAGTTTTAGTGTCATAACAATTTGGTTCAATTCATAATTTAATGGCTAAACGATATTGTGATAATTAAATTTAATTTTTAAAATCCTATTTTTAAAAAAATTGGTCAAATAATTTTTTTTTTTTTTTTTTTTGAAACGTCAAAATAAAAGTAAAAGTTCTGTATAGGTCCACCAGTTGAAATAATAAAATGGTATTTCCTTTTTGCATAACAGTCAAAAGAATGATAAAAAAAAATCCACAAATGAATTTAATGGCTGAATTATCATGTCTGCCATTTTTTCTTTTATCTTTTATTATTATTATCCAAACTTTCTTTTGAACCCATCCTATATTCTCTTTCATTGCATTCTTCTATACTTGAACCTGCAACATGCCTATAAACCTCTGCCATGACCAAAGAGAATGCTGCCTTTCATTTTATGGCATGTCTTGACAGTCCAAGATTTGTCTTGAAGATTTTTTTTTTTTCTTGTATTTTTCATTTATTTATTTTTGTACTTTTCTGTACTCATTTGTAAGAATAATTTTTATTTTTTCCAGAGACAGACGGTTTCGTTGTTATCACAATGTTTCTCAGCTGTTTTATTCTTGGGCCTTCAGAGTAAAAAAAAAAAATGGTTTCATGTAGATTTTATTTTCATCTTAAAAAATAAATATTCTCCAATTTCGTGTAGCTATGAAGAGACATGTATCATGAAACACACGCAGCCTGCACCACCTACACAGAGATCTGCGGCAAAATCTATTCAAGAACAACGTAAACTCAAATCAAACAAGTGAAGAATGCATTGTCCCCCATGAGTGCACAGCGAATGAGGCATAAAAAAATGGCATTTTGTCCCCCCTTCCTTTAACTCCACAAGAATTTACAAGTCCACCCTGCTTGGGTCGGGGGACTAAAAAATATATTTACAATAATCATGAATTTACCTAGAATGATGTAATTAAAACAATTTGTTTAAAACATTTTCATTGAAATATAAACATTCGCAAATATATATATATATATATATATATATATATATATATATAAAGTGTGTGTGTGTATTGACAATTTTGAAGCAAAGATTTATTTGCAATGAATTTAACTAAAAATCATACAAATGTGTCGCTATAAAATCATTCACCAGAGTTGATCTACTATTAAGCAAAGAAAACAGAAAAAATCTGGGTCTTTGAACCACATTCATTAAAGTAGATTATCCTCATTCCACGGTACAGACTATTATTGTGACCTTCAGCTGGAATCCATGTGTAGTGTCATTAATATTATGAAAATATATTGCAATTAAGTTGCACAGAATCTACCGCATTTCATCCCTGTAAGGAATCGTCAGACTAAAATTATGTATTTAGTTAAATGTTTATAACTTACAATATTTGATAGTGTAGAGAATTTTTCCATTGTCATTTTGTCTTCAAACGTAATTGGGCAATTAAATTTTCTGAAACGTCCATAACTAGTGTAATTTGTAATAAAGTTTTGAAACTTGCTTTCATGGTTAAAAACTGATTTTTTTTTTTCTGAAACAAATGTATTAGTTTTATTTATATAGACAAATAATGGAAAACAAAGTTTATTACGCCGCCTGATGAAGAATTGTTGGTCCTGATCGACCACTTGTCTGAAACATTAGCATGTTCAGTGTAACGACTATGTAATATTTGTCTATATAAATAAAAATAATATATTTTGCTCTTTTTTTATTGAGCACTCTTAATAACCTCGTTTTTAATTCATGAGTTGCCCTCCTGAATACCTTATTTCAACTTACATATATATTTATTTAAACTATTGGAGATATTTTAACTAAGGTAATTGATAGAGTAAATGTGGTATTGTGGTGATAGCCAAATGGTGAAAGGATAAAAAGAACTGCTTATTGTTTCATTTTATTTCAAAGTTCTCAGAAATCAAGAAGTCCCATTTCCAGGGATTTTAACACTTGATCTCTATATGAGATGCATAGATATTTAAATGTTCCATTAAAGTTTTTCTTTACATCTCAAACACTGGGATAGATAGTAAAGAAGTTGAAAGCATAATTTTCCTCTCCCCAATTTACCATTTAAATATGTTATAATATGTCTTTCTTCAGGTCTCTTGGCCTTACTGGATTCCAGGACAAGAATTCATCTGGTCTGGTGGAGTATCCAGCTTTGTGCTGTTACTTGAGGTAACATCACTTAAAGATCAAAGTGTAGTATCTGTTCTTCAGATGCTGCACTTCTATTTCTTGTTCTCTTTCGGTGGAGGAGAAATCCTTCACGACTGAGACAATTTTTATTTTTGTACCTTTTCTCCACGTTAAAAAACGACCCTGGTGTCTAACTCTGTCCCGTGGGGAGGCATAGTAAATAGGAACATCACTTAAAGAAGATGCACGATTCCTCATAAAAGCCAGTGTTGGCTAGCCATACTGAGGAGATCTTATTTAGGCTGTAAATACAAAATGTGATTTTGAATATTAAGTCAGGGTTTACTTCTAGGGAAAAGTATCCTTATGCCAGGTTGTCTTGACAAACCCCTGTACAGAGAGACCTTAGACATTCGAGGATAGTGTCTGCTAGGCATTCAAGTTCCGAGAACTACCAGAGACTATCCTCAAACGTCTAATGGTCAGAATGTGTCCAGGTAAGTTTAGAACAGACAAAGAATAGTCAACCTTTATTTTAATCATAATACGGATGATAACTTTATTGTTCTTACATAGTTCTTGTATCTTACATCTTAAGAAACTATCTTGTAACTTTTCCCTCGTGTGAGTGGTGCGTGTGGGGTGGAGAGCAAATAAATAGGGTCTCAGGCTGCGGTTTTATTCTTCACATATCTACTCATTCAGCATCAAGCAAGCATATCCGGTGAACCAAGTGCAAGTGAAATACAAACGATTGCACTGAAAGGGACGGCTAGAATCCTGAAAAGATCTCTTGGTTGGACTCACTAAAATAGGGGTAAATGTCAGACATCTGGTTGGATGTCCCATCCCCTAGAAGAAAAAGTTTAAGAAAAATGAAAAAAAAAAGAGACATCAAGAAATTAAAGCTCCACGGGCTCCCTTGTGTAAACTATTGCTACAAGGGGATCAAAGGAACGGTGCCATTCAAATTTGCTGAGAGCATCTCTGCCTCCTTTTGGCTAAGAACAAAGTATCATATCTGTTCAGAAACTTGTACTTCAGATTTTATATCTTTGGTTAGTGATGAAGAAATCCTGCTAGACTGAGGCAATTTTTATTTCAGTTCCAATCTAGAGTGCCCTTTTTTAGGGGAGTTGGATTTTCCTCTCTACATTAAAAACTACCTTGTTTTAACTCTGCTCTCATGGGGATTCATGTTTCAATTAAGTAGGAAAACCGTTTGTTAGGAGTCTCGAACCCAACCTTTTATTATTATTACGAGGGTACCATGTTCGGACTCCAGCTAGGCTCTGGGACATAGTTGCTGATTCTCTGTTTTGAATGTTACTTTTCACTGCCTTCGTTCAGGATTGAACTCAGCACCTTTGGGTAACTGTAAACTTTGATACAACCTCCAGGCCAGGACTACTCGGCCGTATGTCACTCATTTATTCACTCAAGGCGCTCAGTAATTAAAGGGAGATAACTCTGATTTTTTTCGTTTTCAAGAATATTCATTAGGTATTCATGAATGCGATTACCAATCACCAGGTAGATTTTGTCATTTTAGACACTTTTATTCATTAATCCATGCGTCTTATGATTTTATGAACATTTAACAAATACACGGCACGTGAATAATGGAGGAAAAGAATAATAGCGTTTGTATTACAATCCACAGACATACAGAAAAGTTGTCAAAAAGCAAACATATAACAAATAAATGTTACCAAAGGCAAGATAAATTGAATGCTACCGAAGAACAAGGAAAAATAGCTGCGATGTTGTTTTACATCTTTGGAGTCTCAATAATCAGTTAAAAGAAAAAAGAAATAAAACAAAATGATGGTAGAAACCCATCCAATAAATGTCACGGTAACATTTATTGGATGGGTTTCGACCACCAATTTGTTTTATTTCTCTTTTTAAAGTCTTTGTCGAGACTTCGAAGACATTGTGGCCATTTTTATTTTTTATTTTTGTTCTTTAGTAGCGCTGAATATTACTTATTTTTTTAACTCAATAAACATTTTACATTAAATATAAACACTAAAAACTTATTACGTTAGGTAAAAAAGTAATTTATTTTGCCTTTGATAACATTTATTTGTTACTAGCGAGGGGTACCCAGCGTTGCCCGGGTGTTTGGGGGGGGGTTAAAAAAACAAGAAAAGTAAGTATGAGGATCGAACCCGAACCGTTGAGGCAAAGTTGTAAATTAAAGTGTGAAAAAAAAAAAGTGCGCCACCGCGAGATGCTAACGGAAACACGTTTGAATTTATTTAAATGAATTGGATTTAGCAGGTGGCCGTTTTAATGAGTTAATGAGGTCAACTGCGGGGTAGTATTCATTTACTGCTGAATGTTTTTTTTGTTTTTTTTCCCACCCCCAAGATGTTATAGGAAAAAGACTAATCCACATGCGGCGAGCGACAAATATTGAATATTTATCTTCCCGAAATCGAGCAAATTGAATAGACAGGCGAGCTTCGTTGTTAAGTGTGAGATATTACGATTTGTATGTGATATAAAAAGTTTTAAAAAATTGTGAATCGACCGACCGCTTCTCTGAAAAAAGCCTTTTGTTGACATACAGAAAAACGAACATACACACATACACACATTTTCGCTTTTATATATACAGATATGTTTATCGGCAACTTTTTTGTACCTCTGTGGATTGTTACACAAACCCGAATAATCCACTCCCATAATTAAATAATGTTGGTCTAAGGAAACAACAGCTGAAATATGTTGTCGATAACAACGAAAATGAGAATACTAGCTGGGAAATAAATAAAATTTCTTGTAATTCAACCTTATTTTATTAATGTTTCTATATTGTTATGTCAAAAGTGGAATGTTCTCTGCCTTTTGTCAACAGTTTGCATCTTGGTAACTTGTGATCAGCATTAGAAGTATTCAGATGCTCGTTTTTTATATTTAGATATCATCATCATTGCATTATTTTTTTTAGTATTATTAGTTACGCATATTGTATGGTTTCTGCACTTGTGGATTTGTATGGTTTAATGTTGTCGATTTTACATGATTTTCTTTGTATCCAGATTGATAAGGTATGAAAAATGTTCCTTGATAATAAAATGTTATAATTTATGGGTTTTATTTCACTCAAATTTTATTGCTTATATATATAAACAGATATTCAATACAACTCGGAGTGTTATCAAACAGCAGGCAGCTTGTAAAACCATCAGAATTTTTTTTTTTTTTTAATTTAAAAAGTAATCTCAATGAAAATCACTTATTTGATTTATGGTTAAAGACATTTTTGCAAACATCTTGCATTCTACAAGAGTGATGATTTTTCTTTTTTTCTTTTTTTTTTTTTTCTTTTTTTTCTGGGAGAAAGAACAAAGCCTAAATTTTTCATAATTCCAGGATGACCAGATGGAACCATAATGTATAATCTGACACCATAATCTTTAGTTAAAATAATTAAAATTGGCATTTGTATGACTTTCGATTTTCTTTTTCTTATAGCAAGTAATATATATATATATATATATATATATGAGCAAACAGTTAATAAAATGTTAAAAATATGTTAAAAAACACTTTGAAATGAGTTAAAAACATATTTAATCTGAAAAGGAAACACTAGATAAATGGATAGTCCTTAATCCGCGGAGTTTCGAAGAAATACTTTCCTTCTCATCAGAGGGTAGGAATTAGCAAAATGCGGGATCGGATTTTGCATGCAGAAGTATTTGATGAAACAACAAGTAAGTCAAAGATCTTACTTGAAAACAAAAAAAAGTGAAGCAGAGGGAATATGGTGAAGAAAAAGGTGATTACACATGAATGGATAGTCTAGTGGAAAATAAAAAATCCAGTGACGGTAAA
This sequence comes from Euprymna scolopes, assembly GCF_053919585.1. Taxonomy (NCBI): domain Eukaryota; kingdom Metazoa; phylum Mollusca; class Cephalopoda; order Sepiida; family Sepiolidae; genus Euprymna; species Euprymna scolopes. Next base: position 85,360,480 of record NC_136518.1, read on the forward strand.
ATCCAAATGTAAAACTTCAAGAAAGTTAAAAGAATTTCCATTTGTACAAATAAAATCCAGGGAAAATTTTTATTTTTATTTTATTTATATATGTATATATATTAAATATTTTTACTGGCATAAAATATATCGACGACACATATTTATGAGTATAACTCATCGTCATGTATGGATCACCGATCAACAAGGATTGAACTCCCAACTACACTATCTAGTGTTTTGCCAAGGAGCGACGACAACTTGTCAGGTTTCATGCACGAGTTTGATTCTTCTTAATGGGTGATCTATGCTAATGGCGAGTTATACCCAGAAACACGTGTCCCTGGATATATTTTATGCGTGTAAAAATATTTAAATGTTTAATAAATATGTATCATCAAAATGGAAGGTAATCTCTCTGCACTGCTTAAGAAGCAAAAATTAAATACCAAAATAATCGGTTCAGAACTGTTTATTTATCACTAAAAAATAACATCTTACGACACACATACATATACACACGCACACACACACACACATATAAATCAATTTCTAAGTAATTGGAACAAACACCCGGCTAGCTGAAACCACTGTCAAAAATTTTCCCCACTCTTTATCTGTTTCAAAATCAAAATGTAGATTCTATGAACAAAGCTTCTTTCTTAGAAGTGCACGCCTGTGGAACTCTGTTCCGTTTGCCTGTTTCCCACATGACTGCAACTTGGATATCTTCAAGTTCAACATAAACAAATTCCTGATGAACAGCCCCCTTAAGTAAGACACTTTATCAAATCTCAACACAAACATACTGCACACACAATAACCCGTATCCCCGAGTGGCTTTCGGGCCTTGATAAGAGGTGACCCCTTGAAAAAAAAAAGGCAGACTCAAAACAGCAGACCTTGAACACAAAGGGCTCCATATCATTTTAATATAAAACTATATCAATCATAAATGTGGTTTACTTTGTAATTTTACTGCAATTTCACAGGATTTCCGATCATCAGAAGTTCATTAATAAATACCTAATTTCTGAATATGAATTCAAATGAAACAAGGGAAAAATGTGAAACGTAATTTATTTTTTGCTTTTTATCGATATAAAACAAGTTATTCAATAAATAAAACGAATTTTGCAATAAAATAATTGATTAAAAAAAAGTTTCTGAATTTTTAGGACAAGGATTGATAATTCGTATCATTTGATTATTCAAACTACTTTTCTCATCTTAACGTAACGTATAAAAGTACTTAGTTGTGATACTCTTCGGAAGGTTAAAGATTTAATCCTCAGTGCAGAGGGATACTCAGAAAACAGTTGCGAATGACTTAGGACTTCTACCCGGTCATGGCTGACAGACTGAGAGCATACTACTCCTATGAATTAAATAAAGGATTCTGTTCGAAATTCTGTGTAGATTCTCGAGTTTGACAAGATACACGGTCCTGGATATGACCTTAAACTATATCCGATAGTGGGGCCACAGCTTGCGGGCTTTGGGGAGTGTGGAGCCACCCCTTAATTGCCATTGCTCCTAGGTCCACTCTGACCCGGAGTGGTAGTACCTGTTAGGGTCCCAACTGTGGGTTAAATGGAAATTGACTTGAAAAAAAAAACAAATATATTCTATTAAAAAATTGTTCTTCAAAATCACTTGTTGATATGCCGTAAAACAACCAAACAACAAGATACACCTGAAGAAGGGTGGAAATTGCGTTGGATGAAACATTGTGAAAATAATACTCAAGATGAGAACAGTAGTCCGAATAATCAAAATAAATATGAACAAAATTGTTATAGTTCTGAATTTTTGAGATGAGGATTGGTTATTCGTATTATTTGGATTCATCAGACTACTGTTCTCATCTTGAGTGTCAGTCGATGTAACCTCTGACCTTCTTCAGGTGTATGTTGTTGAACTCGGGTATGTTTCTGTCAAACACAGGAATCTGCACAAAATTTAAAACACAACCCTTTATTTACTTTGCAGGGATAGCATGCTCTCATTCCGTCAGCCATGATTGGATAGAGGTCCTAAGTAATTCGTAATTGAATTTTTTGATCGCCCACACTGAGGATTCAACCATCAGGAAAATATCACTTTTTACAATAGAAGTTTTCCAAATACTCTAACCATTGCACCAATATCTGTAAATATTTGTAAATATTTAACTATAGAGTTGTTATTTTTCCCCATCACCGTAAAAACACATGTAAAATGTTATCAAACATAAAAACACTTGTGTGGTGAGGTGAGCTATGGATTTTAGCTTTACTGATAGTTTAAAATCAATATATATTTATTATTATTTTTCATTACTACAAGCATTTGTTTTAAACAAAATCAAATAAAAAAAATAAAAAAACAATTAAAGGAATTGTTTTTTGGCATTGGAAAATAGACACAAATATTTTTGATACCGATTCAAATACCCCAAGAAGTTATAATTTTTTTGATTCAAATTAATCATCCCAACACACACACACACACACACACACACACACACAGCGCAACAGTTAGAAGCTCTGACTGTTGTTTAGGCGATCGGGTTTCGATCTTGGCTTGAAGTAGTTGCTTGTGTAGCTGCACTGATGAGCAGTGAAACAGCGAAACACTACTGTATGTGGATGACACACACACACACACACACACACATGTATATATATATATATATATATATATATATATATATATATATATAAATTTTCCAACCCGTTTCCCTGACCAGGAAGAACAACACGCATCACTTCTAGATCTGTTTTTGACCACAGTTCCCGATGACTGCATAACGAAGGCCCACAGCCCACTCGGAAACGCTGATCATGCAGTGATAATGGTTGAAATCGCCCTAAACTCTAGACCCAAAACTGAAGAGCCAGTGCTCAAAACAACGAGATATTATAAAAAGGCTGACTGGGAAGCCATCAGGGAACTAATTAGAGATGCCCCATGGAGAAATATTTTCTCTCTCCCTGCTGAACAATGTGCAAACGAGACCACTGACTGATTCAAAACTGCAATCAAAGCGCATGTTCCCATGCGGAAATTTTATAGTAAGCCCCACTCTCCCCAATGGTTTACATCGACTTGTGCAACTGCCATTGCTCAAAAGCAGCATGCATACCATAGGTTTAACCGACATAAGTCCAGTTCAAACAGACTAAAGTATATAGAAGCTAGAAATAACGTTAAGAAAGAAATAGCGACAGCTAAGAGACAATTTACGGAAACCACTAAAAAGCGCATCGAAGCACAAAAACTAGGAACTCGAGACTTCTGGAAAATCTACAACAGTGTAGTAAATAATGGGCAATCAACAATTCCCCCACTAACCAACAATCACGAGGTTGTCTCCTCAGCAACCGACAAGGCTAACGTGCTTGCCAGTCGGTTTGCCTCAAACTCCACACTGGACTCTTCCAACCACCCCCTATCTGACTTTCCTATGCGGACAGACGCCACGCTAGACGATCTGAAAACCACCCCTGCTCAGGTGCATGCTATCATAAAAAAAAAAGCATGTGGACCCGATCTTATCCCAGCTGTGCTATTAAAAAAGTGCTCAGCCGAAGTAGCTCCAGTTCTCTCCAAACTCTACTACAAATGCCTTAATGAATCTTGCTTTCCGGGCTGTTGGAAAACTGCTTCTGTTGTACCAGTATTATAGAATTCTGGCGAAAGGACAGACCCATCAAATTATCGCCCCATTAGCCTCCTCCCACTTTTTGCCAAAATATTTGAGACCATAATTAACCATGCTCTAGTCCATCATCTTACAGATGCTAAACTACTGACTGACAAACAATATGGATTTAGACAAGCCCGTTCCACAGCAGACATCCTAACTGTGATCTCTGAACGTATATACCATTCACTGGACAAAGCGGGGGAGGGCAGAGCGGTAGCTCTAGATATATCTAAGGCTTTTGACAGGGTATGGCATGAGGGACTCCTCAGGAAAATCAGATCATACGGTATCACTGGTAGAATACTTAACATAATTAAATCCTTCTTAGATAAGAGAAAAATCCAGGTTGTCCTCGACGGTCGTACATCTAAACAATATGATATAAATGCGGGGGTGCCCCAGGGTTCTATCCTTGGACCTCTATTGTTCCTGATATTCATAAATGACCTCCCCGACAACATTGCCTCTGAGATGGGTATATATGCTGATGACACTACACTCTATGGCAGGCACGACAGGAAGACGAATGAACACATTTTTAAAGAAATGGCAGAAACACTCAAGAAAGACCTCCAATCTGTAGTGGAATGGGGACAAAAGTGGTTGGTCGCGTTCAATGCTGCCAAGACTAAACTAGTTTCATTCAATAATTACAAGAAACCCTCTCTACCACCCATAGCAATGGCCAACGACTCTTTATCTGAGAGTCCATCTTTCAAACTCCTTGGCCTAACGTTCACAGGAAACATGAGTTGGAACAATTACATTGAAGGCATTGCCAGGGCCGCTGCAAGAAAGGTGGGCTCTCTCTACCGTGCTAGAAAACTACTAACACCCGAAAGTATCCTGTACCTCTATAAGGCCACCATTCACCCATGTATGGAGTATTGCTGCCACATCTGGGCTGGTGCATCTGCTGCTAGTCTCTCGCTCCTTGACAAGGTTCAAAAGAGAGTCGCAAACCAGATAGGCCCTGAACTGGCATCTAAGCTTCAGCCTCTGTCCCATCGACGAAATGTTGCATCCCTCTGCCTTTTCTACAAGTATTTTAGTGGTGAATGCTCTGACGAACTGCAATCACTTGTGCCCCCACGACGTGAGCACCCTCGACAAACCCGCAGGTTGCTAAATCCCACCCCCACACTGTAGAGATCCCTAGATGTAAAAGATCTTTTTACTCCAATAGTTTCTTCCCCAGAACCGCTAGACTCTGGAATTCCATTCCAGGTCCCTGCTTCCCCAACAGTACTGACGTGCAGAAGTTCAAGTGTAACGTGAACCGACATCTTGCTGCCCAAATCCCTACATAGTACCCCAGTAGTTGTTGCCCCTAATAGTAGCCCCCTACACCAAAGTGGCAATTTGCCTTGTTTGGGGTGAAAATGTAATAATGAAAAAATATATATATATATATATATATATATATATATATATATATATATATATAATGTGTATACACACACACACACATATATGTGTGTGTGTGTGTGCATAAAAGTATACCTATGGACACCCGTGTTTCTGGCTTTTCTAGCCTTCGTCAGCACAGGTCATGACATCAGTATCCACATTTGGATTCTTAACTGATGTACAACCGTAGGTTACCACTTTAAGCATGGTTTTTTTTATCACTTATAAAGTTAAGATTTTGGTATTGGCATTTTTTTAGTGGTAACAACTTCGAAACACTGTTTTTATTTTTTCTGCTACCTTAGCGGTTTTTAAGAGATATAAGCTCTTATTGTTATTCATATATATATATATATATATATATATATATATATATATATATATATATATATATATATATATACGAATAGCTCACCCTTATTTTTTATGAGACATATTTATTCATTTTTATTATTAAATATTTTTTTATGTGCATAAAAGTATACCTTCGTCAGCACAGGTCAGGATCGAACTCATGACATCAGTATCCGCATTCAGATACTTAACCGATGTAGCACCATCGATTACCACTGTAAGCTATATATATATATATATATATATATATATATATATATGTATATGTATATATGTGTGTGTGTGTGTGTGTGATGAGACAATTCAAATATTTTTCCCACTTCTCATACAATTTCCAATTTTGAATCTTTTTAAATTTCTAAATATACAATCTTATCTTTTTTAGATGGTTGGATACCAGCAAAAAACCCACGTAATATGTAGATATATTTTCACAAATGTAAAAATTGTTGGAGTGTGATCTATAGATTTTAGTTTTACAGGTTGTTTAAAATCAATAAATATTTATCATTTGATCATTAAATATGAGCCATGGAAAATTAAGTTTGAAACAAAAACAAATAAAAGGAACCAAAAAGCGAATTTTTCCGATTTTAATATTGATTCCAATACCTCCATAGGTTCTCATGTTTTTCGATTCCGATTAATCGTCCAAACATTAATGTATATAATAAACTTATCCTGTTAGAGTAAGCTACAGCAAGACCACTTGAGAATTATTGGCTGTTTAATCTATGGACATAAAAATCCACTAATTAAGATGTTATATGAAATGGTCATATTTTCTGTAGCATTTTACGTAAGTGGGTCACAATCACAACACGGAATCTCACCTTTAACAATTTTCCAAATAGAGAAGTCAAACCCCGGACTGGACATTTTCCCATTACAAGCCTGTCATCAACTGCCCCACTAGACATGTACTGTCATGTCAGATGAGTTTAATCATATGACAGAAACGGTTTATATGCGAGATCAGTTGCTGAAAATGCATTAACAAAGAAACGTGTTATACAGATTGTGCTAATTAGAGGCACAGCCGATTCGAAGACGGCCAGAAGCCAATTTTAACTCAAAAAATGTATCCAAAGTTAAATAGATTTAAAGCCAAAATTTTGTTTCCTTCATGTATTAGGTCGACTTAGCAATTGTTTGTTACGCAGCATATGTGCTACGTCTTTGAGTCGTCTTGTTCTCCACGGTTCTTTTCTTTATAATTTTGACTTTGTCCCAATTACCTTGATGGGATGAACAGTAATGCAAAGAATTACATGAACAAAATTGTTATAACATTTCAATATAATCTCCATTCTTTCAAGTATATTGTTTTTCATCTCATTTTGGCGTGAAAAAATATATTCAATTTTTCCAATTCTTATACTGATTCCAATACCCCCCTAGGCTTTGATTAATCTGCCCAACACTAGTATATGTGTGTGTGTGTGTGTGTGTGTGGAAATATACTTTATTTCCTTATAATATATACCAACCCTTATTTAAGAAGCTCGATGTAATTGCAGAGCAATATAATGAATGAATGACAAAAGTCTACATTCCAAAGTTCATGATGTTGATCATCTTACAATTTATTCCTGAAATTCAGTTGACATTTACAATTCTTGACAGTATCTGTTTCGTAGCACAAAATCAATCACTTAATTATTATATCAATCAGTGAATTTACTTTGCCCTTAACTCATCAGAAGAAATAGCAACAATCAATCCATCAAAAGGAAACGAAGTGCGTTTTGATATGATTAAAAATCCGAAAATTGGAAGAAGTTATAAATACCTTATAACGTTTACATTACGCCATTTTGAATTTGATGGTCAACATCATGAACGTTGTTAAACTTTGTGACATATTTTCGATTCTATGGAGGTCAAGCACGAACAAACACCCCATAATTTTATTATACCATATTTCTTCAAACGGTAACATAATTATCAAAGTATACTTACGCAGACAGATATGAAAAGTCTTTATTAAAGTTTGTGCCTATTTGCATTCTATGGAGGCCAGGCGCGAACGCAGACCCTACAATTTTATTATACTATCCCTATTTAAATTAAAACATACTTATCAAATTATTATGTACATCTATATCAAAAACACTTGTAAACGTTTTTTTTAATTTTTTATTTCCATACTTTGTGGACCACGTGCGTACGCAGACCCCACAATTTTAATGAATCATCATTATGCCAGATCAAACATGCCCATTCCTGTGTCTCGATACATCTTCTATCATTATATGTGATCCGTTTTCTATAATAGTCAGCCATATAGGAGCCTATTCGTGACCAGACACACACACTGACGTTCAGCTTTATATATATATATATATAGAGAGAGAGAGAGAGAGACTTATTCTGTTAGTTTTTTTAATTTTACAATAGACCAATGGGAATACTACTTCAAACTTAAGAATGACAGATTTTCCAAAGTTTTATTTTATTGTTCGGATGGTTGCATTAAAATTAAGAAAAGTCCTTTCAATCTGTGTTTCAAACCTAAGCATGACAGACCAACAAAAATGCTGTTTCAAGCCTGAGCATGATCAATTGACAAAAATACTGCTTGAAATTAACAAACAAAATTTCAAGTTTTCACTTGTTTGCCCAATGAAAATGCTATTTCAAACTTGAATGAGACAATCGATGAAAATGGCGTTTCAAACTTGAATGAGACAATTGATGAAAATTGCATTTCAAACTTGAATTAGACAATCGATGAAAATGGCATTTCAAACTTGAATGAGACAATCGATGAAAATGGCATTTCAAACTTGAATGAGACAATCGATGAAAATGGCATTTCAAACTTGAATGAGACAATCGATGAAAATGGCATTTCAAACTTGAATGAGACAATCGATGAAAATGGCATTTCAAACTTGAATGAGACAATCGATGAAAATGGCATTTCAAACTTGAATGAGACAATCGATGAAAATGCCATTTCAAACTTGAATGAGACAATCGATGAAAATGCCATTTCAGACTTGAATGAGACAATCGATGAAAATGCCATTTTAGACTTGAATGAGACAATCAATGAAAATGCTATTTCAGACTTGAATGAGACAATCGATGAAAATGGCATTTCAAACTTGAATGAGGCAATCGATGAAAATGGCATTTCAAACTGGAAGGAGACAATCGATGAAAATGCCATTTCAGACTTGAATGAGACAATCGATGAAAATGCCATTTCAGACTTGAATGAGACAATCGATGAAAATGCCATTTCAGACTTGAATGAGACAATCGATGAAAATGGCATTTCAAACTTGAATGAGACAATCGATGAAAATGGCATTTCAAACTTGAATGAGACAATCGATGAAAATGGCATTTCAGACTTGAATGAGACAATCGATGAAAATGGCATTTCAGACTTGAATGAGACAATCGATGAAAATGCCATTTCAGACTTGAATGAGACAATCGATGAAAATGGCATTTCAAACTTGAATGAGACAATCGATGAAAATGGCATTTCAAACTTGAATGAGACAATCGATGAAAATGCTATTTAAGACTTGAATGAGACAATCGATGAATAAGCCATTTTAGACTTGAATGAGACAATCGATGAAAATGCCATTTCAGACTTGAATGAGACAATCGATGAAAATGCCATTTCAGACTTGAATGAGACAATCGATGAAAATGGCATTTCAAACTTGAATGAGACAATCGATGAAAATGGCATTTCAAACTTGAATGAGACAATCGATGAAAATGGCATTTCAGACTTGAATGAGACAATCGATGAAAATGGCATTTCAGACTTGAATGAGACAATCGATGAAAATGGCATTTCAAACTTGAATGAGACAATCGATGAAAATGGCATTTCAGACTTGAATGAGACAATCGATGAAAATGCCATTTCAAACTTATACGTGCCATACTTAAAATCAGATCTCTCAATTTAATCTCCATGTTTAACAATGGAACTTATGTATTTATATGATGAATACGGACTGTGTTGAAATAATAACATTATTATTCAGAAACCCATTCTTAACATGCGAAGAGAAAGGCGTTTTGTAACTATTCTGTATTCCCACTTAACAATTTAATAAACTAAAGATATAAAAATTTAATTCATATATCTAAAAAAAAAAAAAAAAAAAGTAGCACGCTTCGTATGTTGCATAAATGCCGGAACTTCTTAAATGTAAGCATTATACAGTGGCTGATGGGCAAAATAATAATAAAGAAAAATGCACGGACGCATCTAAGACATTTTTATCACGTGTTGTTTGTTGTCTGTCTGGCCAGATTCCTAAATGGAATTTGTTATTAATTGGTAATTTTTCTCTCTCTCTACTCAAAATTGTTTACTACATGTCAAGTAATTGGTACATATGCACTCGTAAACACAATTCTGTGAGTCTATTAATAGTTACATTCCACAATTAATTTAAAAAAGAAAAAACTAGTAAAACTGGAGTGGGAGGGGGGGGGGGTATTTTACTGATGTATATATAATTTAATTAGTAGGTAATATTTGGGAGGATTGTCGCGTGCAACAAAACAGATACTACACCCCCACCCCTGCTCCAAAAATGGGAAGTTAATGCATTCTCTGGAGGATGGTATCATAAACACAGAACAGATACTATACTATAGTCCCTCCTCTAAATTAAGATAATACAATACTATACTAACAGAAATAATAGTATCGGTTCGGTTTAAGACAGATACCAAATTTCCATTATTATGGGATTTTAGTTTTATTATATTTATATATTATCTCTCTCTCTCTCTATATATATATATATATATATATATATATATACTAGCAAAGATACCCGTGCTTCGCACGGAGCTTTGTTGCGCACTCGGGTACCAAAATCTGTGGGCACCTTTCCAGTAAGTTGATGTTGTAAGAGCAACGATTGCATAAGGTGATTAACATTTTAACTACCTCTTGTAGTGACTGAAATTCAATCAGGAACTTCACAAAACATTTTCATCAAAAAGGAAGGTTACTTGATGTTACATAGTAAATTTTTCATTGAAGTAATTTTCAACTCTTGCTTAAATTTTATCTTGCACATTCAATACTAAAAACTTACCACAATCAGATCATGTCAGTTTTTCCTCATATCCATTTCTCGAACTTTTCACTGAAGAGCCTCAGGGTAAACTACATTTCTGCTGCTTTGATTTGGAGCCAGAATGTAGAGTTTTTCTGAACTTCGCGTCCGGCTGATGGAGACGTAGAACATACCGTAACTGAAGCAGTCTGATGTCAAGTCTACGCCAATGGTGTTAAATGTCTGACCTTGACTTTTGTTTATGCTCATTGCAAAACACACCTTCACAGGAAATTGGAGTCTCCGGAATTTAAATGGAAGTTCTGAGTCCGATGGAACTAAGGGGATCCTTGGCAGTAGAACGGTTTCGCCTTTGTAGGGACCACAGGAAATGGTGGCCTCAAGTACATTGGTGTGCAATCTGGTGATAACACATCTGGTTCCGTTTGTTGTTTTTGGCGGTTCCAAGGATCGAAGAATCATGATTGGCGATCCAATTTTGAGATTTAAAATGTGTGGAGGCATTCCAGATATCTCCAAAGAGTTTAAAAACTCCACAGGGTAGTGAACAGCTTCATATTCATTAGTAGCCGAATCAACTGACTTGTATTGCTTTGTGTCTCCTGGAAATTCATTCATTATTGAATTGTTCAAATGATTCACATTGCTGTTTAATGGCGAAATAATAGCCCTCTCAGCAAGCCAATCCGGTGATTTTCCATTGTTTTGCAGGTCTGGGTACACTTTGTCTTTCAGTTGCTTCTGATTACCGACACATTTACCAAGCGCAGTTGGAATCTTAATTGTGTCAGGTGAAGAAGTGATAGGAAACTGACCATTACCGATTTGGAGAAGCAATTTTGAGAAGTCTGCTGTAGCTGTGTTATCAGAGATATAGGCTCTCATATTAGTAGTCAGTCTCTTCACTATAACGTGCCTCCAGAGATAGGATTGTTTCAAACTTGCATTGACAATGTTAGCCCTTGTGCGATTTTTAACCACTGGGAGGATTTGACGGAAATCACCGCAAAATAAGGTTGGAATGCCACCCATGGGATTCTTGTTTCCTGTGATGTCTTGCAGTGTTCGGTCAATTGCTTCATAAGCACTCTTGTGCGTCATTGGAGCTTCGTCTACAATGATTGCAGAGGTGTCTCTAATTACATTTGCCAAGGCTGAGTTACCAGTAATTTTGCAAACTGGCTGATCCATTCGATGAGTATCCAAGGGTACTTTAAAAGTGCTGTGAAGAGTGCGGCCACCTTGTAGTAGAGTAGCAGCAATGCCACTGGATGCTGTTGCAAGCACAATCTTTCTCATGGATCTAATCTTTGCAAGGATCAAATTGATTACAAAAGTCTTGCCCGTACCACCTGGAGCATCAAGAAACATCATGTTTTTGTTCATTTCACCTTGTGCTTCCAACATTGCCATGAATGAATTGTAAACTTCTCTTTGAGAATCGGTCAGTTTTTCTTGCATATTTTTTGCTTGTAGGGAAAGTTCTTCAAGATTATAAGTAACTTCACGTTGATACTCTCTCGCGAGTCTTTCATCTCTCCCTTGCGTTGGTGCAGATAATCCATAGCTTGCCAATGGTTGACCGCACATAAGGAGAACTTTTTCTTCAATTAGACAAAGAGTTTTATTGTAGATGTCCTCATTAAAATCTGCTTCTGGATTGTTAACTTCTTGCCTGTATCTGTGAAGAATGTCTTCAGATATTACATCACGAAAAGCCATCCAGATCTCAAGAGGATTTCTTGGCTCACAGGCTGTTAAAATTATCACAAATAGGCTTCGCAAATTTGAAGGTGATTGAGTGGCACTTGCCTCTCCTACTGCTTGATGCAATTGATGGTCATTTTCTAGAAGGCCTTGAGCAAGGCACGCTGCTCTGTATGTTTCAAACACCTGACCATTGTATGCTCGCAAATTTTGAAATGAAGTTGGACCAGCAACCTCATTGAGCAACAGGCGTAAGAAATAACACTCCCCTGCTTTTGGACTAATCGTGTAGATTCTCCCAATGCATGGTGCCTTCCATACATCATCATTTTCAGCACCTTCAACTTGTACCCCACGCATTCTTCTCATCCATTTCTTTGTCGATTTGTTCCAAGTGTAAAACTCAGGGACTTCTACGTATTTGAGACCCCTTGCAAAGTCATCCTCATGGCAGAGTTGAAAAAATGGTGTCAAAGTTGTGGCAGGCGGTGGACCTTGGGCTCGTTCCAGAGCAGTATCAGCTGAGAACATGACATTCTGCCCATTTTCAAGATGAACAGAAAGTTGTACAATTGGGGGGAAATGTTCATGGATGGGATGTTCCAATATCCTCCAGGCCGCCTCTGAACTGCCGACATACCTTGCATTCTGGAACTGCTGGATCTCATCCACAATGTGACTTTGTACTTGGCCTTGTTGGTTAGCTGCTCCATCAGTTCTTTGTAGTTCAAACACTGCTTGATCACATCCTTTATTCACGTATTTGAGGACATATTTGATGCTTTGGATCGAGCTGCAAATTTCTACGTTAATGTGAGCGTTGAACTGCTGAAGGAGGACCTTGTTGTACGGAACAATCCACTGGTTTGTTATTTCTTGATTAACATACCGACCATTTCTCTTCATCCTTATTGTACCAGTCTGGCTTCCATCTTCTGGTTTTCTTCGCCTGTACTTGGGGTAAGAGTCTTGGCCTTGCTTGGTACACTGAAGAAATTCTTTTGGGTATTTTTTGGAACATTTGTTGTCAATCGTACATGGACAATTTGGATTAAATGGTCCACAAGGTCCATGCACCATATGTGCCATCACTTTAGCATGAAGATCAGGATCTTCCTCTTTGTCAGGGATCTCTGCAGATATGCAGAGATCCATTTTTTCTGGTAGAAGTTTGTCCTCTGGGGCCTGCCAGGTGAGGATGTGTGCATGCGGCAGTCCTCTTTTTTGATATTCAATACTGTACAGGAAAGCCCTCAACCTGCCAAATCCTCCCTTTTTAATAAATTCAAGTAACTTTTTTAGCTTCTGCCTGAAAACCCTGGCAACAATATCTGGACGATCCTGAGGGTCTTGCCCTTGAAGACAATTTTCTGTAATTTCTGTCCACTTTGGATTTGTTGTGAACGTGATGAAGAGGTCGGCTCGGCCCATTCGCCGAACATATGCCATGGCATCACTTTGACGCTCAAACATGTATCGAGGGCCTCCTGTATAAGTTGCCGGAAGAACAACTCGTTGACCAAACTGTTCTGGATTCCCATCCTCCCTAAGAATTGAATCTCTCAAGTTGCTATAATTGTCAGCTCTCAGGGTCTGTTGCTCACGCCTCAGGAACTGTAAACGTTCTGTTTCAATCTTGCAGTACACATCCACCAGCCATTGTTGAAATAGCCTTCGGTACCAGAGAAAATAGTTTCCAGGCCGAGTCATTAAATGGTACGAATAAAATTGCTGTTGGGTAACTTTTCGCCCATTGGATGCCTTCATGTAGATGTTGTAAGATGGAGAACCATAGGGGTACATTAACGGGTACATTAAAGAATCGTAGAGGGGATGTAGTTCGGAGATCCATTTTAATGTATCATTTCTAAAACGCAAGACAATATCCCGGTTAGCTGTTGGTTCATTCTCCATTAATATTCCAATCTCATACGTTGTTGTTGGAGCATTGAATCGCCGTGGATGCTCTTCTTGCGGCCTTCGGTCTTCCCTTATGACAACTTTATGTTCTACCAAGTGTTCTTCTTCAATCCTCTCCTTTGTTGTTTTCAGCTGACAAATGAAGCTGTTGTTCTCATGTAAAAATTCAGTCAGACTTTGGAGAATGTCTCTATTGAGTCTACTGTCACGTCCCCGATTATGTAGTTCCTCTTCCAGACTATCCAAGAAGTAGACTTGAATAAACTTTGCTGTTTCATCTTCAGGTGGTAAAGACTCCCAATCTGGTGGCAAACCTGGCCTCGAATTCTAAAAGAAGGATTCCACCCATGTACTGCCACAATTTTGTGACCAAATGATGTCATTGCAAAACAATTGTTATAACTGCGTAGATTTTGCAGAAAATCTTTAGAGATGGGACCATTGCCGGAGAGCAAATCTTGAAGCAACTGAGGCAGTGGTGGAAAGCTATCAAGCACAACTTTGCCAGAAGAACAACAACAACCAGGGGTTTCTCCTTTAAATTTTACAGCTGAGCAATGTTGACATACTTTGTCCATTTTTCCTATATCAGCTGTAGTGAGAGAGTCATTTTTGTTGTAGAGCAATCCTTTTCTATTGCAGTGTTCTATTTCATGGTGTCTCAAAGCAGTCATTCGTTGTTTAGCTGCCTCGTTTTCTGTCAATTGCTGGGGCAAAGTCATACTCTCTCTCCATGCAGCCTCTCGTTGTTGCCCTTGGTATAGGCGAAAGCTTCGTTGGGTTTCCGATTCATTCTGATGTCGTTGAGCCACTCTCAACTGACCTTGTGTACGTCTACTTACCTCATATAATTCATTCGATCGTAATATTGCTTCTCTTTCCAGTGCATATCTTTGCCTTTCTTGAATTTCATCTTGTGATGAATTTAACCGCCTTACAGCATGTCTAGTTCTGTCAGCTTCACGTTGGGTTTCTCTTTCCAAATCTGACAGTCTTGCTCTCCTTTCTCTTTGACGTATCCTGTTAAGTTCTAGACGTCTTTCTCTATCTGAATTGTTTTCATTGGAGCGAACTGCAGCAACTCTTAGTCTATTAGCTTCCAATCTTTCCATTCTTTCTTCCTCACTTTCGTTTCTACTTCGTTTGGGTGGCATAATTTCGGTTTTAAACGGAATTGTTTAACGATATTAATGATTGTAAATTAATTAAGCGTAAAGGAAATGTATACTAACTGAAATGGACGAACTATAAATAATATTTCTGAATAGTACAATTATAAACAATTATATTGTACCTATTTACTATGCCTCCCCACGGGACAGAGTTAGACACCAGGGTCGTTTTTTAACGTGGAGAAAAGGTACAAAAATAAAAATTGTCTCAGTCGTGAAGGATTTCTCCTCCACCGAAAGAGAACAAGAAAATGAAGTGCAGCATCTGAAGAACAGATACTACACTTTGATCTTGACCAAAAGGAATGAATAAAAGCGACCTACGTGTGACTCATTACTTCCGGGTGTAAACGTCACAGTCTAAAAGTAATAATTAAAAAAAAAAAGTAAATGTAAAATAAATGTAATACCAACTTAGGTTAACTAAGTAAACAGTACAATTAAAACAGTTCTATTAAAACAAATAATTACTAAGATCTAGGTAATTGTTAGTCTCATTGTTATGGTTTTAAAGAAAAAAATGTGTAAAAAAAGTTCTGCTTTTGTGAGTACGTGTATTTCTTTTAAATTACATAACCTTTTTATTTTATTATTTATATCTCTTTTAAATTTATATATTTTGTTAGTAAACTGGAAGAAATTCAGTTGAATAAAACCTTGTTCGTGTTCTTTACGTTAAACTCATATTTTTATAAAAGGTTCATCCGGTTTAAAGAAAGCACTAAGTTTAAATAAGACTGGAAATAACTAATTCAATATATAAATAGAAAAATGAAATAAATATAAGCTTTAAGTCTTAAGATAGTAATAATCAAAATGTAATAAATTATTTGTAGTTCAAATCTATGATAAGACAGGCTTTCGAAATAGGCTCGACCAGAAAGATTAAATTGGAACGAAATTATAATCTCCGTGCCATTTTCAAAACACCCCCACAAAAGTAACGGTATCCTGCAGTTGGTTAAAATGACAACGTTGGTTGTAAGAAAAATGTAAAAGAAAATGCGCTTATCTGTTTATTTTGACCTGTTTTATTTAATTAAAAAAAAATTGGCTATAACTGGAAGAGAGCGTTATGTTTTGGGGGTTGTTTAAAAAATAGAATGGAAATAAAGTTAGTTCCGTTTTAATTGTCTTTAATTGCGGCAAGCGCTAACAAAATCGAAAAATCACTGTTTACATTCGAAATGTTAACTTTTATAGGTTTACAGGTTTGCTGACAAGGCTGGGGGTGTTTAATACAATTATTTTACTAAATTGATTTTTTTCATTTAAAAATAAAATTATTTCTTTTTTAATAAAGTTTTATTTTAAAATATTTGTTTTTGTTTATTTATATAAAATTACGATAGTTGAATTGTATTCTTTCAATAATATTGGCAAGTAAAATATAAAAGATTAAAACGGAACGAAATTGAAATTTCCATTACATTTTCAATACAATCCCAAAACATAAAGCTTTGCTCGCCAATGAATTGTTTTGATAATATACGTAAAGTGAAATAAATCGAATATAAAATTAAATGAAAATATATCAAATAATTAAATGTTAAATAGATTTTGTAAATAGTACAGTTGAAATGATTAGAATATTTCCAATATGTAATAAGGTTGAGGTAATTAGTTAAAGAGATTTAATATAATGTGATATGCAAATGAGCATAAGTCATTCGATATGGGGGTGGTTTGTAGACTAGTATATAAAGAAATTAGGCCTAGATTCTTATGTCTCCTATAACAGAAACATCCTAAAATGGGTTCTAATGTTTCTCTACCAGGAGAGATCTACCCTCTTACCTCCTTTATATTTCGTTGATGATGGAGAACTGTACACACAGACAGAAACACACGAACCCTATTACTTTATAAAAATATAGATATATATATATATATATATATATATATATATCTATATATATATATATATATATATATATATATTCATCCACATACCGTACTGTTTCGCTGTATCACAGCTCATCAGTGTGGCTAGACAGGCAACTACCTCAAGCTAGGATCAAAACCCAACCGCCATACGACAGTCAAGGCTTTGAACCATTACGCTAATCAGCAGCTGCTGTGCAGGTAGTGAATTGACAATAGTTTGACATCATCCGAATACCTAAGCTCAATTTGTTTACACAAAGAATATCACTATATATAATATATACAGACACGCACACACACCAGCAGTTGGCATCTGGCCTTGCTCAGTCGTAAATATATTTTAATTCATGCAGATTTCGTATTTATTACTACAGAGCCAAATTCTCTATTTAATATATATATATATATATATATATATATGATTCAAAGAGGCATAACTAAAAGAAAACAAAATTGCAACTTCTCTTCTGATTATCGGATTTAGAAATAATACCCATATTTCTTTTTCTTTTAATATTGATGAGTTCCTATACTGCTGATGAGTTAAGGACGGAATAAAAAAAATTGACATAATAATTACATGAATGGTTCTGTGCTACGAAACAGATGCTGTCAAGAATAGAACATTTCAACCTACTTAAAGAAATAAATGGTAAGATGGTCAACATCTTGAAATTTGGAATATAGACCTTTTGTCATTTATTTGTATATGCTCTGTAGTTACATCGAGCTTCATAAATTGAAGGATCGGTATAAATAAAAGGTGAAATATAACTGAAATAACTATTTTCCCATAAACATGTATATAATGCACAGAAGAACGCAATTTAAGACTGTAAATTATGCTTTACGAGAATTAATTTTAAAACAAGATACTCAAATAAGAAATATTAAGATTTCCTTAATCTGTGGAGTTTCAAAGAAATGCGTTCTTCTCATCAAACGAAAGCTATTAGCAAATGAACATTACAGTAAAGCTATTAACTTGCTGGTACTGGCACAAACTTAAAATTGCATTATGTAAAAACCAGTCATACAGGCAAAAAAAGTTTTAGTTCAAAGAATTCATGAAATAAGGAAAATAAATGAAAAAAGTAAATTAAAGATTAAAATCCAGATGAAAGGATATGAGTTAGGTATTTTCAAGACAAAATGTTAATAAGAGTCAAATGTTCTCATAAAATGTCTGATTTATATAATGTTGACAAATAGATGCAAATTTAAAATCCAAAATGTGTGTAATCCACAAGCAATTGAGGAAGAAACGATTCTTTTCAAATCTTTAAGATTTTTTCACTGTGGGTTAGTGGAACCGGCATCACGAAATCTTCCATGGCCTGTTAACAGATTTAGTAATGATGGAAAACTTGATTTCAAAAATACAGCATAAATAAAATACAACAGAAACGAAAGTGGAGGAAAAAAAAAAAGGTTGTCTTTGTGACCCAAATAGATTGTCCTTACTATTTATCTATTCCATATTTTATTGAGTGAAAATTGCAGGAATTGCAGTACCAATTACCAACTTTGGTGCTTAACCTCAAAGCTGAAGAGACGAGAAATTTTATATTAGTTTGGTTTCCTATTCATTGGAACAATTTTATTCCTTAGTTGTGTGGATTTAAAAGGAGTTTTCAGGAAATAAATTTCTCAAATATGAGACCTGCGTCTTTTGAAAAGGTTTTATTCTGGTTACGGCTATACAATGTTGAAAGAACAATTCCCAATGAATCGACAAAATTAAACAAAATCCTGCGTTTCTGAATTTTTGAGCTGAGGATTGGGTATTTGAATTATTTGGATTCTTCAGATTAGTGTAACTTCCGACCTTCTTTAGATGTATCTTGTCAAACTCGGGAATCCGTTATTTCATCCACAGGGGTAGCATGCTCTCGTCTGTCAGCCATGACTTGGTAGAAGTCCTAAGTAATTCATTATTGTACTTGATAAAATTCAGTTCTAAAAGTTACACTCTTCTGGAGGTTGAAGGCTCAATCCTCAGCACTCAAAATACAATTGCGAATTGCTTAGGATTTTTACCCGGTTATGGCTGATGGAACGAGAGCATGCTACCTCCATCAATTAAATAAATGGTTCTGTTTGAAATTTCGTGCAGATTCCCGAGTTTGAAAGAAAAATTCCTCAGTTCAACAAGATACACCTGAAGAAGGTTGGATGTTACATCAACCGAAACATTGTGAAAATAACACTCAAGATGAGAAAAGCTGTCCAAAAAATTCAAATGATACGAAATTGATCCTGGTCAATATTTAGATGAGTGACACTTTTTTTTTTTTTTTTAAATATCAGTTGATTTAATCTTTTAAGTTGAAGTAATTGTAAATTCACTTTAATATTATCTGTTTATATATGAAACCACTTTTCCTGGTGTTAACTGTGGTTGAAATAGTAATTCAGACTAGACTTTCAACCCTTGGTAGAGCAACTAGGCTAAAAGAAGGAAAATAAAAAAATAAATAACATTTACTTTCGGTCGTTTTGGATTTAAATTATGTCAGATCAGAATTGCGGTCAGTGATATTACAATCCTTGCTTCAGTGTAAGCGTCTCATCTTACAACGGATATCCATTGTTTTGCGAGACAGAAGTGCTCCAACAATTCGCATAGCAAAAGAAGATTTATAGAATGAAACTATTTTTATTGTCCATCATGAATGTGTTAAAAAACGGTTTTTATTCAGTTGAGTCTGCATTTTATATTTATTCCGTGTTTATAAAAATAGAATGTAAATGATACATCTGCGACTTGCTGATAAGTTGTTTTTTTTGCAAATTCACTCCCTTCTGGGTGTTGCCTAAAAATGAAATGAAAGAGCCGAATTCATTTATTGTCTCCTTATTGAATTGTCTACATAAAATAAAATAATACATAGCCTAAAAAGGAAACTATTTTAATCAATTTATTTGCATAAAGTGTTAGCATATATATATATATATATATATAATTTTTTTTTTTTTTTTTTTTTAACTAGCAATGCTATTCGAAGTTGCCCGGAGTTCTGGCTAAGGAAATTGCATTAAATTTAAAAAAAAAAAAATTTTTAATACAATGCTCTCTCTCTTTTCGTGATCTTTCTTTTTCTTTTTACAACTCTGTTTTGTCTTCCTCCTCTCACTCACTCTCTCTCTTATCTCTCTCTCTCTCTCTCTCTCTCTCTCTCTCTCTCTCTCTCTCTCTCTCTCTCTCTTATCTCTCTTCCTTTCTTTTCTCTCTCTCTCTTCCACTCTGGCATTCTGGATTGAAGAAAAATTAAACATTGTCTCAGTCTGAAAGAAATCCTCCTTCGCTGACTGAGGATAGAATAGAATAAGTGTAGCATCAGGACAGATACTACACTTCGTTCCTGGCCAAAAAAGGCCAAGGAAATAATTGTATGCATATTCAGAGAAATAGTTTTGATTCATATTACACGGTCGTATCACGCAAAGAAAAAATGATATTGAACCAAAAATTACTTAACTCCAATTCTGTACCGATATAAAATTAAGATGCATCCTAAGATGAAGTTTTGCTGCCACTGAAGATGATACTCAGAACATTCTCGTCACATAAACAGGTCAAAATCAACTTTGAAATCTAGTGGGAAATTCTCTTTTTTTCCTTATAAACCTTTTTCTATACAGAAGAGACGTTACTAGTTTCTCTCTACTCTTATTTTCTATGAATATTTGTCACACAATCATCGGGGACTGTGGTCAGAAATAGATCTAGAAGTGAGGCTTGTTGGTCCTGTCCATCTGTGAGACAGGTCTCCAAGATCAACAGGACCAACAAGCCTCACTTCCTGTCTGTGATAGGGAATGGGATATAGAGAAGCTATGTGTTATGCTACCAACTGCATCTTCGTGAGTAAAGAAACCAAGCCAATTAATGTGGTGTACATTAAGTCATCAAATATATGTACTTGCGTGCTACTATCTAGGGAGAGTGCTACATTTATGCTGTCAGAGACTTGGTTGATCAGAGTACAGTCCTGGGTCGAGGGAGGACGGTAGAGAAATTATAAGTAGCTAACACTATGTTGCAGGCTTAGTCAAAAGCAGATGAAAGCCTGGTCATCTGATTCTAGTTCTGATTCTCTCGTCAAGGAGAGGGGGGGGGTCCTCCTTATGAGATATACACAGCAAGAACTTGTTTTCTATCACAAGGACAAAACAAACTTTCCTTTCTTCCTCTATGTGCCTTTATGAACTGAGCTTTTTTTCCTTTTATTTTGCCAGGGCTTCCCTCTTCCTCCCTCCCGTATGGAACACATTACCACAGGCTGCTTCCCTAAAGATTACAGTATAGTCATCTTCAAATTCACTGTCAACTAATATTAGTCATAAGCCTTCATCTTCAATATTCGAATCAAGTTTATTTCATTAATCATAACTCAATCCTTTTGGAAGATTCTTTGTCTTTCAACTGACATTCACTTCATCTCATTAACCCTTATCTGTCTCCTGCGCTAGGTATGCTCTGATGCGCACCTGCTGGATACGTTGGGCACTGCCTGACGATGGATCTGAAGAGTAAGCAAAATGCTGTGATGATGGTGATGAACTGACAATCATTCCATCACAGAATCCTTATCCTCGAGTGACTTATGGCCTTGATAAGTGATGAGTCGTTGGTATTAAAGAGAGGGAGTGACATAACAGATCTTGCAATCATGCAACACGTGTCCTTTATTGGGGACTAACACGTAAAACCCTAAATTGCTACTAAATATCAATTACTGAGGACGTTCTAAGAAAGGACTTGTTGTTAATTGGAAATATTTATTAAGTAGTTAATTTCCATCAGGAGATGGTGGAAATAATTAGCAATTTCCGACAGAAGAGTTGTTGATTCATTTTCACGAATGCATAATGCGTGCTGCACATGTGAAAATAAAGAGAAGACAAATAGCCTGCACTTCCATGAAACCTGAAGAAATCACTTTATTTGATAGAATTTTTTTCTTTTCTTTCTTCTTTTTCTTTTTTCTTTTCTTTTTTCTTTTCTTTTTTCTTTTCTTTTTTTTCTTTTCTTTTTTCTTTTCTTTTCTTTTTCTTTTCTTTTCTTTTCTTCTTTTCTTTTCTTTTTCTCTTTTCTTTTTCTCTTTTCTTTTTTCTCTTTTCTTTTCTTTTCTTTTCTTTTTCTCTTTTCTTTCTCTTTTTTCTTCTCTTTTTTCTTTCCCTTTTCTTTTCCTTTTTTTTCTCTTTCCTTTTTCTTTTCTCTTTTCTTTTTTATTCCTTTCCCGTTTTTCATTTTTTTTTTTCCGTTTTTCATTTTTTTTTTTTCCGTTTTTCATTTTTTTTTTTTTCCGTTTTTCATTTTTTTCCTCTTTTCTTTTTTCTCTTTTTTTCCTTTTTTTTTTTCTTTTTCCAATAATTATATAGAAATACTTTCATGAAGCATACTATAGGAAGTGGTGTTGAGGTTGAGTGGAGAATATGTGCATAAGAAGCGTTTGTTTATTTTGGCGGTGTGTTAGTAGATATTTTATAGGGAGGGAAAATGGTTGCTACCCTCTATTTAGAAGACGATTCTAGGACTCGGAATAAATGTAATGGTTTGTGTAATGAGTGAAAAGGTAGAAATATTTTCCTGCAACACATTTTAGGAAATGGTGATGGTGTCAAATGAAAAAGATGTGCATGAGAAGTGTTGGGTTATTTTCCTGAAATTAATAATTGCTGGGTTTAGGTTGGGGGGATCATTTTATTATATAGCAAAATAATGATCACTTATTTACAGTTTTCTAATAAATAATATCCGTGTGAATCAGAAAAAGTGTAGTATCAAAGCAGATACTATACTTTGCGCCTCACAAAAACTAACAATGTCTCATTGACTTCCTGTTGCCAGAAAGTTATTTCAATTTTTTGTTTCGCTCATTAAACCTTCCAAACAGTCACTTGTCCTCCATTTTCTCGTTCTTCTCATTTATTATAAGAAGATATTTAGTTTTAGAGAGATAATTCAATAAAAGAATATGTCCTTTAAAAAAAAAATGTTTACAGAGGATAATAGTCCGCAATAAATGAATGATGTTTAATATATTCAAATTTTACAAGAATCGAGAATATCTGAATTTTCACCATCTCTTCGACTGAATTTGCATAAAACTAAATTAAACTATATAGAGATAACGTTATCTATTCTTACTCTGAATGTGTTCCAATTTTAAAAATGATCGGTTAATTAGTTTAAGAGTGGATCCTGTATATACAAATATATCAGCATATATATATATATATATATAATAAAAGTTACAATAAGTTTACCAAGGTAATCAAAATGGTAAACTTTAAATATATTATAAATATTAAAGAGTTAATATTTACAAGTAAAATAAACTCAGCCAGATGTAAAAGCTCAATAAAACCGAAAAGGAAATAGAGCTTATAATATGAACAAATGATTAATAAAACATGTTAAAAGACATCTTGAAAAAGAGTTAAAAACATATTTAATTTAAAAAAAGGAAGCACAAGATAAGATATCTTGTGCTTCCTTTTTTAAAATTAAATATGTTTTTAACTCTTTTTCAAGATGTCTTTTAACATGTTTTATTAATCATTTGTTCATATTATATATATATATATACACCTAACTTTATATAAGTAGTCAGCCAAATTCATCAAAAATAAAAACTTAAAAAACTTTTCATATTATTTGGATTCATCAGACTACGGTTCTCATTTTGAGTGTGATTTTTACAACGTTTCGGTTGATGTAACCTTCGACCTTCTTTAGGTGTATCTTGCCGAACTCGGGGAATTTGGATGGAATTTCGAACGGAACCCTTTATTTACTTCACAAGAGTAGCATGCTCTTGTTCCGTCAGCCACAACCGCAAGGACCCATGTCGCAGTGGTTAGAGTACTTGGAAAAATCAATTGTAAAAAGTGACCTTCTACTGAAGGTTGATGGTTCAATCCTGAGTGTGGGCTACCTAAAAAATACAATTGTGAATTACTTCGGACCTCTATCCACTCATGGCTGATGGACCCCCGCGAAGTAAATAAAAGATTCTGCTCGAAATTCAGTCCAAATTCCTGAGTTCGACAAGATACACCTGAAGAAGGTCGGAGGTTACATCGACCGAAACATTGTGAAAATGACACTCGAGATGAGGACAGTAGTCCGATGAATCCAAATAATACAAATAAGCAATCCTCATTTAAAAAATTCAGAAACGTAATCTTAAAAACTTTTTTAATCCAACATAAATATTTAATTCTCTTTCCTTATAATTTAAACTCGCTGATATGGACATGTTCTTTAAAAAAAAAAAAGATGCATTTCCAATCTATTTATTGTATGAGGGTCATTCCGAAAATAAAGCCTCCTATTTTTATTTTTTTTTTTTAACTCGAAAACTAAAACGTTAAAGAGCTACAAAGACTGGAGTGGTTCCATTAAAACGAACGACCTTATGTGCTCTAGAATTTATTTTTCTACAAAGTCATTGTTATTCTCAATGCACTTTTGCCTCTGCCGTAAAAGTTCAGTGTGCACTTTGTCACTCGCACCTATCACCACTCTGAAATCGAGAAATCCATATCCTAACTCAAATCAACTGCCTCGGTTTCATAAACGTTCAATAGGCGCAGGTGAATGTTGATAGGTTCAATTTTTTTCTGCATAGAGGAATTCAATGATTCATCTCTGCTTCTGACACACGTCCATGACAGGAGTTGCTTTCTTTTAGTCTCACACCGTCAGTATCGCCAACAGAGAGATGAAACTTTCAGGTCATGAATGCATAAGTTTAGTCATCATAGCAATGCAATTTACAATCCTCTCGGACCCATTCAGGCGGGAAAAAAATAGGCATTATTTTTGCAATATCTCTTGCACAACAGATAGTTAAAGCAAAAATAACTCATAAATCTATGACGTTTTAATTTTTAAAACTGACCTTGTGTCTAACTCTGTAGGGAGGCAAATAAATAGGGACATTTGTCTGCAAGACAAGTCAGTCATCTTCCCCAACTGAGATATACATAGGACTTTGGGATAATTTGTGAAGTTAGTATTCTCTAGAAACTTCTTCCTTAACTTACAGGAGGGCAAGAGAGGAAGTGAGTCCATGTTGCACTAAGACAAAACAAGGAACTATATAGTCTACATCATATTGTACAGTGTAATATTGTAAAATATTCTACATTGTGATTTGAATATGAAATACTGAATAATAGTAAAAATAATAAAAGAGAACTATAACAGTAATATTGAAAAAAAAAAAAAACCCCAAAAAAAGCGGTATATCAAAATTATATTTTTTGTTTTTGGAATGTTTCAAGATGAGGTTTCATAATTTGTATTCATTCTTTTGATGAATGTTGTCGTTTCACCACGTTTCGGCCAACTCCTCCTCTGGCCTTCTTCAGCTGATTAACCGCGACGGAATAGGAATGCTGAGTCTTGTAACTTAGCCTCAATAATTACTGCCT
Organism: Euprymna scolopes; assembly: GCF_053919585.1. NCBI lineage: Eukaryota > Metazoa > Mollusca > Cephalopoda > Sepiida > Sepiolidae > Euprymna > Euprymna scolopes. The sequence goes on from NC_136518.1 coordinate 85,386,126, forward strand.
TCCATAGTTGTTGTCTCACCATGTTTTGGCCAACTAATCCTCTGGCCTGGCTTGGATAGAATTAAAACCGCTATCATAAGAAAATGCTCACTTGGAACTAGAAAGACTCGATGTCCATTGTGGTTTAATCACCTGAAGAAGACCAGAGGATGTACTGGCCGAAATGTGGTGAAACAATAACAACTATGTAGATGAGAATAACATTCAGCAAAAGAGTGACTACATATCAAAATTAGTTTTGTTTTTTAATGCATTTTAAAAATATTATAAATGTCAGTCATTGTTGGCAATATGTTAATTGGGTCATTTCCACAAGTTTCTCATGACTCTCCATCTCATCTCTGGCGAGAGTGTGTCATTTTGTCTTTCATGTTTTTCTTCAAATCCTCAAGTTTTAGAAAAATGTCAGAAAACGTTTTCTCTTAGATATCTCCAAAGAAAGACGGTACAAAGACTTAAATCTTTCAAGTCACCTTGCTGGCGGCACCATGTCTCCTATTAGAGATCAAACGTTGACAGAAATTTATCTCGACACTCCATGAACGTTGCTAGAAAAAAATATGAGTAAAATTTCAATGATTTACCGTATCTAGCAATTTATACCTACCCAACCTCTCTACTGTTACACCAGTATTTGAGATCTTTACACTCTATTGTGTGTATTTAGATGTTTATTATAAATGAGCTTTCTATTTCAGTAGCTTCTTTCCAAGGACTCCAAGGTTTGTAACTCTCTTCCTGCTCACTGTTTTCCTTCTACCTACAGCCTTAGCTCCTTACATCAAGTGGCTTCATTCTTTGTCTCAAGCAATTTCTATTTGAAAAAAAAGCAACTCTTTTTAATGATACAAAGAAAAAACAAAAAAGCTTAATTCGGAAATTTTTTTTTTTTTTTTTTTTACTATTTTTATCTTAAGCATTATTTTTTACAACGCTTTAGCCGATGTAATTTCTGACCATATTCAGATGCATTCCTTTCAAACTTGAGAACCTGAGCTCCAATCTATGGTCGCCCCCTCACCAAACTTTTATGAAAAACACTCATCTAGTTGAAACCACTGTCAATAATTTCCCCCACTCTTTATCTGTGCGTAACACGTAAATTCCATGAACAAAGATTCTTTCTTAGAACTGCACGCATGTGGAACTCTTTTGCGTTTGCATGTTTTCCAGCTGACTACAATTTGGTAGTCGTCAAGTCCAACATAAACAAATTCTTGATGAACCGTCCCCTTAAGTTATCTAATTTACAAAATTTCCACTACTAATGATTACTACGACATGTTCTCCTTGACCATTGTTCACTCATTAACCCTTATCCTCGAGTGGCCGGGCCTTGATAAGTGGTGATTGCTTTGTTTTAAAAAACAAGAAAAAAACACTTAGTCCGTGGTGGTCTATCTGTCCATCACGTGTCTGCATGTAAAACAAATATGTTAATGCAGGGAGATTGTTCTTGTTGTGTCAGCTATAGTTGAATAGAAGTGTTAATTATGCTATTCTTAGGTATTATCATTTGTAGTAAGGATTGAACTTTCAACCTCCAAAAGAATGTCACTGAGATGAAAATTGTAGTTTGACTAATATAATTCTGATTATCAATCCTTATTTAGAAAGTTTTGAAAGATAAAAACATTTTTTTTAAATAAACAAAATAATATAGTTGCAGGATAAAATTTTTTTTTTTTTTTTTTTTTTTTTAAAGCAAATTTTTTTAAATAAACAAAATAATATAGTTGCATAATAATAATATAGTTGCAGGATAAAAAAAATAATAAAAATAATATAGTTGCAGGATAATAAAAAAAAAATTTTTTTTAAAGCACACCTCTGAGATATTAATAGTATGTCTCTGTTGGGAGTTGGCAAATTTTGCAGAAGTCAGTTGGGCTTTGTTAAAAACTGACTTCAGAATCAAGAGTTGTACAACAATCCAGAATTTAAAATATCAAGAACCATTGCTATATAATATTAAAATGTTTTCATATTTATTTGCAGACTATTATCCGCATCTTTTTATTGTTGTTTCACAACGTTTCCGTCAACTATGCCTCTGGCCTTCATCAGATGGTAAACCACGACGGGATAGGAATGCTGAGTCTCTTAATTAATAAGGAATTAATTAAAATGAATGTCTAAAAGAATGTACAAATTAGCTAGATAGTTTGCTAGTGAATGCAATTCTACAATCCATATATAACAAAGTTGTATTCTTTTTAAATAAATAGAAAAAAGGGTTTTTTTAATATGAATATCAATCCACAAAAAAAAAAAATTTATAGAAGTATAGATTTATTTTTTGTTTCTTTTTTGTTTTTTAATTTAAAGATCTGAAAAAAATCTATGAGTCAACTTATTCAATTTGGAAAGTTTTTTTGTTGTTTTTTGTCAGGATACGTTGTTCCTTTGAAGATGTTTTTTGTATAAAATAAAATCCTGGTTACCTATATTTTACTTATGTGCAAGCATCTAAGAATTTCTGCTTTCAATTGTATTTTTCAGATAAAAGAAAAAACGGAGAAATGAAATCAAGTTCACTGGGTCCAAAAACTCCACCACCAGAGCGGAAAAGTAAATTTGCAGCACTAGGAAAAATATTTAAACCATGGAAATGGAAAAAAAAGAAAAAAAGTGAAAATATTGTTAGGAAAGCTGTAGGTAAGTTAAAAAAAAAAAAGAGATGCATTTTTTTTTTTTTTTTTTTATCTGTATACTTATTTTTTTTTAAATTTATAAATGACCTCCTTGATTCAATTATGTTAGAGATGGGTATATTTGATGATGATAACATGCTTTTGGGTAGAATGAACATGCACGTATCCAAGGCAACGGCTGAATTCTTAGAAAAGGGACATCCAGTCTGTAGTGGAATGGAGACATAGATGGATGATAACGTTTAATGCTACTAAGACTAAGCGTTTTTCCTTTTACAAAAAAAACCATCTCTATCACCAATTGCCGTGATAAATAACACCCTACCTAAGAGATCCTCATTCAAACTCTTTAGCTTAACATTCACAGTCAACATGAATTGGAATAAATACATTGAAGATGTTGCCAAGGTTGCTGCAAGGAAGACGAGCTCCTTCTAACATGCTAGAAAACTTTTCACTTCCCAGTATCCTATATCTTTACAAATCCATTATTTGCTTACAATACAATTGCAAATTATTTAAGACTTCTGCCCAGTCATGGCTGAGAGAATGAGAGCATTGCTGAGTTGCAGCTGGAAAATGGCGATTTCTTCCATTGTCAGGCTCTCTGGAAGATCAGAGCTTCTTTTCTGATACTTAATTTTAAAAATGACTGATCTGTTGAAACTTTTGTGAATTTTATTTTCCTTCGTTCCAGTGTTTTGTCGAAGGAAATCACTTTGTGTTTTCCGTCAGTTTGAAAACGATTCAAAAAAGTATTTCTGTTGAAAATCAGATAAGATGATTATAATCTTTCGATGTTATTCTTCCATTAAGTGGATTTTCGCTTTCAAGGTTTATTATCTTTTGTAAAGTTTTGAATTTTTTTTAACTCTGAAAGTTTATCATCGGACAAAATTGAGGACTTTTGTAAAGTTTTGAATTTTTTAACTGTTGAAATTTTATCATCGGACAAAATTGAGGACGTTTGTAAGGTTTTGAAATTTTTAACTCTGTTGAAATTTTATCATCGGACAAAATTGAGGACTTTAGTAAAGTTTGGAATTTTTAAACTCTGTTGAAAGGAAAGGATGATGTAATGAATATGAGCACATTCGGGTATCTTCTCCTTACAAGATTGATTGACTGGTCAAACAATAAATACCGACTGGTGGCGCCACCTAAGAGAGACGTTGAAAAGTATGGCACAAACTTTACACTAGAAATACCACCAACCCTCGTTCAGAGACATTGCATCTGTCTGTGCGTAAATATGAAAGAAAATTCCATTCCAGAGGATTTTTTTTTCTTGAGCTGCTCATCTATAGGACACAATACCACGAAGTTGCTTTCCGGCTGACTATGACATAGTCATTTTCAATTCTAATGTGAACAAGTTCTTAAAAAGCCCACCTTTAAAATTATCAAATTTCCATTATGGTATCTATTAACCCTTATCGAGTGGCTTTCAGGCCTTAATGAGTGGTGACTATGCAGTTAAAAAAAAAAAAAAAAAGATTCCTGCTGAAATTTCTAGAACCTCATATGGATGAAATCCATTTTTTCTATTTGTTTTTTTTTTTTTTTCTATATAACGGCAAAGAAAGAAGAGGTTTTTTATTTTTGGGGGGGTGCATGTGGAATCTTTTAAAACAAAAACACATCCTTATTTTTGTTGTATTTTTATTAGTGCAGAAATAATAGGTGTTTGTACTTTAACTTTGCATGGGAAGTGGAAGCTAATGTTTCCCTGTCACACTCTCACTCTGCCTTTGTCTCTCTCATCCCCCCTCTCTCTCTTTCCCTTCTCTCTCTCTCTTTCCCTTCTCTCTCTCTCTTTCCCTTCTCTCTCTCTCTTTCCCGCCCGTCTCTCTCTTCCCATCCCCTCTCTCTCTCTCTCTCTTCCCATCCCCTCTCTCTCTCTCTTCCCATCTCCTCTCTCTCTCTCTTCCCATCCCCTCTCTCTCTTCCCATCCCCTCTCTCTCTCTTCCCATCCCCTCTCTCTTTCTTCCCATCCCCTCTCTCTCTCTCTCTCTTCCCATCCCCTCTCTCTCTCTTCCCATCCCCTCTCTCTCTCTTCCCATCCCCTCTCTCTCTCTCTCTCTCTCTCTTCCCATCCCCCCTCTCTCTCTCTCTCTTCCCATCCCCCCTCTCTCTCTCTCTCTTCCCATCCCCCCTCTCTCTCTCTCTCTCTCTCTCTCTCTCTCTCTCTTCCCATCCCCTCTCTCTCTCTTCCCATCCCCTCTCTCTCTCTTCCCATCCCCTCTCTCTCTCTCTCTTCCCATCCCCCCTCTCTCTCTCTCTCTCTCTTCCCATCCCCTCTCTCTCTCTTCCCCTCCCCTCTCTCTCCTTTCCCCTCCTCTCTCTCTCTCCTTTCCCCTCCTCTCTCTCTCTCCTTTCCCCTCCTCTCTCTCTCTCCTTTCCCCTCCTCTCTCTCTCTCTCCTTTCCCCTCCTCTCTCTCTCTCCTTTCCCTTCTCCTTTCCCCTCCCCTCTCTCTCCTTTCCCCTCCACTCTCTCTCCTTTCCCCCCTCTCTTTCCCCATCTCTCTCTCTTTCCCCCTCTCTCTCTCTTTCCCCTCTCTCTCTCTCTCTCTCTTTCCCCTCTCTCTCTCTCTCTCTTTCCCCCTCTCTCTCTCTCTCTCTCTCTCTCTCTCTCTCTCTCTTTCCCCTCTCTCTCTCTTTCCCCTCTCTCTCTCTCTTTCCCCCCTCTCTCTCTTTCCCCCTCTCTCCTTCCCCCCTCTCTCTCTCTTTCCCCCTCTCTCCTTTCCCCTCTCTCTTTCTTTCTACCTTCTTTTTAATTTTATATCTGGCTTATTAGTAAGAGCTTTAGTTTCATGATTCCTAATGTGAGTTTTTTTTTTCTTTTTCATATTATTTGTGACATTTCCAATATTTATTTAGTATAAATTTTCTATGAGTAATATGGCTGAAACCATTCCTACAAATGTGTGCGGGTGCAGCAGACCTCAGCATCTGCTCTGCACTCATACATGGTGGCACCAGCTAGTTAATTCACAGATGTCCCTATTTATTTGCTTCCTCGTGAGGGCAGAGATAAACATAAGATCGTTTTCATTTTTTTAATCTTTTTTGATGTGGGTGAAAATCTTACTGTTCAAAAAGGGACGCTCAAGTTTGGGGCAAAAATTATAATTGCGTCTGCCTCCACTAACCGAGTACAGAAAAGATAAAGTGTGGCATGAGAACAGATATTACACTTTGCTCGTAGCCACAGGATGTCAGTTTTGATTCTTGCTAGGGAAATTGAGATTTAGTAACTTTGCTTCTTAGTAGTTGCAAATCGAGAAAGGTGTTAAGTGTCACTCGAACCAGTTAGCCGTCTCAGCTAGTAAACCTCTCTTCCTCCCAGAAAGAAAGAAAGAAGGGAGCTGTGAGGTATTTTTAAATTGTTGATATTGTGGCTTGTTGTCTTGTGAAATTTACTGCCCAAACCTGCATTCTATTTGAAATGCAGGTCACGTGACCTTGAGGGGAGGCGTTCAAGTGTATAGACTTGTAGATATACCTCCTTATTAATGTTATCGAGATACACAAAAAATTTAGAGAATAAGAAAGCAGATATAAACAATACAAAAGTTTTATATACATAAAATCTCATTTATAGAACTCACTATGTATGTCTGTATGTCTCCATTTTTTTTCAAACTGTATCTCAACCGACACAGAAGTTCGCAGAGCAAGTGCCAAGCAGCTCAAATAATTCCATTTTTTGTCAACCTTTTTTTTTTAATCTTTACTCAGTTAAAATAGTTGCTAAGGGGTCAAAATTGAAAGAAATGAGAATTTGGCAAGCATAAGTCAGCTTAAACTACTTTTCTATGGATGCGCATATATATATATATATATATATATATATATATATAAAATATATTTTAGTCATCGACATACAGTCCTGTTTCGTTGTTTCACAACTCATCAGTGCCGCTAGACTAACACCTATCCTAAGCAGAGGATCGAACCTAGAACCGTCGTGATGACAGTCGGCAGTTCTACCCCCTGACTACGGAAGCGGTGGCCACAATTAATCTGTCTGAATGTCTATTTAAATAAACATCCGTCCGCCACTCGTAAAGTGCTCAAACGTATGTTTGTAAACAAACCGCGAGCTTCGCATTCTTTCAGCTAAATTAAGTAGCGAGTGAGATTATTTACGATAGTGCTAAGTGGCCTGGCAAGGCCACAGAGGAGACAACTGAAGCTGGCCTGCAGGACACTATATATACAAATGTAGGCAAATTTTTGCATATTTTATTGGTTTGAAAATATAGGTTCTTTTTTAATCAGTTGTCATAAAATTTTAACCATAGAACTGTATTAGAAATGTTCATGTAGTTTTGTCCTATAGAACCAAAGATATGAGCCTTTTAATATTCAATTTGGCTAACAGTGTAGATATTATATCCATATGTAGATATACCACCTAGTTTGGCAATTTTATAAGTTCCAAATCTCAGTGAGTATTGATCAGAATTTAACAAATGAAGGCTCGTTGGAAAGGTAATGGCCTGAATTGTGTAGTGGGCTATGTGACATTTGCTCTTAAGGTTGTGCATTAAGGAGGTCATCCATCACCCACAGCCTATTTTTGGCACTTTTTTACAGCCATAAAATGTATCAATCATAGTCATTTGTTTTCATAGTTTTGCATATGAATTACAAAATATCTGATATTTTCCTAAAACCTCTGGCCTTGATGGAGGGGAGATTAAAACGTGCTGCTATGGTTTCAAATGATCTGAAATAACAGCAAAGGGAGACTTGATTCCAAATATTTCTCTTATGTTATATCTCCCCTCTTTGGTTTTCATGCATAAAGTAAATTTCAGTGTATAAAGATTATTTGATATTGGAGATATTCATAATCGTACCCTATTTCCCAAAGAGGAGAGATATAACATATGAGAAATATTTTGAATCAAGTCTCTCCTTGCTGTTATTTCAGATCATTTGAAATGACAGCAAGTTTTAGTCACCCTTCCATCAAGGTCAAAGGTTTTTTTTGGGGGGGGGGGGATATATATGTTAATCTTAGTTTATTTTTAGCTATTTTTTTCTTTATCTAACTGTTTTGTTTTGTTTTTTGTTTTTGAAATCACGACTATATATTGGGTACAATATAATATTAAATAATCGATAGAGAATTGACTCTATAATAATAAATATGAAATCTGCATAAATTAAAATATATATTATGACTGGGCAATGCCGGGGGCCCCCTGCTTGTCTATATATAAATCATCATCATCATCATCATCTGGGTTGGTGCTACCAGATCAGGCTGTCTGAAGCTTTCTGACTTGTAATGCAGCAAATATTGATATTCTTTTTTCTTTTTCTTTATAAAAACTCAATCATGTTTTGCAAACCCAAAAAATAAAAACTTGTCTCTACAAAACAACCAAACTAAACACCATGAATAAATATTTGAAACAAAACTTTTTTTTTTTTTTTTTTCAAAATTACCAGATTTAGTCTTAAATAACACGGAAAGGATTGAGACACCATAAAACCAAACCACCAAAAATCATCACCTGGGTTTTCATATTAATGTTAAGAATTTCGCAGACTTCAGGGTGAGCTACGCCAAGCAACGTTTCATGTTTGCTGTCGATGTGTTCCAGGTCAAAGGGTTCATATGCCGTCCTTCTACATATATTCAAATTATTTCTTATGCACTCAAGCAAAGTTTAAACTGAGAAAAAAAGTGAGAGAAAAAATGTTATAGGATGAAATCTTTGTGATTATAAAAATGATGTGGCTATCTGTAACAAAATGTGTGACTGGCTATATTAGGACGTCTGCGTGATAATGGCGTGTGAAATGCTTTAGTAGTAGTCACTGTTAAAAGAATTCAAAATATGCGTGTGATAAAAAAAAAGAAAAATGGGAATACTTAAGTATTCTTTGATGAGAGTCACCTTGGTGGGTGAGATATGGAGGTGAAAGATGGGTGTCACACACAGTGAAGTATTTGTAGTCAGGCGCCATTAAATCCTGTTGCTTTGGTTTTCTTATTAAGGTTATAGACTTCGTTACATTTAAAAAAAAAAAAAATGTTTTCACAGTTTTCTTTTATTTTGGAGTCATCTCCTTAAATAATCAAACACTCATTAATCTTTATCCTCAAGTGGCCTTCGGGTCTTGATAAGAGGTGACTCCCTTTCTAAAAATAGTTTTCATTTATTTTGTTTTTAAATCTTAAAGATCTTAACATATTTTAATAAGTTTTGCTTAAGAAAGTACAATTCCTTTACAACTATTGCTGCATGTTTTTTTTAAAATGTTAAAGGCCTCAACATTTTTTTAAATGTTAAAGGCCTCAACATTTTTTTAAATGTTAAAGGCCTCAACATTTTTTTTTGAAATGTTAAAGGCCTCAACATTTTTTTAAATGTTAAAGGCCTCAACATTTTTTTTTGAAATGTTAAATGCCTCAACATTTTTTTGAAATGTTAAAGGCCTCAACATTTTTTTAAATGTTAAAGGCCTCAACATTTTTTTAAATGTTAAAGGCCTCAACATTTTTTTTTAAATGTTAAAGGCCTCAACATTTTTTTAAATGTTAAAGGCCTCAACATTTTTTTAAATGTTAAAGCCCTCAACATTTTTTTTTAAATGTTAAAGGCCTCAACATTTTTTTTTAAATGTTAAAGGCCTCAACATTTTTTTTAAATGTTAAAGGCCTCAACATTTTTTTTTAAATGTTAAAGGCCTCAACATTTTTTTTAAATTTTAAAGGCCTCAACATTTTTTTTTAAATGTTAAAGGCCTCAACATTTTTTTTAAATGTTAAAGGCCTCAACATTTTTTTTAAATGTTAAAGGCCTCAACATTTATTTTTTAAAATGTTAAAGGCCTCAACATTTTTTTTTAAATGTTAAAGGCCTCAACATTTTTTTTAAATGTTAAAGGCCTCAACATTTTTTTTTAAATGTTAAAGGCCTCAACATTTTTTTTAAATGTTAAAGGCCTCAACATTTTTTTTAAATGTTAAAGGCCTCAACATTTATTTTTTAAAATGTTAAAGGCCTCAACATTTTTTTTTAAATGTTAAAGGCCTCAACATTTTTTTTAAATGTTAAAGGCCTCAACATTTTTTTTTAAATGTTAAAGGCCTCAACATTTTTTTTAAATGTTAAAGGCCTCAACATTTTTTTTAAATGTTAAAGGCCTCAGCATTTTTTTTAAATGTTAAAGGCCTCAGAATTTTTTTTAAATGTTAAAGGCCTCAACATTTTTTTAAATGTTAAAGCCCTCAACATTTTTTTTTAAATGTTAAAGGCCTCAACATTTTTTTTAAATGTTAAAGGCCTCAACATTTTTTTTTAAATGTTAAAGGCCTCAACATTTTTTTTAAATGTTAAAGGCCTCAACATTTTTTTTAAATGTTAAAGGCCTCAGCATTTTTTTTAAATGTTAAAGGCCTCAGCATTTTTTTTAAATGTTAAAGGCCTCAACATTTTTTTTTAAATGTTAAAGGCCTCAACATTTTTTTTTAAATGTTAAAGGCCTCAACATTTTTTTTTAAATGTTAAAGGCCTCAACATTTTTTTTTAAATGTTAAAGGCCTCAGCATTTTTTTTAAATGTTAAAGGCCTCAACATTTTTTTTTAAATGTTAAAGGCCTCAGCATTTTTTTTAAATGTTAAAGGCCTCAACATTTTTTTTTAAATGTTAAAGGCCTCAACATTTTATTTTAAATGTTAAAGGCCTCAACATTTTTTTTTAAATGTTAAAGGCCTCAACATTTTTTTTAAAATGTTAAAGGCCTCAACATTTTTTTTTTAATGTTAAAGGCCTCAACATTTTTTTTAAAATGTTAAAGGCCTCAACATTTTTTTTTTAATGTTAAAGGCCTCAACATTTTTTTTTTAATGTTAAAGGCCTCAACATTTTTTTTTTAATGTTAAAGGCCTCAACATTTTTTTTTTAATGTTAAAGGCCTCAACATTTTTTTTTAAATGTTAAAGGCCTTAACAATTTTTTTTTAAAATGTTAAAGGCCTTAACATTTTTTTTTAAATGTTAAAGGCCTCAACATTTTTTTTTTAAATGTTAAAGGCCTCAACATTTTTTTAAAAATGTTAAAGGCCTCAACATTTTTTTAAAAATGTTAAAGGCCTCAACATTTTTTTTTTTTAAATGTTAAAGGCCTCAACATTTTTTTTTAAATGTTAAAGGCCTCAACATTTTTTTTTAAATGTTAAAGGCCTCAACATTTTTTTTTTAATGTTAAAGGCCTCAACATTTTTTTTTAAATGTTAAAGGCCTCAACATTTTTTTTTAAATGTTAAAGGCCTCAACAATATAATAAAGAGTAAAATTTCTTAAAGTTGCTTTGGTTTCAGCTGATATATCCAGCAAAAATTTCATCTTAGACTAGTTGAATCTGCTTCCTCCAAAGAAGGAAGTGTTTGGGGAATATCAAATTCACAAACCATCCCCAGTCGCATGGATATCCCCATCAGGGGAGATGCCAACGTAAGGTTTTTTGCAATTCTATCAGGGAGGCAGCAACGTCCTCCTACATGCAACGATATTTCCAAATGGTCACCCATTTTAGTACTGACCAGGCTCAATGTTGCTTAATTTCAGTGATCTAATGAGAACCAGTAGGGGTATCAGAATTTTTGTAGGAATTTTTGACACCCCTAACATGAAACTGCAAATAAAATATAAAAAAACTCGTAATTTCTCTTTTAAAAGTGGGTTATTTATTTTCTTTATGGATTATACTTCCAAAATAAACTATTAAAGTTGTTTTAAAAGTAATAGAAATATTTTTTTTTAAACAGTAATGAATTTTACGAATTCAATATTTTTCAATTTTTAAACTTTAAATATCTATCAAAATTTTTCTATTGATTCTATTTTTACGATATTTTCAGGGTCAATGTGAAATGTTATGCTCTTTCCAATAAACCGAATATAATATTTTAAACAAACTTTTTTTTTTTTTTTAATTCACGCCCGTCCCCCCATTTTCAAGTGTCTATTAAAAAGTAAATAATTAATTTACTCACCAAAGTTTTCAATATCACAAATTGAAGAGAAAAGGTCAATAAATACTATATTCAAATTTAAAAAAAAAAAAGTAGTGTTTTTGAGAAATTTACCTGTAAAGTTCGAAGTTTAAAACCTTTTTTTTTTTAAACCACGTTATTTTTTTTCTTTTGTTTTTTTGTTTTTTAATGAAACCTTGGTCCTTGCTTCTTTAATTGAAAAAAATAGGGCTTGAATTACATTTTTCGAGTAGTTATAAGCTTGCAAAGACAGGGGGTGGAATAATTCACACCTCCCATTTTGAAAGTAAATAATTAATTTACTCACCAAAGTGTTATATATCACAAATTGAAGAGAAAAAGTCAATAAATAATATGTTCAAATTTAAAACAGAAAAAAAGTAGTGTTTTTTAGAAATTTACCTGTAAAGTCCGAAGTTTAAAACCTTTTAAAAAAAAAAACAAAAAAAAAACACTTTTTTTTTTTTTAATGAAACCTTGGTCCTTCCTCCTTTAATCGAAAAAAAAAAAAAATTAGGGCTTGAATTACATTTTTCGAGGAGTTATAAGCTTGGAAAAGTGGGGTGGAATTATTCACTATTTTTCACGAAATTTCTGACACACCTGGAGAACCAGTGATTAGGACGTATATTCAACTAAGATATGCGGGCAAGTAAAAACAACGTCAGAACTGAAGGGAAAGGCAATCAGAGATCACCATAACCTTGACCTAAATTCACAGATCAAAGAAAAAAAAAAAGATTATGGACTTATCCACTACATATATAATGGACACGTTAGAATTGGAGTGACAAGTCTTTCCAAGGTTCCAGTACTTTCTACACTTTTCCAATGGATGGGTGCTTTCCCCTTTTTTGTCTTTCCATTCTCCTTGACCATTCACAAACATTTACTGTGGTACTAGCCAAAGTTGATGCTACCACGTGTGTGTGTGTGCGCGCACGTGTGTGAGAGAGTTTTTTGCTGCTTTCACTTCTCTTGGATTGGTATGTTTTTCAAAATTGTTTATTTGATTTTTATTTATCTGTGGTGGGATGACTTTGCTAGTTATGTGGGTTGGTTTCCTCACTCAAGGATTGCATGGATAAATTATTAAAAAAATATCAGAGCTTGGGGATTTTATCCTGTTCGGACCAAAGTTATAATCTATTTAGTGGACAGAGTTTTGCGGTGTTTCTGTGCGTCAAAGATTTAGTTTTAGATCTTTTTTATAAAAACACAAGCAGGCTACCCAGCATTGCCCGGTCATAAAATATGCATAAATATTATATTTTAATTCAAACAGAACCTGAGACATGTGCATACAAGTATTATGTTTTTCTAAACAGTTCACTTCTTGTAAGTAAAACGAAAAGAAAAAAAATGCTCTAACCAAAACCTAAAAACAATGAATCAAGTACGATAACCATTAGACTAATGTGACATGATCTTTAAAAGTGTGTTCAAACTTACTTATTCTTACCATAAGTAATCTATAATGTGAGCCATTTACGCATGCGCATTCGTGAAACAGTTAATAAACATAAAAATCTGATGACTCCTATGTACCAATTATTCAACTTTGACTCCTTAGCAGCCCTTTTTTCCGGATGAAAACTGATTAAAAAGTTTTCCACATGTCTGAATACCCTATATACCAAATTTCAAGTCTGTAGATCAAAAATTCATTGAGTATACAGGTTGAGAATTGTCCTCACTCACACACACACACACACACACACACACACACACACACACACATATTCTCACTTTTATAGATTTATTTTAGATAAAGCCATCCATAAATTCCTTTGAAAAAAAAAAAAAAAATTGTGCTTCACTCTTAGTGGACGAGTACTTAAAAGAAAACACAATACAATAAGTTTTACATCTGACTGACATAGGTTTGCTTTTTCTCTCTATCCACGTTCTATTTATTTAATACAATTCTGAGCAAATTGTCAGAAATTTTCAAACCAATAATTTGTTTTGACAGAAAATCCATAACCTTTTAGGCTGTAGTATTGGTAAGCTTAAGTGGGAGGAGTTTAAAATCTACCCTTAAAAAAGGGTTTCATTTTAAATATTTTCAAGTGGTCTGAAATTTTTGATCAGGAGTATAGCTAAGATTTCAAATAGCGTTTTCCTTCGTCTGTCATGCTCGAATTTCAAATGTCATTTTTAGGTACATCGGCACAACTCTGAAAGGTTTTGTCTATTTGTACGTTAATCTAAAAGCGTGAGTGATGGGTGTGACATGTTCCAGTCTTAGACAGGGAATTTATGCTGTCTTACAGAGGTCGGCTGATATTGGCTTTATTTACCAGCTATATAAAGGTTGCCTATGGATGGATTAGTCCAAGATAGATGCTAGGTGGGTGTAAATGCATCCCTCAATCAGGGTTTGTACAGGCTTGAAAAGGCTTTGAATTTTTAACTTTGTCTTGAAAACGTCTTCTGTTAAGTGTTGAGACATTATGTTAAACAGAGTGCAGTCTCGATACTGAGTGTGAAGTAATTTCCTGTAACAAAGATGGCGGCTAAGAATTAAATGCAGTTTGTGACATAGCCAACAGCGAACTGATTGAATCCAAAGTTCGACAATTTTTATAGTAACTTTGGAAGATTTTCATTGGTTGATTACCACAACCGGTGGTTATAAAAACGATTGTCGAAATCATTGGTGTCATACGCCCATGAGGAGTCAAAAACATTTTGCATCTTATTTCTATTATTACCTTGAAAAGGCCTTTGAAAATATGCGACATTTTTTTAAAAGGCCTTGAAAATCGTATTCTTTATATTCAGTAAAAATTTGTGTCAGAATATTAAAAATAAAATCGAAATAAATACTATTAAAATATTAATTAAAATACTGTTAAAATATTTTTAAAATATTAATTAAAATACTGTTAAAATATTTTTAAAATATTATACGTAAAATCGAAATAAATGCATTCCTTTACAATTGCATTATATTATAATTTCCAGAATTGTTGATACAAGTTACATCCCTTTATCACAAAACTACCTGATATGATCCATAAAACTTTACAGATGTAGCCAAAGTGAAATTCAAAATGAAAATATATACTATTACAATATTTTTTAAATATTAATTAAAATATCTTTTTTTTTTTTTTTTTTTTTTTTTTTTTTTTATCATATTCTTTATATATCAAATTTTGTTTTTTAAACTTGAATTTTGTCTGGAGAAGACCTTGAAAAGAGCGTCAAAAGCCTTGAAAATTGTTGTGGGGGAACCACCCTCTGAATGGACGCAACCACCATCCATATATACCTGAGCTCTTAATGATCCCAGAAAGGGCTCTAGTTCCGGAGTTAACCGTGCTTGCTCGGTGAAACGCGAAACACTGTTTTCATTCGGTCACCCTTTGTCTTTTATTAACACACGTCTTGTCTTACACCGTTGTTCTGTTTTTTATTTTGGCTAATTCAGAACCATAACAGAAATGGACATTGAAAATCTGTATGCACACTGAAAAATACAATATGGCCAACATACTACTTTACAAGGATTTTTATCACTGAATGCGATTGATTGAATGAATGCATCTTCAAAATATAATATTTTTCTTTTTTTCTATGATCATCGTTGTGATTTTATTTCGATTTCCGTGTGTGGATCGCCATTTTGTTGCTGATTAACGGCAAAAATTGAATGAGTCAACTGTTTTTGATCAATGAAAAAGGTATGATGCACCAACTGTTTCCAACCAGAGAGACTACTTTAAAAAATACTTGATTTCACAGCTATTGGTTGGATATGCACCAAACTTTAGTGTAAAGCACCTTTAGAATAACAGTTGTGTCGTGGAGAGTTTGAATGTATAATAGTATTATTGCTAGTTGTATGATTATAGTAGTATTAGAAATAAACACTTACAGGCTCCAAATCTATTGGGCCTTAATTTCTGGTATGAAGCATACTTGGATCATAGAGGGAGCAAAATGCTACTACTAATTAGCATAAATTTATAAGACAAAACGTAAATTTATATGCACACAGAAATGTTGAAATTTATATCTCATAAATAATTTTTTAAATGAAATAATAGATATTGTTCAAACTAATGTGTATTAAAAACAAGTGTTCTGTCCGTTTTACTTTTTATTGAATCTTTGTAAAATTTTAATTATAGTTTATTTACGTCAATAGTTTAAGACTTTTTAAAGAGTTACATTTTAATGTGAATTGCCAGAGGGAGATAATTTTTTTTTTTTTTTTTTTTTACATGGTAGTCACCACTTATCAAGGCCTGGGAGCCACTCAAGGATAAGGGTTATTGTGTGTACAGTAATCATTGAGATAGTATCGTAGATATCGTTAGTATTGGAGATTTGATAGTCTTACTTAAGGAGGCGGTTCATCAGGAATTTGTTTATGTTGGACTTGACATACAAGTTGTAGTCAGATGGGAAACAGGCAAACGGAAGAGAGTTCCACAGGCGTGCACTTCTAAGAAAGAAGCTTTGTTAATGGAATCTACGTTTTGGTTTTGGCACAGATAAAGAGTGGGGAAATTTTTTGACAGTGGTTTCAGCTAGACGGGTGTTTATTATGAAAGATTGGCGAGGGGGGACCAGAGATTGGAGCTCAGATGAGCACATGCCATGGAAATGACAATAAAACAGAGACAGGCTCGCAATGTTTCTTCTGTGGGAGAGAGGTTGCAGGGAAGAGAAAAGAGCCTCCCCCACTAAGCCACAAAGTCTATTTTGTACTCTGTCAAGGCAGGATAGGCTGTTTTTAGCAGCTCCTGCCCAGATGTGGCAGCAGTACTCCATCCTTGGACATTATATTGGGTTTTATATAAATAGAGAATTGCATCAGCAGTGAGATATCTTCTGGAGCGGTAGAAGGATCCTACCATCTTTCCAGCGATCTTGACAACTGACTTGATGTACATGTTCCATTTCAGGTCAGGAGCAAAAGTCAATCCCAGAAGCTTATCAAAACATGGAGCCTCCTCTAGACGAGAGCCATTCATTTCAATTGATGCCAGATGGGAATCGGAGCGTTGATGATATAAAGATAGGAGCTTGGTTTTAGATGCATTAAAAGTAACCAGCCACCTCCCCCCCCCCCACTGTACCGTGCGCTCAAGATCAGAGGAGAGAGAAACAGAACTTTGCCATTTATGGCTTTAGATGTATTGCCATAGATGGTCGTGTCATCAGCATAGATGTCAACGAATTATTTAAGATTGATTTAACTTGTGACAATGATTTTTACTTGTGACAATTATAAATTAAACTACATCATTTAAAACCTTTGTTCTCTTTAAATATGTCAGATGTTAAGTGCAAAAGCAGATTGAT
>NC_136518.1:85405624-85490624 GCF_053919585.1 Euprymna scolopes
CATATTGCCACTTTGTTGAATTATTTGATTATTTTGTATTTAAATAATAGTGATAAATGAGAAAATATGTTCTTTTTTTTTTTATTATTGATTTAGGTATAGTCTTGTTAACCACTTTATTAGCCCCCCCCCCCTTCCAACAAAAGAAGGGATTGGACCTAGTAATTCACTCCTGTTCGTCTGTTCACTCTTTTCTCAATCACCATTCCTTGGATTTTTTTTTTTTTTTTAATTTTGCACACACGGTGGTCATGTTGAAAATAAATTTTTGTTAAAACTGATTTTCCGGGATAACTCTGATTGCCCTGTCCCCGGGGAGCATTATAGGGGTAAAATTGCCCCAAAATTGTTCGTCCACTTGCACTTTTCTCAATACCAATGCCTTGGATTTTTCGGAAATTTCGCAAAAACATTAGTCATGGTGAAAGTAAATTTTTGCCAGAATAGATTTTTCGGGATAACTTTGGTCCCCCCCCCCTTCCTCGAGAGATAAAATTAGTAATTCACTCCCATTCGTGGAAGGGACCACGCATGCTTGGCTTGTTAAAAAAGAAAAAAAAGATAAATAAAGTTTGTATGCCTACTAAATTACAAACTAAATGGCTTGATAAAAACACAAATACACGTATACACACACACACACACACACACACACACACACTATATGACATGAACTCTGAGTATCAACCAATGAAAATCGTTCCAGCAATCACACTTGTATTTAAACCATTGCTTGGATAGATCCAGTTACTTCCCGGAACAAAACAACTGGCTAGGCTTGAATGTTAGCTTCATTTTAACACATTTTATGGCATTCCATTGTCTCATGACTCTTTCGAACCAAATCCATGTTGAAGTTGTTTCTACTGCTTCAGTAATGCCTTTCAGCGCCTTCGTCTTTGCTTTTTTTTTTTTTTTTTTTTTTTTCATATATATTTACAAGGGAGTCACCACTTATCAAGGCCCGAAGGCCACTCAAGGATTTTAAAAAAAAAAAAATTTATTTTTTAAAGAAAAAAAGTAATCACATCTCTGTTTTCTTACAATTCCTCAAATTTGCATTGATTTTAACATAAATTCTGGTATGAAAAATGAACGAATCTCTTAGTAAAGTTATCTCCCTCAGATCAATGACCAATTCTTTAAAAATGCCAAGTAATCTAGAATCTATATATTAATATGATAGCGTGTGTGTTCTTTTGTGTGTCACACTTTCTGGCAAATTTCATTGGTTGAGATTTAATTCCGGAATACACGTTTACAAACGCTCCAGTCGACATTCGATTAACATGTTTTCACAGCTATATTTGTATTTACTTCTTTAAAATTTAGGGTTTTATCTTTCTGGTAAATGCAAAAGTTGTTAAGAAATAATTAATTTTGATAGTTATTCCGTAATAAAAAATAACAAAAATCTCTCGGCCGGTGGACGCTATAAGTTTCTAATTTTAAATATTTGGGACAAAAATTGATGCATCACTGCAGTCCTATATTTTGTAATAATATCTACAGCAGTTATTTGTTTTTCATTGTTTTTTTGTTTTTGTTTTTTTACATTTTTTATTGTTTGAGAGAGACCGACCGAGGCTTGTGTTTTTGTTATTTTAAATATTATTGCTACTACTACATTTTCATTTGTGTGTGTGTGCGTGCTTACGCTCATCTGTGTTCGTGTGTGTGTGTGCACGCGCGTGTATGTCTTTGTGTGTGTTTGGGGGAAAAAATTGATGCGTTCCTGTAGTTTTATTTTTTGAAATCATATCTACAGCAGTTATGTTTTTTGTTTCATTGTTTAATTTGTTTACTTTTTTTATTGTTTGTGTGAGAGAGAGAGACCGACCGACGCTGGTGTTTTTGTTAATCTATATATTAATACGATAGCGTGTGTGTTACTTCGCGTGTCATGCTTATGTCTTTTTTCTTTCAAGTGGCTGTCATTTAATAATTGTCCTTCCATTTCTTGTAATAAATGATTTTGCCAAGAATTCTTCATAAGTTTTGGTTTCGTTTCCGATTATAGATGATAGCACTCAACTCATCTATTTTTTTTATTTTTGAAATCACTATTTTATATTGTTTTTTTAATGGTCATGCTTACATTATTAAATAGGGAAAAATAAATAACTCACCTCTTTTTTTTTGTTCTACACGCTACTGTATTAATATATGGATTTGCTTAGATAAATGCATCTAAAACCAAACTCCTATCTTTACATCATCAACGCTCTGATCCCCATCTGGCATCAATTGAAATGGATGACTCTCGTCTAGGAGAAGCCCCATGTTTTGACAAGCTTCTGGGTTTGTCCTTTACTCCTGATCTGAAATGGAACACGTACATCAAGTCTGTTGCCAAGGTTGCTGGAAAGGTGGTGGGATCCTTCTACCATTCCAGAAGATATCTCACTAATGATGCAATTCTCTATCTATATAAAAGCCAAGTACGTCCAAGGATGGAATACTGCTGCCATATCTGGGCAGGAGCTGCTAAAAACAGCCTATCCTGCCTTGACAGAGTACAAAATAGACTTCGTGGCATGGTGGGGGATGCCCTTTTCTCTTCCTTCACAACCTCTCTCCCACAGAAGAGACGTTGCGAGCCTATCCTTGTTTTATCGTTATTTCCCTGGCAGGTGCTCGTCTGAACTCCAATCTCTAGTCCCCCCCCCTCGCCAATCTTTCACGAAAAACACCCGTCTAGCTGAAACCACTGTCAAAAATTTTCCCCACTCTTTATCTGTGCCTAAATCAAAACGTAGATTCCTTTCTTAGAAGTGCACGCCTGTGGAACTCTGTTCCATCTGCCTGCTTCCCACCTGACTTACAACCTGGATGTCTTCAAGTCCAACGTAAACAAATTCCTAATGAACCGCCCCTTAAGTAAACACTTCATTAAATCTCCACGCTAACGTACTGTACTTGCAATAACCCTTATCCCTGAGTGGCTTCCGGGCCTTGATAAGTGGTGACCACCGTGTAAAAAAAAAAGAAAAAAAAAAATATATTTTTACAGTTTTAGCAAATAGGCTAGAATAATATGATGGTGTCTTCATTCATGCTGAACGCCCACAGAAAGCCCAGCAGCAATATATTACATATGAAAGATGCCACTGTGGAATTTCCACAGGTTCTGCTAGTTTTATATTTATAGGATAACGTGTGTATTATTTATTTTGTTTGTCACGCTTATATCTTTTTTTCTTTCGAGCGACTGTCGTTTAATTGTTATGACCTTCCATTTTTTGTAATAAACAATTTTACCAAAAAGTCTTCATAAGTTTTAGTGTCAGTTTTGATTTTAGCTGGTGGCACTCAAGTCATCTATTTTTTTTCTATAAATAATTTTATCAAGAATTCTTCATAAGTTTTGGTTGCGTTTTTGATTCGAGCTGATGCACCCAAGTCATTTGGATTTTTTTTTTTTTTTTTTACAGCAACTTATAAGAATCGATAGAAAATTGACAGTAAAATCTGCAAAAATTAAAATATATTTAAGTGTATTTTATGACCGGGCTATGCTGGGCGCCCTTGCTAGCTTAGATAAATACTTTTGCTGTTTAACAAAAGAGCTGCAATAATATCAGGGCATCTCCATTTACGCTGAACCTCCACAGAATACCAACATCAATATATTTCACATGAAAGAGTTCACTGTGGAATTTCCACAGGTCCAGCTAAGTAAGTGTTTATTCTGTTAAAAAACATTTAATAATTAGATTAATTTTAATTGTCTTTTTTATTGCTAATAATTCACCAATTATGAATGCCAAAACTCACTTGAGTTTAAGGGTTAATTATATTGCCAGTTGAGTTACGAAGAATATTATGTAGGTACGGGCAAAAATAGCAGAAAAAATAGGGGGACATAGTTTTGAAATCCAGTTTATCATAATTTTTTTTGAAGGTTTCCAATTACGTTTTGATTGTATTTGAAAGATTAAAGCCTAAAGTTAATTTCTAAAAGGAAAAAAATATTTGTATGCGTGAAAAAAAAATTATAATGAAAAATGTTTTCACGGTGACATTCAGAAGCTGACAAATTCAGCTAAATTTTGAAGTTAAATAAAGTCATTGTAAAAATCCTTTGAAAGATAAATATTAGTTTTATGTGTCTATTTCAAAGATAATTTAGTAATGTAAAGTTCTAAGATATTGAATTAAATAAATTAAAAAAACCTACCTTGTTTGTACAAAAAAAATAAAATAAATAGCTTAATTAGCCCCCAAACGCGAAAGATTCTAGCTTCTCACAATAACAATAAATAAAAAATCGTCCAAGTATGGATTCTACGGAAGTTCAAAATGTCAAAAAGTTAGAAAATGACGTCTGGTAGTTAGAGAGAGGTAGGGAGTGCTAATTTTCTTTTGTTTTCCCCAGCCGTGCATCCATACATTCATATCGTAAATATTTCTATAATTTTTAACATTTTTAATTTAATTATTTTTCTGTGTTCCTGCTTTTAAATTTAATTTATTTTTTTCAAGATTATATAAAAATTATGTTATGCCGAAAGTTTCATGTTCATTCAAGCAAGGAAAATATTAGAATCTGAAAAATTATGTGAACATGTAAAAAAAAAACAAAAAAAAAAAAAAGTAAAAATATTTTTTTGCAATTATAATTTTTTGTATGAAAATATTAAGTAATACTAAATTCAATGATAATATCGGTAGTTCGAGAAATTAATTAAGTTATTTCGAATTTTTTTTTCATAATATTCTTAAAAAAATTCTTTTTTTATTGTTACAATTTACGATGCTTTATTTTAATAAAAAAAGCAAAAATAAATTAATCTTTTTTTTTTTCTTTTCTTTTTTTTTAACTACTGAAAATCATAACTTTAATAAAGGGTTTTTTTACATGGAGGTCACCACTTATCAAGACCCAGAAGCCACTCGGGGATAAGGGTTATTGTGTGTACAGTAATCATTGGGATAGTATCGTAGTAATAGTTAGTATTGGAGATTTGATAAAGTGTCATTACTTAAGGGGGCAGTTCATCAGTAATTTGTTTGTGTTGGACTTGAAGACATCCAAGTTGAAGTCTGGAGGGAAACAGGCAAGCGGCAGAGAATTCCACAGGCGTGCAGTTCTAAAATAGAAGTTTTGTTCATGGAATCTACGTTTTGATTTAGGTACGGATAAAGAGTGGGGAAAATTATTGACAGTAGTTTCAGCTAGACGGATGTTTTTCGTGAAAGATTGGCATGGGGGGGACTAAAGATTGGAGCTCAGACGAGCACTTGCCATGCAAATAACGATAAAACAGAGACAGGCTCGCAACGTCTCTTCTGTGGGAGAGAGGTTGCAGGGAAGAGAAAAGGGCATCACCGACCGTGCCACGAAGTCTATTTTGTACTCTGTCAAGGCAGGATAGGCTGTTTTTAGAAGCTCCTGCCCAGATGTGGCAACAGTACTCCATCCTTGGACGTACTTGGCTTTTATATAGATAGAGAATTGCATCAGTAGTGAGATATCTTCTGGAGCGGTAAAAGGATTCCACCATTTTCCCATCGACCTTGGCCACAGACTTGATGTATGTGTTCCATTTCAGATCAGGAGTAAAGGTCAAACCCAGAAGCTTATCAAAACATGGGGCCTCACCTAGACGAGAGCCATTCATTTCAATTGATGCCAGATGGGGATTTTTGTTATATACCGTTGGTTTTTGTTCAAACAAAATAATACATTCCCACCAGTATTCAAATAAAAATAATGGGTTCATTATATTCTGTGATCATTATTTGATAAATACTAAAAAATTTCATTAAAATTGGTTAATGTTCTGATTTTTGGTGAATTTTTAAGTATAGGTGTCAAAATGTTTATACATTTTGATAGGCACCGCCAAAACTGGGGGGGCAGGTCAGTACTTTTTGACGGACCGTCTTTTTAAAAATCTACCAAAAATCAGGTAATTATCCGATCGATACGAAATTTTCAGCGATTATTAGGAGAAGAATGAACTTTATAACAGTGTACTTATTTTTCATAAACGATATTTATATATATATTTTTTTTTGCTTACAAAACCCCCCCTTGTTTTGAAGTGGGAACAAATATGCTTAAAATAATCATCTGAGACTGAAATCAACATATTGTGTTGTAAGGGACAGAATTATAGATTAAAAAAAAAAAAAAAAAAAAAAAAATTGTTTGCATACCTTATTTTGACGTCTGAATATCAGAACTTCGATTGTGTTTAATTATCCCGCTTTTGAGTTTTGAAGTGTGAAATTCGGTGAATATGTTAAGTAAAATAATTAATTTAAGTTAAGCAAAAAAAAAAAAAAAATTTTTTAATATTTATACGAAAAAAGCTATTTTAAAATTTTTGATAAATAAATTAACAATTTTTTTTTAGCGAGCCGAATAATGCATGACCATTATTAAACAGGGCATGCTTTGAATAATCGATACCCAAAAAAACAATTCGATAAATATTGTGCCCTTTGTGTTAAAAATAGCATCTTTTTTTTCGATCCCGTTTGAAAACGTTTGCCGCCTTTGACTATGGTGGACCAAACGCGCTGAAATAATTTTTTTTTATTCTGCTTTAAATTGCCCCCCCCCCCCATTTTGGGGAGTCTGGCCCCCACACACATACACATTAAAAACCAAACGCATACAAATGGTCACCCATCTGGTACTGGCCAGCCTCAGCTTAATAATACATTGAAATTTTCGTCACTGAAAAATAAGTTTTTTTTGGCCTGTTTGGTCTTCCATAGTTTGCTGTTTATCAGACGAAAACGTAAACAGAGTCGATCTGAACTCTACGTCAACGCGAATATCTGGTTACCTATATGAATAAGTGGAATTATTTGAAATTCAGGTACTTATATTATAATATTTTTGCATATTCTCTTAGAAAATCATCCTAAATCTTAGTTAGACAATAAATAAATTAATTAATTATTTCAAAAACCCTTTTTTTAAAATATTTAAGTACGTTTTTTGTGCAAGACAAAAAATGTCAATTGTTAACTTTTTGGGAAAATTTAACATTTAAAATTGAATTAAAAATAGTAGAAAAAGTTTTACATTATTCTGTTTTCTATATGATAAAATTCAGGGTTTTATCTTTCTGGAAAAAAAAAAGTTACTCAGAAATAATGGATTTTAATAAACGTAATTTCGTTTTAAAAAACAACAACAACTTGATTTTGCGGCCATTTTTGGCGGTGCCTACGAGCATCATCGGCTATTCATTTTATATGTCCCCTAATAATATAAGAGGATTGAAAATAATGAATGGAATGAACAGCATTTGATTAGTTTTTAAGTAAACAATTTTCCTAGTTTTGTTTAACTTGCAAAATAGTAAAATACACGAAACCTAGAAACTTCGGTTAGGATATTAACATTTTACAAATATTTATTTTTCAACTTTTCAATCTCTAAGGGAAATAACTCGTGCTTGTCGTGTCAGAGTTTCTTCCCTTGATTCGGTTGCTATTTTTTCACTGGCGTTTGAAATTTTGATTTTGGAATTTTACAAACTTTTACTTGAAAATTATGTAAATTTATTAGTTTTTGCACAGGTTCGTGAGATGATTTTCATTTTTTTTTTTTTTTTCTCAGATTTAGAAAGAAAAATATCAATGCGTTCTACGAGGGAAGAATTAATACGAAAGGGGGTTTTAAAAGAAGCTGATGATATTCAGGAAAACCATGTAAATAAATTAGGTAAGTACGCGCTTTTTGTGTATAATAATGTGTACGACGTATGTATTATTATTTTTTAATTATTACTATGTTAAATATTTTCCCGCTTACTCAGATATTCCAACCGAGAGATCTTTTTAAGATTCTGACCATCCTTTGAAGTGCAGTTGTTAGAATCTCTCTTGCACTTGGTTCACCGGGTATATTTCCCCGGTATTTTTTAAAAAATTCTTTTTTTGTATGTATGCTTAATATTCACAAAATTTAATGTTCAAAATTTTTCATTATTGCGTGTTTTTTTGTTTTTTTTTTTTTAAACTTGTCTCAATTTCAGCCACAAATCCAGATTGTGAACATTTAGTTTTTCTTTTTTACTCGTTTCTATTCAATCATTTTGCAGAATTTGTATTCATATTTCATATGGTTATTATTAGGAAAGGCCATAATAAAGGCGGATTGTTCAACCCCTATAGGAAATAATAACAATAAAAACTTGTAAAATAAAATTGATTCATTGTAATTTTTGCTGTATTCTCAAGAAGAAAGATTATTTTAAAAAAATCTTTCTTTTTTTTACTCTCCGTAGAAATTAATTTTCAAAAAATTCCCCAAAATGATAAAGTCGGGGAAAAATAAAACTAAATGTCATTTCTACATCTACGTAAATGATGAAAACACGATTTTTAAAATTCTCTTAAAAATCAAATAATTGATCAATTTCGTTAATTTTTATTAAAAAAGAAAAGCCGAACTATATATAAACTGAAATAAAATATTGTACAAAAAAATATCATATCCCCCCCCCCCCAATGTGATCTTAGCTTTGGGGGGGGGTCACATCTTCGTTTTTTTTTTTTGTTTTTTTTGGTTTTTTTTCCCAAACCGGGTAGCCTTCCGCGATTTGATTTATTATGGAGACAAAAGGGTTGTGTCCAAATTTTTGTCTCCACATAAATTCGCATAAATATGTTTCCAACAGCTCCCGGGTTCTTTTTTTTTTTATCGCTAAATTAAATAGCTGAAATGAAAGGCTGTGTATTTTTACTTTGAACAATAAAATAACTGAAATGAAACGCTATGTGTGTAATTTCAATGAAAATTATCCGTCTGCTGCGCGTTCGTTTGAAGAGCCCTGATTGGCTGATAGAGTATCGTACCGCTCGCCATGTTCCGGCGTTTTCCGACGGATGTCGATCAACGCTCGGCTAAGATCGTGAAATCGGTGGGTAAAATACTGCAGGAGTACCTTTTTTTTGTTTTTTTTTTTGTTTTTTTTTTTATTCTACATATTAAAATATACTGTAATGATGAAATAAAATATTTAATTTTGAGTCACAAACGTTGCCGATTTATATGCTTTTTATTGATTTTTTTTCAGAAAAAATGAAGTTGGAAAATATATTAAAATTATTTCAGTTTTACAAAGAAAGTTCTTATTGTGTATTATTTTACATCTTAAAATTTTCGCCTGTGAAATTTCAAAATAATTTTTTTTAATGATTGAATTTTTCAGACTCTGCGAAAAAAAAAATGTGTAAGATTGACTTTTAAAACTTATTATGAATAAACATACAATCTTATTGTTAATGATTAAAACAACATTTTTTTTTTTATTATTTAAATCGAAGCAAATGTTTAGAAATCCAACGTGGATAATTTTTCCTATGGAGACCAATTTGTTCTTCTTTGCATCTCACTAAAAAAAATCGTTGCGTAACCTATATTGTTTTTTCGTTGTTAGAATAAAATTATAATTTCTAAACCAATTGTAAAAAATTTCTTCCCTGCACCCCAATTTTCTCCCTGCAGATAGCAAATGAAATTTCACAAACAAAAGCCATACCTTTAAAACTCAAATTTTATTCAAGATGTATCAGTAAATGAAAGTTCTTTGGTTCACGGTAAGTCCCTTTCAAAAACAGCGGCTGAATTTGCTATCCATTGCAATGGAGCCTTTAGTTATGATTCCTCTGTGGGAATGTTAGTTCAGGTTTCCTTTTAGAATGATCCATGTACATGGTGAACATAGCGTGAATGTTGTCGCCCAATATGGCATATTTTAGGACCTCGTGGTCTCTGGAAGAAATAGGAAGAATTTCCTATAATCAAATATATCAAGCCGAACACTGTAGAATATCCTCATTGAGTAAAATAAGTTCAGCAATTATGTTGTCTCTGTATTTAGAGAAATGTCCTTCATCCACCCACTGCATGGTGTCCAATGAAGGTAAAATCCTGGCACTCTATAACGGAGCACCGCTGGTTGAGTCTTTATTGTTCCGTGTTCATTGTCCAGACTGAAAAATAAAGGCACATGTATATAAAATTAGCGCCAAACTGGCGCATTCAAATTGAACCAATTAAAGACCGTCTAGCAAATCATGTTAGGCGGGCAAACAAAATGGCGTTGTTATGGAATTTCTCACACAATTAACTGAAACAATTATGAGTTCAGAGTTAATTAAAATTCTTTGTGCGCGGCTGATTTTACAATCTGTTAATAATAAATAAAAAAAAGTGTAGTTTCGTTTATAATTCAATACAAAAATTTTGATTTGAAAATAAGTTTCCAATAAAGTTAATTTAAGGATTTAGTTGAAATTTAAATAAAAGATTAGTTTTAGGAATTAGAAATTAATATTTTCTTAGAATAAAGAGGAATTTAATAGAAATAATTTAAAGATTACTTTTTATTGGACTACAAATTACAATATTGAAGATTAATGAATGGCTATCAACAAGGAAAATTTGTCATTAAGGGCCATCCATAGATACCAGAAGTTAATTGTTTTAGGTGTTTGCTTAAATGTGATAAATTTTTTTTTTCTTTATATACGCACCTTTTTTTTTTTTCTTTATATACACACCTTTTTTTTTTCTTTATATACACACCATAATATATCAAGTCAAAGGTAAGACTTTTACTGTTATAATTTACTTGAATAATTATTGAACCAAACCTTTAGCAGGGTATAATGTATATTTGTACTGACTTTTTTTCCCCCCTATATTTTCGAAAAATTTGCCGCCATTGCTATATTTTGTCATTTTTTTTTTTTTTAAGGTTTTGTTATTTTGCGATGTTCAAATCAAATTTTGCTGGTGTTATGGAGTGTAAAATAATTATATGTGATTTAAAACCTGATCCTTCTTCTTCAAGAAAGAGTAAAAATTACAATGAATTTCATTTTACTAGTTTTACTTGTATTTTTTGTTATGGGTGTTGAAAAATAGTTTTATACCTAAGATTATTATGATCAGCAGTCGTATTATTACTACTAGTGTTGGGACGATTAATCGGAATCTTAAAAATCAGAGCTTTTTGGGGTATCAGAATCGGAAAAATTTTAGCCTATTTTCCAATGCCAAAACCGATTCCTTAATTTTTTTTTTTTTTATTTGATTTTGGTTTAAGAAACATCTTCCACTACTTGTAATAATAATGAAATAATAAATATTTATTGATTTAAACTTCCAGTAAGACTAAAATCTGTAGACCACCCTCTCACAATTCAAGTTTTTACACTTGAGAAAATACGTTCACATTTAACATGTCTTTACAGCAATCGGGGAAAAAATCTAAATTTTATAGTTTAATATTTAGAGATTTAAAAAGAATCGGAATCAGTAATTTAGTAGAGAAGCGATAATAATATTGGAATCGTCCCATCACTAATTACTATTACTCTTGTTGCATATTACTTGTGTGTAAGGCAATACCTATGTCAGACCTGGCATCTGGGCTCCATGACAGATGGGGGAGAGGGTGATCAGACGTGTGAGAACTTAAGTTATTGCCAAACTAATTGCGTTTAAATGGCGTTACATGGCTGAAGAATTTGATAAGCCATATTCTCGTCCCCCCCCCTTATTTTTAATGAATCAGTTTATTACAATTGATTAAAAGCAATGAAAAATGGGTTTTGTTCAGAATTCCCCTCATATTAAAAAAAAAAAAAGTACAGGAAAATCTATGATGTACGTACCTGTGATGAAACAAAAATATCATATTCCAAAAATCAAGTAAACTGATTAAGTAGTTTTAT
The DNA here is from genome assembly GCF_053919585.1 of Euprymna scolopes. Classification (NCBI taxonomy): domain Eukaryota; kingdom Metazoa; phylum Mollusca; class Cephalopoda; order Sepiida; family Sepiolidae; genus Euprymna; species Euprymna scolopes. The sequence goes on from NC_136518.1 coordinate 85,417,340, forward strand.
TTCTAAACAATATACATACACATTATGTTAGTTGATAATTATATTTAAAAAATAATATATACATATATATATATTATTTTTTAAATATAATTATCCACTGACACATGTTTCGTCGTCTACGACTCATCAGAGTGGCTGAATCTAGCGAGACTCGAAATCGGGACCCCATGATAAGAAGCCTAAACCTCTACCACGCGGCTGCCTTGCATGACTACTAAATGTATCGCGTTTTTATGTAGATCTTTTTATTTGTTTTTGTTAACGATACTTTTTTTAATGGATTCAATTATTTAGACGAAATTGCATTTTTACCAAAATGCAAGTTGGAAGTAATTTTCCCTTTGACCAATTTAGTATCCCCTTAAATGGGGAGCGGCATACACACACACACACACACACACACACACACACACGTATATTTAAAGTTGTTTTTTTTTTTTTTTTTTTTCTTTTTTTCGTAAATGTTTCTGCCCCTCTCGAAAGTAGTAGCCAAAAACAGCTTGTGGTTACCCCATAAATAATTTTCACAATTCCGTTTCTGTCCTTCATAAAGTTGTCGGGATCCAGTCTTGTTGAAGCGACCAGATAATTTAAAGAAAAAAATTTTGGAACCATCTTCTGTATTTTTATATTTTTCTTAAATTATTTTTTTATATACAGTTTTACAAAAGTTTAAAACCGAAAATCGCTCGCCAAACTTTCACAAGAAACACTCGTCTAGCTGTAAACACTATCAATAATTTCCCCCACTCTTTATCTGTGCCTAAACCTAAACGTAGATTCCATGAACAAAGCTTCTTTCTTAGAACTGCACGCCTGTGGAATTGTCTTCCGTTTTCCTGCTTTCCGGCTGACTACAATATGGTTGTGTTCAAGTCTAAAGTAAATAAGTTCTTGATGAGCCGTTCCATATAAGTTATTAAATTTACCAAATTTTCATTACTAATGATTACTATATTGACCAATTTCTACTGTACACTCTTTAACCCTTATCCTTGAGTGGCCTCTGGGCCTTGATAATGTGGTGATGCCTTTGTAAAAAAAAAAAAAATAAATAAATAAATATTCACTGCAAAAACTTGGTAGAAATGAGTAATCGTCAACTTGTGAAAATTTACAATAGTAAGAGTTCTCTCCCTTAGATCAGTTTCACTCTCGTGTCTGACTTTTTTTTTTTTTTTAACTAAAGCATCATTTCAATCTACTTTTAATAAGTGTTTTCTTAACTTTTCGCCTTTTTCTGCAATCATGTAAGTAGTAATACATCACTAGAAATCCATATGGTATTATATCATTTGGAATAGTGAAACAAGCAAAACAAAATAAAACATTATTTGTTTCCAGATAAACATTGTTTTGTTTATTTCACTGCTATTTCACAAATGTAAAACACGTACTGAATTGTCTCCCTTTGATTTATTGACCTGGCCTTATATTGGGAAAATGTATTTACAAAGAAAATTAATTCAATTATTTTGATTTTGATTTATAGATGTAATAGAAGAGGAAATTGACATCCCTGTAAGGGTAGCTAAGCTGCACATGTAATTGTGAGGCAAGGGTTGCGCAATCCCTATCACACCTCTCCTGAATCGGCACTGCTTGGGTCCAATGGCAAGCAGAGGCCCAAGATTGAATGTAAACAATGCCAAGATAAGCGGAGAGCGCACACGCACACAACATAATCATGTTGATCCACCGGTTCCTGTCAGATCACCGAAATTAAACAATGTTGAGCCTGATCAGTACCAAAATGGGTGATGATTTTGGAATTTCAGATGTTGTATGTACTCTCCGCTCCGGCGGAGCGGAGAGTACATACAACATCTGAAATTCCAAAATCATCACCCATTTTGGTACTGATCAGGCTCAACATTGTTTAATTTCGGTGATCTGACAGGAACCGGTGGATCAACATGATTATGTTGTGTGCGTGTGTGTGTGTATATATATATATATATATATATATATATATATATAGTACATATGCTTGTTGTTACTTAGATGAAACTTTAATACTTAGAAGATAGTGCTCAATAACAAGTAGAGTTGTATTATCATCATCAGCGGCCCTGCTGTTTTAATAGCATTCGTGACCATTGCATTTTTAAAAGCATTCGTGACCATTGCTTTGCAAATTTTGGAGCGATGTTAATCTCGGAAAGACAAGTAAAGTTTAGTTTCCCATTACTTTCCCTCCTGATTCAGTGGTGCATTCTCCCCAGTGGGTTAAACGCGCTCCCAGATACCAACTTGGACATTTCTACAACTCTGCACGGTACATACTGTATGTTCTGCTGATTGTATTATAGTATGTATAAAATAAACAAAAAAACATTATATATATATATATATATATATATATATATACCTGGGTTTTTTTATTCAAAAGTAATGGACTAATGAATTCAACAAGGTTGTTAGATAGTGCTCAATAAAAAAACCTGATAATACTTGTTTATTGTTATATAAACATGCTCACATCCCGCTGCTACAAATAGCCACTTGTTTCAATAGTCAAGTCGCTGCCTGATGATATCTGTTGTTTGATTGAAACAAGTGGCTATTTGTAGCAGCGGGATGTGAGCATGTTTATATAACAATAAACAAGTATATATATATATATAATGAGAAAGACAAAAAGAAAACAAACTAAACACAGGAATAAATCATCAAAACAAGATATTTATCGGTTTCGTTTGTATCAACAAATGTTTTCAGGTAAAAGTTGATCCTCATTTTAAAATTTATTTCTGTGTTTAATTTGTTTTTTCCACTCATTCTATTTCCATGGCATTTTATGATGACGTGTATTTTATCCTGTGTGTATGTTGACCAAATTTTAGGAAGATTACCAATAAATAATGTAAAACAAGTTATGTGTGCGCTTGTATGATAAAATTTGATTGTGGCTCTTTTTAGACTTACATAAGGCTCTCATTCCAGTATCGACATCATAAAAACTACCACCTTAATAATGTGTACTCTGCCTATTCTTTTTTCTCAAACAATCACGAGTTTCTATTTGTGTACAAACTCTCAAAACATCATCACATTTTAATAGTATATAGATAATAAAAAAAGTAGGAATTATCCGGGGGGGGGGAGTATCTCATGTGACTTGAAAACTAAACCTAGCGATTGCTGAATTACTCTGTTCACGTAATAAATTTTGTTTGACCCCGAGATTCATTTTATGATTTACTAGCAGGCCACCTGGCATTGCCCGGTCGTAAAATACGCTTAAATCCAATATTTTGATGAATGCAGATTTCACATTTATTATTATACTAGCGGGGGGGGGGGTCTGGCGTTGTCCGTGTGTTTGTCGGTGTAAAAGAAGAAAAAAAAGTTTTGGTAGGAAGGTAGGCTCGAACCCGAAGCCTTGCGGCAAAGATGGAAAAGATAGTGCGAAAACAACCTGACATCTTACCGCTTGGCCATGAAGGGAGAGGAATGAAAAGCGTTTGAATTTAACGGTTAAAAAGTTAAATGACAGGTGCATGAATTTAACGAGGTCAAACATCATGCAATAGAGAGAATGAAATTCTGCACTTAATTTTTGCTGCGAGGCAGTTTTTCCCAACTTTGGCTGCACTGTAATTTTTTTAGTTTTGTTTCCCCAAGTTGTTGGGGAAAAACGAGCTCCTCATAAAAAAAGGTGAGTGTCCAAATGAGTAGCAATTGTCTGATATGACGGTTTTCACCGCATTGATCAAAGCTGATTTGCTTTCTGGATGTCCCCGGCATGAAAGCCGAGGAAGACGCATCATTTCAATTTAATTTCACTTTATTTATACTAAAAAGCCAAACAAACATGTGACAAAGCAAAATAGCGCAAATTTTATAAAAGTCGATCAAAATAAATCTAGACATGACGTCCCTTCGCAAATCGTACATATTATGATCTAGGGAGTATATGAACAGTTCTAAGAAATAGTACCCCCCCCTTCCCCGGAGAAGCCCAGCAAAAAAAAGCCTTTCTTGGAGATACAAAAATGCGTGTGCCACATTTGCCTTTTACATAAATTGAACGCAATATATAGTAATGATTTAAAAAGTAAAAATAAAAGAATAACTCGCATGCCATCATGAGAATCGAAACCAAAATATTTAGCTTACAATTTACTTTTTCCTTTGCTGTTAATGCCTGAGCTATGAAGACATGTTTTCAGCAAGGCTAAAAATTAAAACATGAACCAATAGCTATTACGTTACGCATGCATATTCGTAATGCTGTCGTTTGACCTTCACCTGGCAAATCCCATTTTTTAAATTTTCACACTTTTGTACCGATTCTCCCCGGCTAAAACCCAAATATAAAGTTTTGCATGAGTTCGACTGCCAATATATCAAGTTTTATGTCTGTAAACCAAAAACTGACAGGAGTTTGGTAGGCAAGATTTTTTAAACAAATAAACACATACATAAGTATATACACACATACATAAATGTATATGGAAAGAGTTTTTACGCAAATATTACACAAGTATAAATCTGCATGAATATAATTACACGTAATATTAAACTAAAGATGATAATTCCATAAGAAAACCGAAAAAACTAATAGGGAAATAATTAAAATGAATGTTTAAAAGAATATGCAAATTAACTAGATCCTTTGCTAGTGAATGCAATTCCACGACCCATATATAACAAAGTTGTATTTTCTCTTTAAATGAATAGAAAAAAGGGTTTTTAATATGAATATCTATACGCAAAAAAAAAAAAAAAATTTATAGGAATATAGATATCTGTGTTTTAATTTTTTTTTTTTTTTTTTTTCACACATCCTGTCTCCATTACATTTTATTTTATGATGACGTTTATTTTATCCTGTGTGTATGTTGATCAAATTTTATGGAGACTACCAAGAAATAATGTAAAACAATTTATTTGTGCACTCATATAATAAAATTCAAATGATTAAGTCTTAAATAGGGTGACTCCCATAAAGTAAATACGGTATTGTTGTAATTGCATGCATGTCTAGTTTAGAATAGTATGGACAGAAGATGACCACTTTCTCATACCCTACACGTTTGAGAGCCTTGTACTTTATTTGTTAAAATTGTATAATCATATTGTTAACTTAAATAAAAAAAAAATACTCTTTTTGACTGAAGTAATCTTGTCACATGTGAATTTTCAGACATATACATATCTTCACCCGAACCGCAACACAACAGCTTCGGAATAATACACACCTCACACATCAGCTCAACATTAAAAGAAAATGATTTGCAACTAATAAAAACGCAAATCAAAAAGATTATCTAAAAATGTGATAGGTTGGCAAAGCTGTAAAGCAAAATTATTTGTGTGGCGATTTTTTTTTTTTTTTTTATATAATATCAATCATCGGACAATGGAAAATGATAAAACTGGTAATCAGATGATTTTGAACAAGGATCAAGTCGGGTTAAATTAGAAACATCATATCAATGTTGTAAACAAAGAAACAATGATATATGGCTGGCATAGATGTTTGTGTTGTTTTTTTTTTATAAACATAAACAGAATAAGAAATAGAGAAATTACAGACAGAAACTTTGGAGAAAGATACACATAAGGTCAGAGAAACAGGAAATGGAGAGTATTGGAATTTTGAAATTTGTCAATCTAATTCCTTGGGAAATCATCGTTACTTATGAGCTGATGCATGAAGACAAAGAGGCTTACAATAATAATGGAATGGAAAGTACTAGAAATCTGAGGGAGCTTTCTGTTAGTCAGATTCCAGGTAAAACCACCGGTTTTTCTTAAGTTAGAAATTACTAGTGTAACAGAGCCGCTGATGTGCATTTAGTAGCAGCCTCCACATGACAGGGTATACAAATGACCAAGCTGGTGTGCAAGCTGACGTCAGAGGAAGAGAAAGAAAAGACTCCACATGGTGAGAGGACTTGCAAGGCGTGCGGGAGTGGGAGACTTTTAAAAATATGTGCTCGATATGGCAGAGTTATTTTGAAAAGTACCATGAATAAATGCCTTTTGTTTCAACTGAAAAATTAAGTTGAATTTCTTTCCTTTTTTTTTGTGTTCCTTTAAAACTGTTTGTGCATGCAACATGTAGGTGCATGTTCACATGAAACAATAACATTACACTGGTAACAATTGGTGTGAGAACTCCAAGTGAGTGAATAATAATAATAAGAATAAACGAACACTAACCAGACACATGGAAATCATAATAGAAATAGAAAAAAAAAAAAAAAAATACTGTGCAAACTAAGGGAACTGAAACTGCAAGAAATCTCATCAATTACACCCCCTCCATTTTCTCAAAACCTCTACTACCACTTCCTGTAGTAATGTGATCAGCTTTATATGCTTACTAGTGGGAGGGGGGCCTGGCATTGCCCGGTCGTAAAGTACAGTTAAATTAAAAAAATATTTTTTAAACGGGACTTGGGTGCCATCAGCTAGAAGCAAAACTGAAAGCAATTTTGGAAGCAAAAAAAGGAAAAACTGCTGCATACTGGGCGCGAACTCACAAAAGTTAAGTTTGTAAGCGAGTGTGTTAGCAATATCAATGGGACCACAATGACACAAATGTTATGACGCTGCAAATTTATCTTTTTAAAAAAAACAAAAAAACAAATCGACTGGTCACACATGTGCAGTTTAAAAGCAGTCAAAAGCAAGATTTTTACCTGACCCCCCCCTCAAACAAAACAACATTTTTACATGAAATAATTGACAATTTATATTTGCTAATTTTTTCAATATTATATGTCCCAGAGATGACTCTTTCTAACGATACCACGTTTGTGTCGCTTCAATGCGGATAACAAAAGTTTTTAGTGAATATACAAACCCATACACACAGACATTTGCCTTTTATATAATAGATCATTTGCTTTGGTCAAATTGGCAAAATAAATGAGTGTTTGGGTTATATTGGCTGTAGAATAGTTGAGTTAATGAAATCATTTGGCAGGTTAAAAGCCAAAGAAAACATGGGGGGGGGGGTAATGATAGAAAAGGATGTGAGAGAAAGACCTATCCAGAGATGGGCTAGGTTGGAAGTAATTTTCTAAAAGCCGTCCTACTTATGCCAACATGTGAAACTGACTACGATGATCATCTGGTGATTAAATATAATTGTTATTGTAAGTATTTATTGCAAACAATCGACTGTAACCAGTTGGAGCGAAATATTTTCTTATTTTATTTAAGGCAAGATAAATTAATGTGTGCTAATTTCTTCCTTCTCAACAGCCAATGAAAATCTGTCTTTGTTGCTAGGAAACTGATGCTGCTTTTTTAATTGTGTGTCTTCTATAAGAAACTCCCTGTTTTTAGTCAGTGTATTAATGTCATGTGATGTTTTCTTCCCCCCCCCCCGCCTCCCCCGTAAATAGATGGGGAGAAAAAATGTTGCATATCTTTTTTAAAATAAAAGATTTAAAAATTTTTTCATTTTCATATTAATATGAACGCCCGTTTTAGTGATTTCAAACCAGATTCTAAACTGATATATATATATATATATATATATATATATATATATATATATATATATATATATATATATATATATATATATATATATATATATATATTAATTAATGGATTGACCAGGTTTGATTAAAGGTTTCTTTTTATATCAAGACTAGCAGGGGTACCCGGTGTTGCCCGGGTGTGTGTAGGTGGTGTAGTAAGGAACCCTGGGGGGTGCCGTAGAAAAGTGGTAATAGCGTGGGGTGGAATCAAAATAACAGTAGGCAGTTTGGGTGAAGAGAGGTGTTAAAAAAAAAAAATGGTAGCAGGCAGGCTCGAACCCGTAATGCAAAGGAGGAAAAAAAAAAAAAAAAAAAACGGAAAAAAAAAATGTAACGTCTTAGCCGATGTCTCCATCGCGCAACCGGAAGTTGAGAACATTAAAATTAAGCATAGTCAATCTAACGGTGACGATGACTTGCTAAAATGTCAGTGAAAAAAGCGACCCCCTCCTTGTACAAAACTGCCCAGTTGAGAGTGAAGGTATGAATGTTTTGGGCCAATTTTTCGATATTTGTCGTCCAAAAGATCGAGCTTGAAAACAAAAGAGTAGATGAAAGTGTTTGGGTCAGTAGATTGGGGTTAACGTGTTCTGTGCACAAGGGAAGGCCAAGGAAAACATGGGAAGAAATGATAAAAATGGACTTGAGAAAAAGCGGGATAAATAAAAATCTGGCTAGAGATAGGTTAGTTTAGAAATCAATTTCTTAAAGCTGTCCAATACATGCCATCATATGAAATGTATATGATGCTAAAAGAATGGACGAGATTTGTGGGTTAGTAGATGTAGAACAGTTGAAGTAGCAGGATCAGTTGACAGGTGAAGACCAAGGAAAACATGAGGGGATGAACAAAGCTTCTTTCCTAGAACTGCTCCTCTGCTTTCCAGCTGGTTGAAACATGGTCGTCTTCAAGTCCAATGTAAACAAGTGTTTGTTGAGCCGTCTCCTTAAATGATCAAATTCTACCCAATTTTCACCACCAATAACAACTATTCTGTGATTACTATACACTAAGTAATCCTTATCCTTGAATGGCATTCAGTTCTTGATAAATAATGACTCCCTTGTAAAAAATTAAATAAAATAAAATTGATAAGTATATACTTGAGAGGAAAAAGGATAAATATAATCCTTGCCAGAGATAAGTCGGTTTGGAAGTTTACTTTTAAAAGCTGTCCAACGCATTTCAGCATGTAAATGATGATGATGATGGTGATGATTTTGGGTTTCATGTCAGACGTTTATTTTTTTATTTTATTCTTTTCTTTTCTTTTTTACGTGATTCATAATATCTTTTTATCCAATAGGATCGAATGTTGTCATGAACTTCACCTTTATTTCTCAAATGCTAGAAACACATAGTTGAATCTGTGACTAATTATTGTATCATCCTTGTTGAGCTTTACCTGTGTCGGAAAGAATAAGAATATGGCAGGAATGTCTACCACACCTGAATTCCTCCTCATCCTCCTCCTCTTTTAGTTCTTAACTGTTCTTGATAATTAGTTGCTGAAAGTTTCTCTAAGAAATATGCCATCCTTAACAGCGCTACATCCTTTTTCTTCTGAGAATTTTAATTTCACAGGAAAAGGTAAATATACACACACACACATATATATATGTATATATACATATATATATATATATATATATATATATATATATATATATATATATATATATATATATATATATGTTCATTTTATTACGTGTGAATTGTAATTTAAAAAAAAAAAGGTCCTACTTTGACTTTCTTGTGACATATTGATTAGAATGCCTATATACTAAACATCAAAGACATTTTACTTTTTTTATATAAAAAGTTGATCGTATTAAGTGCTACCACTGCTATATATTTTAGATTTTGAACATGTTTTAAAATTAGCGCACACACACACACACATATATATATATATATATATATATATATATATATAGGGTGACCCCCCCCCCCCAAAAAAACGGGCCCTAACTCTAATTAGGCCCCGTTTCTTAGTGTTTTGGCCGAATGAAATGAAACTTTGGTCACAATTAGTTTATATTCAAAACATCACATCAAAACACTAGGGTCTTTGACCTTTTTTTTTCTTTTTTTTTTTCTCCGTTCTACAACATATGTTCTAGATGGCCTCTTTTGTTTTTTTTTTTTGGGGGGGGGGGTCACCATATATATATATATATATATATATATATATATATTAACCTTTCTCTCTCTCTCTCTCTCTCTCTCTCTCTCTCTCTCTCTCTCTTTATTTTATTTTATTGTTTTTTTACAAAGGAGTCACCAGTTTTTAAGGCCTAGAGGCCACTCGAGGATAAGGGTTAATAAGTGTACAGTGGTCAATGGGACAGTGACATAGTAATTGATAGCAGTGGAAATTTGGTAAATTAAATTACTTAAGGGGAACCGCTCGTCAAGAACTTGTTTACATTGAACTTGAAGATGGGCATATTGTAGTCAGCCGGAAAGCAGGCAAACGGAAGAGAGTTCCACATGTGTGCAGTTCTAAGAAAGAAACTTTGTTCATGGAATCTACGTTTAGGTTTAGGCACGGATAAAGAGAAGGGGAAATTATCGATAGTGTTTTCAGCTAGACGAGTGTTTCTCTTGAAAGTTTGACGAGGGGGGGGGCATAGATAGAACTTTTCTCTCTATATCTATCTCCTTTGAGTATGACAGAAGATTCTACCTAGTGGTGACCGATTTTAAAGCTTTAAGGATTATTTTTTTACTCACATTCACCTCTAACCAGGCAAATCACCACTAGCACATGGGGGGGGGGCTGCTATTTACGGCCATGTCAAGGAAGATTAACAAGATGTTAGTTTACATTACATTTAAACTTCTGCATATCAGTGCAGCCAGGGAAGCAGATAGCAGGAAGGGAATTCCAAAGTCTAGCTGAGGGTAGAAACTATGAGAGTAATAAGCTTTCTGGACCTCAACAGTGAAGAGGTGTGATTTTGCTGCGAAGTGGGTTTGTCAGGATTTGTATGTCGAGGGAGGCACAAGTGCAACAGTTCATCAGAACGTATTCTATTAAAATATTTGTAAAACAGGCACAAAGATGCAACATTGTGGCGATGGGACAGAGGGTGGAGCTTAGTTGATAAAGTGGGATGTATTAGATTGAAAACTCTGAGTTAACCCTTTTGCTATTACTCTCTCGTCGAAATCGCATCTGCAAAATGTGTATTTACAAAATATATGCCTGCAAAACTTACATTTACCCTAATAAAATATTTGAAGATCTTAAGAACTTAAAACATAAACTTTCATGAAAATGACTAAAATCGGCATTAAATAATCTGAAAATGGTTTCTAAATCGTAAAAAAAAACAAAAAAAAAAACTTGTTTCACATTTAACCGTGAGGAGATTTTCTAAAAGTGCATAACATTTGTGAATGTAAACAAAATTAGTGGCATGGAAATTACATTTTTTGGCAAATGTTTTTATATTGCACTTAGAGTTTAGTGATGAGAAAATTTTTTCTGTTGATGAGTACTATATTTAAAAAAATAACTAATAAAAAAAATGGTTGAATTTTTTTTTTTATATATATATATATATATATATATATAAACTAGCAGGGGTGCCCGGCATTGCCCAGGTGTTTGTAGGTGTGTGTGTGTTTTTTTAGATGAAAAAAAAAAAAGTAACCAGAAGCCTTGAGGCGAAGGTGGAAAATGAAGTGTGAAAAAAACTGACACGTTACCCGTTCGGCCAGCAAGGGAGAGTAGACGTTTGAATTTATTTAAGCATTAAAAACTGAATTGACAGGTGCGCATATTTAATGAGGTCAAATAGAAATACCGCGGTTAATTTTTACTGCGAGGCAGCTTTTTGGGTTTGTTTACCGATCTTTTGTTTCCCCAAGATGTTGGGGGGGGGGGGGCTCCCCATAAAAAGGGGATTGCCCAAATTGAATAGCAATTGTCTGATATCAGGGGTTTCCCCCCGCATTGATCAAAAGCTGATTGCTTTCTGGACGTTCCCGGCTGGGAACAATACCTTAGCTTAAAACTAGTTTCGCTTTTATACGAAAAAGATGAACGAATACAAGAGGGGCTGAAATAGAATTTTGTAAAAATGGACATAACTAAATCTAGACACAACGCGCATTCGCAAATCGTACATATTATGATCTAGGGGTATATAAACAGTTGTAAGATATAGACCCCCCCCCTGGGGAATCCCAGCGAAAAAAGCCTTTGTCAGACATATATAAAATGTGCACACACATTTTGTGTTTTATATATATATATATATATATATATATATATATAGGTTTGTATTGTAAGATTTTTCTTTTAATTTTTATCAGGTAAGAGTCAGAGACGTGAGTTCTCCACTTTTTTCCCTCCACTTAAATCACTGGAACATCTGTAAATATAAATCTCATTCGTCTGTTAAAATGTATGCATGTTTGTATGCCTCGCGAAAAACTTTCGACAGAGGCAACAAATTTTCACGAGATCAGTATCATTTTGAAGCTTGACTCTTCGGACGAAAAATATTGAAAAATTGGCCAAAAACATTAATTCCTTCACCCTCAATTGGGCACTTTCCTACAGGGAGGGGGTCGCTTTTTTTTGCCAATAATTTCGAAAGTAATCGCCTCTTTTCAATTGTCTAGCCTTAATTTAAACCTATCGCACTTTCGGTTTGGCGATGGGCGCAACAGCTCACGCGTCACCTTTTTTTTTTCTTCTTCTTTTCCTCCTTCACGGTACGGGTTGAGCCTGCCTGCCTACTACAACTTTTTTTTTTTTTTTCTTTTTTATTCTCTCAACACACACCTCCAAACACCCGGGCAACGTCGGGCACTCAGGCTAATCTATATTAAGGCAAAATGTGGGTGTGTTCGTATGTCTTGCAAAAATTTCCAACAGACGTGTCATAACATAACAAAACTGGTATTGTTTTAAACATCGATCTTTTGGACGACAAATACCAAAAAATTGGCCAAAAACATTAATTACTTCGCCCTCAACTCATCAGTTTTCTACAAGGAGGGGTCGCTTTTTTCAGTAACATTTTCACAAGTCATCATCTCTTTTCGATTGATTAGCCTTAATTTCAACGTTTGTGACTTCCGGTTTTGCCATGGAGTCATCAGCTAAGACATTGTTTTTTTTTTTTACCTTCTTTTTCTCCTTTGCGTTATTGGTTCGAGCCTGTCTGTCTACTACCACGTTTTTTTTGTTTGTTTTTAACACCTCTCTCCACCCAAAACTGCCTACTGTTGTTTTCATCTCTTTCTTTCACATTAAAAAAATAAATAGATAATAAAAAAAATAAACGTCTGACATGATGGCAACATTTAAGACATTATTTTTCATAAAAGTTGTTTGAATTTTGCATTTTTTTCTTTTTAAATCTCCTAATGTATTAGATTGTGTTAAAATTGCAGAAAGATATCAAAAATAAAGAATATATTTAAGTTTAAAAACTTTCAGTGACTTTTTGGACACCCTGTATATATATATATATATATATATATATATATATACCAGCAGGCTACCCAGCGTTGCCCGGTCATAAAATATGCATAAATATTGTATGTTAGTTCATACAGAAACTGAGACATGTGCATGCGAGTATTATATTTTTCTAGACAGTTCATTTCTTGTAAGTAAAAAAAAAAATACTCAAGCTGAAATTGAAACCAAAGACTGACAGTGAGTCAAGTATGATAACGATTAGGTCAGCTTTACATGATCTTTTAAAGTGTTTTCAAACCTACTTATTCTTAACATAAGAATCTGTAATGTGAATGATTCCTGCATGTACATTCGTGAAACAGTTAGCAAATGGATAAAAATCCGATGACTCCCACATACCAGTTATTCAATTTTGACTCCTTAGCAACCCTTAATTCAGGATGAAACCCGATTAAAAGGTTTTAAGCATTTCTGAATACCATTTATACCAAATTTCAAGTCAAAAATTCGTTGAGTATATAGGTTGAGAAGTGTCCTTTCACACACACACACACACATGCATTCTCACTTATATACTAGAAAGATGTGACTCATTGAGTTGCCCATTGAATTGCTTGAGTTAAATTGCTTGAATGAAATGAATTAGCAAAGCAAGTTAGATATAAAAAAGAAAAACTTATATAAAAGGGAAAATATGTGTTAATTTGTATGTATGTGTGTGTTTGTATGTCTGCCAAAAACTTTTGACAGACGCACTGGACCATGACAAAATTGATATCATTGGAAAGATTCATCTCTCGGATGAAAAATATGTAAAAATTGGCCAAAAAGATTAATTCTGTGTTGATCAGCTGGGCGGTTTTTTGCAAGGAGGGGTCACTTTTTGTGTTGAGTCTTTTGCAAGCCATACACCTAGCCATCTGAATGTATGTTTAAAAATGTTATTTCAATCCGTCGTGGCCTCGACAGCTGAGCATGTTAGCTTTTTTCATCGCTGTTTCCTCTTTCGCGTTACAGGTTTGAGCCTGCCTACTGTGGCGATTTTTGCAAAAGTTGTTTTGATTAGGGGGGGGGGGCTCAATATCCTTCGTACACCAGCTCTCTCCACTCGGGCAATGCTGGGTATCCATGCTAGTAAAATATAAAATCCAATATTAGCCCCCCCTCCTCTTCCTTTCTCTCTCAAACTGTGGATTAAATATTATTACTATTGTGGTGAAAGCCCATTGTAAACAAATTGATATATTTCAATCTTTTTATTTTTCCTTTCTTTATCACCTCTGACTATTAAAAGACAGCGGGGGGGGGGGGTAATAGGAAACGTATATATTAAGAATTGATGTGTGGTGTGGTTTCAAGGGAGAGAAAGTGTTAGGGAGAAATGGGTAACTTGATGAGTTTAAGTTATAGCTAATTAAAACAAAGTGGAAGGTTTTTCAAACATAACTCAATCCCCAAACTAACAAATATTTTAGCATGTGTTTTGTGTGATTAAAATATACAGGAAAAAGTCTTATGGAAACAAATATTTATTAACTCTGCAGATTCAAATCCATTTATGAAATGAACATAAAACCAATATTTTAAATGTTCAATAAAAAAAAAGGAAAGAATGTAAGAAGAAACAGACGATTTGGACCAAAGTTAACACCTTATACAGCCTAAACACCACAAGTGCATTCGAGAAGTTGTATTGCCACACAAGCAGAAAGCCCCGCCATATAAAATCAACAGTAGGTTCTTTGATATGACAGGGGCACATTTGAAATGAATGTTTCTGTTTAGAGCAGTGGTTCTCAAGCTTTTTTTTACTCATGGACCCCTTTTCCCTTCTTTTTATCTTGGTGGACCCCTTCATAACTATTGGTCATAAGACAATCTTCTATTTTTCACTCATATAAATTTTGAGGTTTTAATAATCAAAGAAATATTATAAAATTAGGCTTTATTTTTAAATGAAAACTAATTTAATGCAAATAAAGTATTCTACAACAACTATAATAATTATGATAATAATAATAATAATAATAAGTAACAATAATAATTCTGTGGACCCCCAGAAATATTCCATGGACCCCTAGGGTCCATGTGGATCCCGGTTGAGAACCTCTGGTTTAGAGCATACTTAAAGCATTGTACTTTTACATTTTAAACTTTAATTCAAGTCATTATATATAAAAAATAATTTTATCAAATCAACAGTAGGTTCTCTACAGTGCAATGTAGACTACAATGTATCGTGGACTAAATCATTGTGGGAAGGCACGTGAAGCTTCTTCTAGGTGCACCAAGATGGGTCCAAAACTAGAGCAGTCAATCGATTTGATTGAAAAGTGGATGATTTCATTGATTTCGATGACCAATAAATGTTGCAATATTTTGGGTGTATAATGGGGTATGATCCCACACAGTCGGACGATTCTATTTATAAACGATGCTGCTAAGAACTGACGAATCAAATTAATTCACGTTCTGCTACAAACCAATCAGAAACCAGAATTGCTTCATAAATATTAAACCTTTTCTGGTGCAATTTCACATGTTCTTTCCCGGGTTTCGACACGGTAAAAATATTTTGTTCTGTGGAACTGTCTAC
The DNA here is from genome assembly GCF_053919585.1 of Euprymna scolopes. Lineage (NCBI taxonomy): Eukaryota > Metazoa > Mollusca > Cephalopoda > Sepiida > Sepiolidae > Euprymna > Euprymna scolopes. Next base: position 85,432,891 of record NC_136518.1, read on the forward strand.
TACAAACAAGTCACCTCCCAGGACTTGTGTGTAACAGCGAACCATCTGAAACTGTTCTGAAACTCAAAATGGCTTACACTTCTAGAACAAAAATATGGGAGTTTGAAAGATCTGTTGGTCATCATTCAATCCTGGGCAACGTCGAGGTCTCCCTGATAGTATATGTATATATTGAAAAGTGTGTGTGAGATGATCCACTTCTCTTCCAACTTTTGGCCTTTGAGTAATATTTGTTTCGCCCGCTACCTCATATAGGGCACAATATAAATATAAAATTTATTTGTAATGTTTTTATTTCTGTAGTAAAATAGATATCGTTTGGATATAATCACATCATATTTAATACTTGTTTTCATCAAACACGCAGAAAATTTATTTACATATTTAATAATTTTGTTGTCATCCATGACAATGTAGCCAAAATTGTTTGGTCCTCTTCCTATGATCAGCATAGCTTGTGGACCCTCACGCTCCAAAACGTTGCCGACCCTTGAATTAGATTATAGGATACTGACTCTTCTAGGACTCCACATCATTTTGCTAAGAATGTCACTCTCATTGTTAGCCGACCATGCTATGGTTGAGATGGTTGGCACTTAGCACTGACATCGTCAGCTGTTTCCTCTTCTTCATCAATTTCAAGAACATAGATGAAGAAAAAGACGCAGCCTTTAGTCATCTTGTGATCATCATGACAACGTAGTTAACCCTTATAACCATTGTTACACATTTACATATTGTATTTGAGTTCTGCTACGAGAATTAAAAACTGTTCATCATCACTGACATCTTCGTCCCAAACAATGTTGTATATTCATATAACACGAAATAAACCATTTTAGCCATTGCGTTGTTGTTGAGATGTTTACTGTTTTTCTTCTCGCATTCACAGAAAATACTTCAATAATCATTGCATTCTTTAATATTCTTGAACATTACTGCTGCCTTCTTTTGTTTAATTATTCATAGACCCTTTTTCTGTCTTATAGCAGAGACTGGAAAGTTTGAAAAGAGTTGAGATAGCAAGACTTTGAAGAGTTCGAGGGAAGGGGGGAGTCTTAAAAATTCAGCAAGAAAGTTTTTCGCTTTCGTCTCTTCCTACTCTTTCTCTTTTTCGACTTGCATTTTTTTTTTCTTCTGTTTTTGTTTTTCTTTTTACATTATTTATTTTCTTTTTCTTTCTCACTCTCTCGGTTTATCTCCCTCACTCACTCTCTCTCCTTCTCTCTCCCTCACTCACTCTCTCTCTCTCATATATCTCGCTCTGACTCTCACTCACTCTCACCATTTCTCACAATCTATCATTCCCTAACCCTCTCTTCCCTTTTTTCTCTTTCGTCTTTTTTCTCTCTCTTTCACATTTTCTCGCCCTCTCTTTCTCCTTTCCCTCTCACTTCCCGTCTTTCCTCTTTTTCTCACCCTCTTTTATTTTTTGCTCTTTTTCTTTTTCTCATTCCCCTTTTCTCTTTTCCCTTTCTTTTTCTTTTACCCCTTTCCCTTATCCTTTTTTACTCTCTCTCTCTCCTCATTCTATTTCTCTCCTCTCACTTTTACTTTCTCAAAAAAAAAAAAAAAAAAAAAAAAAAACCTAATGTCAATTCTTCCCACCTTCCTTTCCTTAACACCGGCCACCGACAGTGTGTCTGTGGCTGCCTTCTTTACCAATTCCAGGAACATATATGGTGAAGAAGAATCTGCCTTTCGTCCTCCCATGATCATCATGTGCGCCTAGTTAATTCTCATCACACACACACACACACACACACACACACACACACACACACACACACACACACACATGAAGTCCTGCTACTAGAATTAAAGATAGTTATCACATTCACTCAGAAAAAAAAATACTGCCTAATTCTTAAATTAAAAAAAATATGTTTTTACTGATCAAGTCCCAAACTATAATCGAAGCCTTTTTTTTCGCACTTTATCACCAACAAAACAACTTGGTTATGTATAACAGCCAGCAGTTTGTGCTATGAGCTCTCAACAGTCAACACTGTTTACGAAAGCAGACACAGTTAAATGGTCACATTGGAAGTAAGTACCTTTTTGGGTACACTTATTATCTTATCTCTCTCGCTCTTTATATATATATATATATATATATATATATATATATATATATATATATATATATATATATATATATATATATATATATATATATATATATTTCTTTAAGGCTTTGTTCTGTCACTGCCACTATTTTTAAAAAGAAAATATCCATTCTTTAAGCTTTATTTTATGAAGGAAAGAACTGTCCCCTCTCTGTGTCTCTCTCTCAAAAGGTGAAATAGGTATTTATTTGCTTCCCCACGAGAACAAAATGTGACACAAGGTCGGGTTTTTTTTTTTTTTTGTTTTTTGTTTTTTTATGTGGAAGAACCAGTTCCCCAAAAAGGGACACTCAGGAAAATAGGCAAAAATAAAAATTGTCTGAGAATAAAAGGGTTTCCCTCGTCATTGACTCAGGACAACTGTAGCAATCATCAGGACAGATACTATACTCTGATCCTGGCCTGTCCTGTACCAGGAAGTAGTATTTTCGAATGAATCAACTTTCTTGGTATTAAAAAAAAAAGAAAATGCTCATATAACTTTGTTCGATAAAATCTTTTAAAATGACCACACAAAATGAAATTCGGGTTGCTGAAACAGTAAACAAAAATAAACTTAGTGATTTATTTTACATCGTTGCATTATTATTTTTTGTTGTTTTTATTTATTTTGGAAATTATTGTTTTCTAACGTTTTCGTTGTTTTCTATCACGCTTATATTTTATTTGTTTTCGACATGTTTTTATTTTTTTAGCCGTTTATATTTGATCTACGAAATTCAAGGAATAATTCATTCGCCGATGGTGGTCAGGAACAATTTCCACGTCAAAACAAAAATAATTAGAAAATAAGTGCCCGTGTGACTGAAATTTATTTATTCTTTAGAAAACAGTTATATATAACCAACAATTTACAAAAATACATTTCAATTTATATATACACATATGAGTGAAAATAGCCTGGCGACTTCTCACAAGGATAAAAGGTGGAGAATTCTGTGTAGCTAAATTGCCATATATATTTTCAAAACAGCTCTACGTATCGAACATGTGAAAACAGAACCAAGTAAATAAATTAGAATGTTTCTTTTTTTTGTTTGTTTGTTTTGTCGTTTAAAGAACTCGAGTTTCATTTTGTGTGGTAACTTTTCAGCTGTTGTTGTCATTTGTTGCCAGATTTTACTACCTTTGTCATTAAAAGCAGCCATGGGGACTGATCTATACAAGCATCAGCATCATTTCTTAAATACTTTGTTGTGATTGTAAACTTAGAATACATATTTTGCCAAAAAATTCTTTCACCTTTTAACAGCGCCATTTTTGTTTGTTTTTAATGTATTTTTTTTTTTAAGTTTTTTATTTTATCTAAAAAAAAAATTATTTACTTTTGAAGAACTTTTTGATATATTTGTGCGTTCGTTTCAAACTTTTTTTTTTTTTTTTTTTTTTTCGAAAACTTTCAAAAAGTATGTTTTGATGTTAGTTGTTCTTAGCTATGGAAGCACGATCGGGAAAACAAGAAACGCGTTAACATTTAAAATTAGTTATATCTACTCGGCATTGCTCAGGAGTATTTTACTTTCAGTTTTGCTTAATTTTATCCTTACCTCCCTCTTCAGTTATTTTATTTATTATTTTTTTTTAATTGCCCACGAGGGCAAAGTTAACCACAAGATTTCAAGATGACCGTGTAGTTGCCATCAGAATGAACAATCTTGTGAAAACGTATTTCACAATATAGATATAATAATGAATGAATAATAAAATTTTACATATTTTTCTTTCTTTTCATAAAGAAAGGATATTTAAGTGAACGTTTTCGCTGCACTTATAAAATTAAAAAAAAAAAATTATTATTACTCTCACGGGCCTCCATATTTACTTCCTTTTTGTTGTGTTGCTGTTTTTCCTCGCTGGACTTGTGCATTGTTTTAATGGGTTTTCTTTTTAGATTTTTTTAAAAACAAAGAATCAAAGCAACATGGCATTAAATGCATACATTGATCCTTTTTTTATTATTGTATGAATAAAGGACTTTTTATTATTATTAACCACATGACATTTATGGAAAGTGAAAAAGAACGCACTTCTCTAAACGGAATTTATTTAAATAAAAATTTGAAAGAAAACTTACGTAATATTCCAGTTTCTTCATTTTTTTTTTTTTTTATATACCTTTCTTTGTTATATATAGTTAATTGTGGCCTCGTAGACCAACACAAAACCTACCCTTAATAAAAAAAAAACTTGTATTCTAGGGTTTTCGGGTGTGCTGAAAACGAATATCGCATTTCAAATCTGGGCCAGCAACTAGTTTTCACGATACTGGAAAGATATTTCCCGCATGTTTTATGTAGTAATGTAACGCGGCGGCCATATTTGTTCAAAATAGAAACAACGTAATGAATTTTCAGAATAATGAAGAGTTAATCTTTTTTTTTTTTATTAAAAAAACAAAAAAAAAAAACATGAGCGCGCTTGCGCATACAATAGTGGCCACCACTTATAACAGAAAATATCGCATTTAAATTTTCCGCAAATAAGTAGTTTTCCGAGTATTAATCAATGTAATTCTTCATGTTCTAAGTGGTGGCCATTGTTGTACGCATAAGCGCGCATATTGTTGCATTTTTTCTTTGTTTAACTGATGCCAATGAACCGTAATAATTCGAGTTGGCATTTAAACTGTTAATCACGTTGACATACCAGTTCCTGCTGGATCATTAAAGTTAAGCAACGTCGAACCTGGTCAGTACTAAATGAGTAACTATTTGGGACTTCCAGGTGCTGTATGTGCTCTCCGCTTATCTCGGCATTGTTTCCAGTCGTCCTGGACTTTTCCTTGCCACTGGACTCAACAGTGCCAATTCAGGAGAGGTGTGGTTGGAGATTGCACAACCCTTGCCTCACAATTACATGCGCAGCTGCCCCTACAGGGGGTATCCTTTGTCTTTCGAGACTGAACAGAGGCATCACATTTAAACTATAACTCTGATAGTAGCTCCCTACACCAAAGTGGCAATGTGCCTTGTTTGGGGTGAAAATGTAATTAAAAAAAAAAAAAAAAAACTCGAGTCAAAAATTACTTTGATATATCCTTTTCTCTCTCTCTCTCTCTCTCTCTCTCTCTCTCTCTCTCTCTCTCTCTCTCTCTCTCTCTCTCGAAATATGACATTTGGACTTAAGAGATCATGCCTATAGGTCCATTATTTAGAGAGTTGAGCAGCACCGTGGTTCTGCTGCTATATCTGAGGAGGTGCTGCTCAGAATACTCTTTTCTACCTTGACAGGATATAAAAAATCAACTTCGAAATCTAGTCAGTGGATAGTCTCCTGTTTTCTCTTTCTCATTGTTTCTCCATACTTTATCGTTTACATAGAAAGTGCTCAGCTGAGTTCTAATCTCACATTCACAGCAAGATTCACTTGTTTAGTTACCCCAATGGAAACAGTTTTCTTCCACGTGTCTAGTGTCAGGTGGAATTTTTCATGAATAGAACCTTTTTGTTTATTTATTTGTTTTTTTGTTTTGTCAAGGATTTTCCATCTGTAGAACATATTGCCGTGGGACTGCTTCCCAACAGATTACAACATAGACGTTTTTAAAATCCAATACCATCAAATACTTGCCATAAATTGCTCTTTAAGTAATAAAACTTAGTTCATTCCACTGATTGTTCCTAATTTTTCGACTGACAACTCTCTCCATCTCAAGCACTTGTCCTTGAGTGGTGCTTGTTCTTGATAAGTGGTGACTCTACAGTAAAAAAGAAAAGATAATTATAAAAATGGATGGTATATCACTTTAGAATTCCAAATGAAGCGAAGTAAACACATGTCGGTCATTTGTATATGAAAATTGCTTGCTTTACTATAGCATGACTCTGTAGCGATTGATGTTTACACATCGACGTACAGAATCAAAATGCATAAATGCATTTGTACACATGTCGTCTGTGCACGGCCAGGATTTTATCGCGGGCCAACAAAATCAACAAAGATTAGACCATTCCTTTAATGACCTGGTTGCTATTGATTTTGCGGTGGGTGTTAAGTTTTGTGCAGCTCTATGAGGTCCACCCTCCTAGGCTTTGCCTTCTCTCTTTGACCAGGGGGTAGTTTATTGCTGATCGTCTGATGTGCCCTCACGGGGGAATGCCGACGGGGCTGCCCGAGTAGTTTTTGCAGGTCAGAGTACCCCGCTTTGGAGGCGCAGACTTCTCAATCCCACTTTCCAATCCTAGTGTCAGTTCTTGCAGTAGGAGAGAACTGAATACCTCATACACTATCCTGAATAAAAACAAATAATTATATTTTGGACCAGTCAAAAAACTTTATGAATTTATTTGAAATAGTTTTTCTGGGAACTACGTAAACCCTTGAAAAGCCAGATTTTTTTCCAATAAACCCAATTGACCTGAATCTACGGATAGGTGTTGCTGGACGCCTCACTATGGGTGCTCGTCTCTGTAATATTTCCTTCCACTCATGCACACAAACGTTAACGAATACACAGACACACGACATATTGATTTATTATCGTCTGCCTATCTGTATAAACTTTATTCATTGAATTATTACAATCTTTTTCACTGAACTCCAATTATAATATGAAATCAAAAGAACATTGACTATTAAAAACAATTATAATTCATAAAAATGAGCAGAGAAGTTTTGAATACGAGTTTCCTGACCCTTGAAACTCACGGCTCTTAATTCATTGATTCAGACTTCTTCTAATGTCTCAGCGAATGAACCCATTGTTTTTACAAGAACTCTAAAAAAAATAATCATGAACATTCTGGCTTTTGTCATTTATATATATATATATATATATATATATATATATATATATATATTGTAGCTTCAGTTTAACAGTTTTCACAAGTAGGTGTAGCTAACTAGTCCCTTCATCTGAGACCAACACTATATATATAATATTCATTGTGCTAATGAGGCCAATCCGCTTAGAGTTGTATGATCAACTTATGTTTTTGTTTCCAAATATAACACTCTGATCTGAATCCCTATAGTAAAGCTCAGGTTTGTTTCTATTAAATAAAATAATGCTTTTAGCTGTTGAGAAAAGGGAATTGAATGGGGTTGTTTTACAGGTTTTTGTGTTGATGAAGCTAAATGTATGAATACCTGGTTCAACCTGAAACCCCAAATGTTTGCAGCTTTTGTGCGTGTGTGTAATATTGGACGTGATCAGGGATATTCGTCAATTTGTGGATGCATTACAACATTTGTTTTTCTCTTTCTTTTTTCTCTTATTTTTTTTTATTATTTCACCCTCGTCTCTTTCTCTCTTTTTTCCTTTCTCTTTTTCTTTCTTTCTTTCTCTCCATCTCGCTTCATTTCTCTCCTCTCTTTTTTCCTCTCCTCTCTTTTTCCCCTCCTTCTCTTTTTCCCCTCCTTCTCTTTTTCCCCTCCTTCTCTTTTTCCCTCTCCTTCTCTTTTTCCCTCTCCTTCTCTTTTTCCCTCTCCTTCTCTTTTTTCCTCTCCTTCTCTTTTTTCCTCTCCTTCTCTTTTTTCCTCTCCTTCTCTTTTTTCCTCTCCTTCTCTTTTTTCCTCTCCTTCTCTTTTTTCCTCTCCTTCTCTTTTTTCCTCTCCTTCTCTTTTTTCCTCTCCTTCTCTTTTTCCTCACCTTCTCTTTTTCCTCACCTTCTCTTTTTCCTCACCTTCTCTTTTTCCTCTCCTTCTCTTTTTCCTCTCCTTCTCTTTTTCCTCTCCTTCTCTTTTTCCTCTCCTTCTCTTTTTCCCTCTCCTTCTCTTTTTCCCTCTCCTTCTCTTTTTCCTCTCCTTCTCTTTTTCCCTCTCCTTCTCTTTTTCCCTCTCCTTCTCTTTTTCCCTCTCCTTCTCTTTTTCCCTCTCCTTCTCTTTTTTCCTCTCCTTCTCTTTTTCCCTCTCCTTCTCTTTTTCCCTCTCCTTCTCTTTTTCCCTCTCCTTCTCTTTTTCCCTCTCCTTCTCTTTTTCCCTCTCCTTCTCTTTTTCCCTCTCCTTCTCTTTTTCCCTCTCCTTCTCTTTTTCCCTCTCCTTCTCTTTTTCCTCTCCTTCTCTTTTTTCCTCTCCTTCTCTTTTTTCCTCTCCTTCTCTTTTTTCCTCTCCTTCTCTTTTTTCCTCTCCTTCTCTTTTTTCCTCTCCTTCTCTTTTTTCCTCTCCTTCTCTTTTTTCCTCTCCTTCTCTTTTTTCCTCTCCTTCTCTTTTTTCCTCTCCTTCTCTTTTTTCCTCTCCTTCTCTTTTTTCCTCTCCTTCTCTTTTTTCCTCTCCTTCTCTTTTTCCCTCTCCTTCTCTTTTTCCCTCTCCTTCTCTTTTTCCCTCTCCTTCTCTTTTTCCCTCTCCTTCTCTTTTTCCCTCTCCTCTCTTTTTTCCTCTCCTTCTCTTTTTTCCTCTCCGTCTCTTTTTTCCTCTCCGTCTCTTTTTCCCTCTCCTTCTCTTTCCCTTTCTCCTCTCCTTCTCTTGTATTTCAGAATAATCAATCCAATTCCTATTCTTAGACAGAAGACATTTTCCTCTCGGCAAATTAGCTAATATTTTGTCTCTGACCAATGAAAAACGAAATCAAAGTTATCCATGTTTTATAAGAACTTATCGCCACAGGCGAAATAGTTCATCATCATTTTGTCTTAAATGAATGAAGTCTGCAAAATTTGAACTGGAATTGAAGAAAAAAAATATTCTGAAAATTTGTCATATTCAACCGTTGGTGTACAACAGTGAAAATCCCATTTCAAACATAAGTGTGACAAACTAACACACTATGTAAAGATGCATGCAAAACTCTAAAAATGTTATTTTAAACTAAAATGCGACATTTATTTATTTATTTGCGAACTGTTATCCTCATCTTCATTGTTGTTGTTGTTTCACCACGTTTTTGGCCAATTCATCCTCTGGTCTGCTGTTGGGGCCCATTGCACAGTAGATTGACATTGAATCTCTACAGTTCCAGGTGAACATTGTCTGACTATAACGGTTTCAATTCTACCCAAAGCAGGCCAGAAGATTAGTTGGCCAAAACATGGTGAGACGATGACAACAACTATAAAAAGCAATAATTACTGAGGATGCAGTGAATAACATTCCTATCCCGTTGCGGTTAACCACCTGATGAAGGCCAGAGGAATAGTTGGCCGAAACGTGGTGAAGCAACTAGTCATTTTCAGCTATGAAGGACTGCACAATGATGACACGCTTCTATCATTGGGAAGAGTATAAACCCAAATCTTAATAGCTATTAGGAAAATAAAGAATATTCATTAAAGGACGAGTCTTCAGTCTTTAAGTTTGAATCAAACTGTCATATATGTTATATCTAAGGAAGGAGAGGAATCCTTGGCTGAAGCATTTAAAATTTTTTTTTTTATTTCTCTGCCTCGTTCCCTCTGTTTCTCTACATTTCTCAGTCCATCCTTTTCTCTGTCTTTTTCCGCATCTATTCATATCTCTCTCGCTTTTAATCTTTTCCATGTTTTTTCTCTGTCAACCAAAATAGTTTCATTAAACCACTTTACTATCTCAGTAATTACATCTTGTTTTGTTTGCAAAATTTCAAAATAGTTTCACTACCATGGGCATGATTATTGTCACTTAACCAGCCGGGCATGATTCTTCGAATTTCTTTCTCTCCTATTAAAATGACCAACCAATCCCAACACTTGGACTCTCACTCCTCATCCTCATCTGTCTCGCTGAATGCAACAAATTGATGCTTGCAGCTAATCTTTTCAAACCTAATCAAATCATTCTACTTCTTGCCTCATATGGTTTCTCAGCAGACAACGTTTTCAATCTAGATAATATTTTGCTTGTTACTTCTTTAGTTAGTCTGTACGTTACGCTTTGAAAAATGGTCAAATAAAATTTCTGAAGATCAAACTGCGAAATCTGGCTTTAAAAAGATCAATCTGGCAACTCTGGACAAGAATATGATAGCGACCTCCCTTTGATGTAGCTCCGTTTCCAAATATCATTATAATATATTGTTATTGTTGTAAGGGTGTTAGAAATGAACTCTTAATTCTGATATGCAACGGTTCTTCACCGAAGAAAGAAGTCAACAAAACGTTAGGTAAAAAAGGGAACATTCGAAAGAAAAGGGGTTGCTTTGTCTGCCAAGAAGTGCTGGACTGAATGAGTGAATTAAAGATTGTCTCTTACAACATGATTTCATTATTTGTATTGAACTATGTAGCACAGAATTATTTTCTGGGTATTTATTAGTATTTATCTCATTTGGGTCGGTTCTATATTTAAAATACAATGGACACTATTTTCATAGAAATGTTAAACTCATATTTGCTGCGTTTTATTGGTTTTTCTGTTAAAAAAAATAATTTTTTGCATTACTACCCGCTTTTCAGCTAACTACAAGATGGGCATCTTCAAGTCCAATGTGAACAAGTTCATATTGAGCCACTCCCTTAAATCAAATTCTACCCAATTTCCATCATGACCAGTCACTGTTATTTTACTGACCACCTTACATTCACTTCCCTTTATATCCTCGAGTGGCCTCCAAGCCTTCATAAGCAGTGATTCACTTGTAAAAACAAAACTAGAATCAGTTCAGTTACCAAAATATACCACATTTAAACTAGGGGTCGTTTTACTTAAGATATCCCCAAATTGATTGAACATCTTATTGTTTATAAATATACATATTTACCGAGATTTCCTTGAGAGTGGAGAAGCAAGAAAACAAACAAAAAATGTTTGATTAATAGGACACTCCCAATCCTTTCTAAATAATAGACTCCCACCTACACACACAATCTTTTATGGTTTTGTTAAGGACTGAAAACAAGTAGGTCGATCTTTAAATAGGAGTGGAATCTAAAGGGAAGAAAAACCGTGGGATGGAGTATGGTATCCTTCAAAGATAAATGCAATTTTAAAGAAGCTGAGAACATCGTATTGAAAGTGATGAGTCAGCATCTTGGAGAATTTCTATTACAGGGGAGGAAGTAACTCATCCACTTGACTAGCTAAGAAGTTAAACTTACTCGAAGGATTGGGGTCCAAAAGGACCAGGAACTGTGTGCGCCATGCTCAGACAGGTAGCACATATTCATACTTCTTTTTGCACACACAAGCTCACTATGTGTATCCAAATTTAAAAAAAAAAAAAAAAGAAATGAGCAATGTAATTTTTTCCTATTACATCTGATTTTGACCTTCAGCTGCTGCTTGAAGAAAGTGATAAGATTCAACACCTTGGCTATTTCTCTGATACGACATCCACATCACCAGGATCATGAGAAACGCTGCCTGCCTCTCCTTGTCCCATGCTGGCTTGACATTATCAATTACGTAGAATGTACTAATGAGTCTCAGAGGATGCTAAAGATTGATACAAGCAGTTATTTTGTTGATATACTTCTCATAAGGCCGGAGTTTGAAAAAAAAACGCATGATTAGTAGGGCTATGACAAGAGAATATTCTTTTTATTGTTTTGACTCTCGAGTATATATCCGACATAGTTAATTAATCGAGAACCACATAACTGTATATAAACATGTAAGATATTAACTGATATATACTCGAGAGTCAAAATAATGAAAAGAATATTCTCTTGTCATAACCCTAATAATCAGGTATTTCTTTTTCAAGTGTGTCATAGTGCAGACACTTGGGAGAATCCTTTATTCCAGAATTGTGTTGTCTGGCATTGAGGGGTAACATGTTGCAGACCAATCACTGGATGGAATCCTTTGAAGAGATGAATTTCATGGGAAATGCATCTAACAGGTTTTTCGACTTTTTTGTTGTTTGAGGATTTTTCTTCAGAAATAATCTGATTTTCTGATGAGCTCCATTAACGAAAATGTTGATAATTATGTTTATTTGCGGTTGTTTGATTGTGTACGAAACAGTTGAATTATTTTGAAATTCGGCAAGAAAAAAATGAATAAAGACTTGTTCATTGGAATTTAAAATATCATTTTTTACTTATATATATATATATATATATATATATACACGTAAATTGAATAAAATCACAACCTACATGAAAATACTACATACAAAAAAGTGAATTTCTATTCATGTAGGTTGTGATTTTATTCAATTTACGTATATATGCTCTGAAAACTCTTTGTAAAATTCATTGAGCTGAGATTATAATTGAGTTGGTATTATTGACAATTATATTCTAAACTTGCAACAGAAAGGAATTGTTGATAAAATAAAATTATATATATATATATATATATATATATATATATATATATATATGACCATGTGTTACGTATTTAAGAGGAAAGAATTCCAAAAATGTTGATGTACAATCAACTTGACAGTTGTTACCAAACCGTAGGCCGACCATTACTGAAGTACAAGGACAAATTCCAAAGTAATCTCCTAGCTGCTGGAATAAACCCCACTGCCCTCGAAGACTTAGTGATTGGTCATAATGAATGGTCGTCTTCATGCTTCAATGGCATGATGAAAAATGCAGCATCAAACATTATCAAACTGCGTCAAACTAGGGAAAGAAGTAAAGTATTGTCTGCCGTCCAGCCATATACTTCAACAATCCACACTCTTGGACTATTTGTGGATTTGTTTGTAGATCATTGGCTGGACTGAAATGCTATTTGCGACTCGCACACAGGGTTAAATAGACGAAGTTGCAAGAACCTCTTGTCAAAATAGACGGGAGAGTCCATAAGATATATATATATATATATATATATTATAAGCCTCCACCCTTATGTTGAGCACTCCTGGTAATTAATATCACCTGTTACCACTTCAGCATAATGCAATACTCTTTGTAAATAAACAAATACAGCAGTGTGAGAGTGCGGTCAATATTTGTATAAAGCGTTGTTAGATGTCATTATCAGCGACCCCTATCTTGGTGGGATGCGAGAGCTACTGACTATAGACTTGATGGTTGTGGGATGGGTGCTGGTACAGCCATATTAAAGAGCTGTGATACAGCAGAACAGTCAGTGGATCTCACGCGCAAACACACACAGCTTCATTAGATAATGTCTTTCCTTTGGTTTATGCATTGAAACACTTTTCGTACTGCTGAGAAGTGTATGTTGCATTTCTCAATGTTTTACGTATTTACATCGATTGACAAAGATGGTGTCTACTCTTATTTCATGCATGATCTTGTGTGGAATGTGGCATCTTAATAAATTGGCTTGTGTACTAGTCTTTCTGCTGAAGCCCAGCAATCATTAGTTTAGGGCTGGGTGTGTTATCGGTAGGAGTCATATGAGTTACTTTTAAATAGTTACTCAAAAGAAAAAAGACACTGTCAATAAGTACTTGTTTTTTTTTTTTTTTTTTTTTTTTGTGCTTGGATGTACCGCAACACAAACATAGCAAAATTGTTTTTTTTATCATTGTAAAACTGAGCCATTATGCAACTATCAAACATTTTTTTTAATTAACTTAATAATTATGAGTAGTTTACTTCATACATAAAAATCTGTTTAGTATTTAATTAAAAAAAAAAAAATGAAGTAAAACATTCTTAAACTTGGATCATATGATAATAGTGCTCATTATCAAAACTACAGTGCTCCATAATGAAACTAACAAGTAATTACTGAAATTTAAGTTGTATTTTCTGTCTGTTTACAAACTTGAAAGATTTCGGTGATTAATAATCATATCTATATAATTCTAAAACTCTGTGGACCGTCCGATCGTACTTCCTTGCTTCTCGCTTGTATCTTGTCTTCAGCGATTGGGCAATTCAATCTTTTAAAAAGAATATGACAACTGAATTTATATTTATATGCGTATGGGCGTATGGGCGTATGGGCGTAGCTCAAAGGCTAAGGAAATTAGGTTGGAGAGTTGCACATTTTAGTTTCAGTTTTAGCTGATGTCACCCAAGTCATATATATATTTTTAGTTTTGATCCACTACTATAGATTAGGTTCAATATAATAAATAAAGAATTGTTCTTATAATAATAAATATGTAATCTGCATGAATTAAAATATTGAGCATATCTTATGACTGGGCAATGCCGGGCAGCCTGCTTGTATATTCTGAAAGTACATGACACAAGGTATATGGATAAATATATTTTACTAGACCACCCGTGACCCATTGGGTCAGTATGTTATATTAGCTATGGAATTCATGTATGAGCGTGAAACTTGTGATGTAAAGAAAATAGGTTTTTTTTTTGACATAACAGAAACATTTCTATGAAAGTATATTAAAATGAAAAATCACGGAGGGATTACTCAAACATGAAAAAAAAAATCCTCCCTATTCGTGTAAAGTTACCTATTTTTCTGAATAATCGCTGAAAAATAAAAAATTAAACATGATTTTCCTACAAATCAAACGCCGACGAAAGTCATTTAGCAGCAAAAACGCACATGAACCTACCGATGAGAAATATAAGAATGAAAAACTCATATTGGAATCCTTCAACCAAGTTATAGAAAATTAAAATCTATTAAAAAATGATTAATAAAACCTGAAGCAAAAAAATAAAACCTAAATAAATAAAACTAATATTGAAACAAATTAGTAAATGTATCAACAAATTCACCGTTCTCACAACTATTTTGTATCTAGAAATGTAAACAAAAAATAAAAAAAGGAAGGAAAAGGGGTGGATAGAGAGTAGTAGTAGTAGTCTTGGCTTTACTACAATTGTTCTTATGTTTGTCAACGGGTTAAAGTTGTTTAGTTGTAAGAAAATAGCGACAGTATAGTTGTAATAAAGAATAGTTACAAAACACCCCCACTCTAATAATTTCGAAATAATAACGTTACGCAGGTCAATATCTGCAAAAGAAGCGATTTGTGTTTATTTGTTTACGTTGTTATGGGTTAATGTTTGTGCGTGCATGCGCAACCGGATATCGTAAACCGGAAAGTGGGTTACATCACTCATTACAAGGTCAGTTGAGTTTTATAATTATATAGATTTTGATCAAATAGAGCACTTGACATAAAAAGGAATACAATGTTTTGTTTCATTTTTTATTTATAACTTGAAGAGTATAAAAAAAACAAGAATCCTAATTAGTTGAACGTGTATAATTTTACACAAAAATCCGTTTCATATTTGTTTTAGAAACTGAAGAAAAAACTTTAAATCTAAGTTATATTATAATTAAATTAGCTCATTATGGAAACTACACGGCTGAATAATGAAGCTAAAAGTTGATTGTTTAAAAAAGAAAATGACAATTGAAATAACCACAATTTTTTGAAGTTACAGTATTTGATATTAATGTTAGCCTTTCTTATATAAATAAATTTGATCTATAAATTATTTAAAGAAAAACAAGTGAAGCATGCCTGGTTCCCCATGAGTGCACGGTGAACGAAGCATAAAAAAATGACTAAGTTCAGCCTTTATCCCCCCCCACCACCACCACCATTTAGCCCCAAAAGTACCTAAGGGACGACAAATCCCGGTGAAAATGAACAAATGGTGCAGTTTTAGGCCTTAACATATGTAAATTTGAATTCTGCACCATGCAAAACTGCTAAATAGACATCCACAAAAATTTTGGACAAATATGGTAAAATAGTCCCAAAAATGGAGTGTTTTTATTAGCCCTAAAAGAGCCAAGAGTTATACAAACGAAATTATATAGAAATTAGTTACAATCTTTCAGAAAGTTTTATACAAATCCAAGGCATCAATTTTTTTTTTTTTTTAATAAGCACAAAAGAGTCAATTTTAATCATTTTAACCTGAAAGGCACCCCCCGGAGCGGGGGTGGGGGGGGCAACCAGTTTTCCCCAAAAATCCGTTCTGTTACTTTTTTACTCATATCATGTTTAATGCTTGTGCGAAATTAAGAAAACACAATTGGGACTTGGCAGGCGTAAATCGACTTTAAGTGCACCTCTACGCATACACAAATGTACATTTATATGTTAAAGCCGGTTCATTTTTAATTTTCTTATCCACTTTGACGAAAGCTCAAATAGTAACAACTAAGACTGGAGCACTAAATATTTTTTTTTTATTCTAGCTGTTAGTACCCAAGTTGAAATTACTATTATATATTGGGTACAATATAATAATCAATAGAGAATTGGCTCTGTAATAAGGAATTAAAATATCATATTTAAGCATAGTTTACGACCGGGCAATGTCAGGTACCTTGCTAATTTTAGATATAATCAAAGTAAATTTCATGTAGTTCAGATTGATTCGAATGGGAATGAGTTTTCTAATGTAAAAATGAATCTTCAGATTACCTTCTGATATTGATGTGTGATTGTTATTTGGAGTGAGCAACCTAGATAACCTACATCTACCTTTTAATTCCTCTAGAAACATAAGTAAAAAAAAAATATTGAATCATAAAACGGTATAATTTTTAATTTAATACTATTGTTAGATCATCCATAAGCCATATCACAGCACTTCAATGTGGCTAGGTATGGGGAGTTCTTCAAGCTGAAATTCAAAACCTGACAAGTTGTCTTACTAGTATAATACCCCGTTTGTTAGTAAAGAAAGTTATTATTTTTGTATTTGTTTACATTACTAACTACTAAGAGAGCTCAATTATTTTTACAAATAACAATGCTTTACACTAAGTGGCAACTGTTAGTATCCATTACCAGAGAGCTCAACTCATGAACAGGGAACAAATTTATGTGAAACTTCTAATCTAGCTGAAAATAGATATGTATATATATATATATATATATATAGTTTTCAAAATTATATTGTTGCATATTTTTGAGATGAGGATTAGTTATTCGTATTATTTGGATTCTTCGGACTATTGTTCTCATCTTGAGTGTCATTCGCACAACGTGTCGGTCGATGTAACCTCAAACATTCTTCAGATGTATCTTGTCGAACTCGGGAATTTGGAGCGAATTTGGAGCAGAACCCTTTATTTACTTCACAGGGGTTGCATGCTCTTGTTCCATTAGTCATGACTGGATAGAAGTCTTAAATAATTTACAATTGTATTTTTGCGCATCAGTGTGGACAACTGAATAATACAATTGTGAAATATTCCCGAGTTCGACAAGATACACTTGAAGAAGGCCAGAGGTTACATCGACTGAAACGCAAGATGAGAACAGTAGTCGGATGAATCCATATAAGTTACATGGTTCATGTAACTAACACACTCTGCCATTTCTTCTCAATTACAAAGATTGTGGTCTTAAGTAAATAATAAATGCTATAATTTGTTTTGAATATCACCTTGACGGACTTCCAAGGTCACTCTACATTAGCCTGTGACACACCTGTATCTAAGTATGCATGTAAAATATTATGATAGTAAACATTCTGGAATAAATGAGGTGCCACCCACATAAAGACAGCCCTCAATTACATAAGCGTATATCAATTTCCTATTTTTTTTCAACATGAGTATACCAGTGATTTTCTTTTTTTGTACCAGGGGTGCATGCATTTTTTTACATGGAAGTCACCACTTATCAAGGCCCGGAAGTCACTCGAAGATAAGGGTTATTGCGTGTACAGTAATCAATAGGATAGTATCATAGTAATCGTTAGTATTGGAGATTTGATAAAGTGTCTTACTTAAGGGGGCGGTTCATCAGGAATTTGTTTGTGTTGAACTTGAAGACATCTAAGTTGTAGTCAGGTGGGAAACAGGCAGGTGGAAGGGAGTTCCATTGGAATGTATTTCTAAGAAAGAAGCTTTGTTCATGGAATCTACGTTTTGGTTTTGGCACAGTTAAAGAGTGGGGAAAATTTTTGACAGTGGTTTCAGCTAGACAGGTATTTATCGTGAAAGATTGGTGAGGCGGGACCAGAGATTGGAGCTCAGGCGAGCACCTGCCATGGAAGTAACGATAAAACAAAGACAGGCTCGCTACATCTCTTCTGTGGGAGAGAGGTTGCAGGGAAGAGAAAAGGGCATCCCCTTTGAAGCTACGAAGTCTATTTTGATTTCTGTCAAGGCAGGATAGGCTGCTTTTAGCAGCTCCTGTCCAGATGTGGCAGCAGTACTCCATCCTTGGACATACTTGCCTTTTATATAGATAGAGAATTGCATCAGCAGTGAGATATCTTCTGGAGTGGTAGAAGGATCCTACCATTTTTCCAGTGACCTTGGCAATAGACTTGATGTACATGTTTCATTTTAGGTCAGGAGTAAAGGTCAATCCCAGAAGCTTATCAAAACATGGAGCCTCCCCTAGATGAAAGCCATCTATTTCAACTGATGCCAGGTGGGGATCAGGGTGTTTATGATGTAAAAATAAGAGCTTGGTTTTAGATGCATTAAAAGTAACCAGCCACCTCTTCCCCCACTGTACGGTGCGCTCAAGATCAGAGGAGAGAGAATCAGAGAGAACTTTGTCATTTACAGCCTTTGATGTGTTGCCATAGATGGTTGTGTCATCTGCATAGATGTCAGCGAATGATTTAAGTATGTGTTTTGAGAGATCATTGATGTAGATCAGGAAGAAAGTTGGGCCCAGGATCGGCCCCTGAGGGACTCCATACTGAGGGCCTCTGATTTCTGCCCATCAATCAGTACTCTTATGAGCCTATAAGAGAAATGATTTAATGATTGAGAAAACATTTCCAGTTATACCGTAGCTGGAAATCTTGTGAAGTAGGCCCTTATGCCATACCTTATCGAAGGCCTTTGATATGTCAAGAGCAATTGCCCTAGAAAGGAAGACCTTGTCGAGAGATTCACTAATCCTATGAGATATAACCGTTAGCACGTCTGCTGTAGATCTGTCAGAATGGAAACCATATTACATGTCACTAAGAAGGTTATTTCTGTTGAGGTGGTTGACTACTTCTCTATTTAATATGGATTCCAGCAACTTGCTCATGACACACAGGAGGCTTATTGGTCTGTACTGGAAGGGAGAGGACTTATCACCTGAATTCTTAAATACAGGGCATACTGATTAGGTTTCCCAGGGTGTGGGGAGCACTTCTCCTTAAGGCAACCCTTAAACAGTTTTGTAAGTCTGGGGGCAAGTTCTGGTTGAAGCTTTTTTAACACTATAATTGGGATGCCGACAGGGCCAGTTGCTTTACTGGAATCAAGGTTCTTGATTAGCTTGGCGACCTCATGCATAGATACTTGTATGTTACCTAGCGTGTTCTGTGTTATAGGGGGAAATATGGGGAATTGAAGGCCTTCGTCGCATAGGGTAGAATTAGCTGCAAAGTTCTTGGCAAATAGTTTGGCCTTGTCTGATGCTGACAAGATAACTTCAGGTCCATTGATGATGGTTGGGATAGAATGCACGCTTCTGTTCAGGATCCTGTTTGCTATTTGCCAAAACTGGTGGGAACCAAGCTGCTGCTCAGTTACTTTGGATTTAACGGACTGAGCATATAGTTCCCTTGAATTTTTTTTTATTACTCTTTTACAGTGGTTGCTGGCAGTCCTGAAAGCAGCTTTAGTCTACATGCATTTATTACATGCATGTATACTGTAGTTAGAGGCCATTTCACAATGTGTGTTGAAAACTTATTAGCTCATGTACACACAGTCATCTGAATCCAGCCATTGATCCATCCAAATTAGTACATGTGTGTGGAATTAAGCCGCAGTTTCTTGTACTTATTAAAAACGTGTAAACATCATCTGTCAAAAATGATGAAAAGAAACTATGCTTTTCCAGCATTCGCACTAATATTCATATAAAATGTCTGTAATTGGTGAAGTTCAAATAATAAATGTGACGTCTCAAACTGGAAAGTTTTAAGAAAGTTTTCATGTATCATGCTTTACCAATTTTTGTCTCAAAAGTTCTGAACCATGTAATGCATAATTATTATTCTATGGGTCATGTTTCCGCAAAATATAAAATTAATTTAAATAATTCCACTGTACATTTCTTTCCAAATATATTGATTTAAAAAAAAAATACCGATATTACTGTTAATTTTTTTTTTTTTTTTTACGATATTTTCATGTATTATGCTTTACCTGTTTCACGCTTTACTAGTTAGAAAAGTTAGAAATAATTACAAATTTTCAATCGTTATTACTCTCAGATCTATTTCGATCTAGAACAGTAGTTCATGTCAGGGTCTTAGCTATGAATTAAATAGAATCTATTGTTTACATACTTCGCTTACAAATTTAGTCAAATGCCCACAAATTCATTTACGAAGCAATAGCTCAAAAACCACTCCAAGACGTGAAGATGCTCAGGGGGTCAGATGAAGACGTAGTTATACACCATCAAAATTGATGTTGAACCTACCTCTAGTCTACAGGTCTATGGTGTTTATGGACAATCCTGGGATTGGCTTTCCATAACTATATTGACCGTTGAAGATCGTCATGCATGGTCTTCGTTCATTCAGGACACTGTTCTATGGAAGCAGTCGTCTTAACCCATCCTGGGTGAATGCCATCACAAGTCAAGTCAAATCAATGCACTGCAACAATATGATCTTAAGCTTCGGATGATGAGAATTGCCGATCTCATTATAAATGCTTCTATGAGAAATTGCATCATACAGCAACATCCCAACTGGTGGTGTTACATGATAAGGGCTGTCCCCTGTTCATGTAAGTATAAAAATAGAGAGATTAGTTAAAATGAAAATGAGAGAAAGCAGAAATCGAACCCTGGACATAAGTTTTAAAGAACAATAGGTTTAAATGGAATGTCCAGTAAATTGTTAATTCGGATGAAATAAATAATAAATAAACTATTCAATTGTTAAAAGAATGTGGATAATAAAATATGGTTAAATAAATTAGATATGTAGGTTAAATTCCTTTGTGGAAACAACACAAGAAAAATAGGTTATTGGGAAATCAATGTCGAAAACGTGCAAAGTCGCGCATGTTGAAACACGTGAATTTTGCTCACGTGGCCGGGATGCATGGATTTCTCAATATAGGAGGTGGGAGTTAGTTGGTCGTAGAGACAGTCAGGGGAGACAGAGACAGGCGGACGTCTGAAGCGAGACGTCACTTCAGAAACTAAGATGTGAAACTTTGAGTTCTTAATGAGGAAATCCCGACCGGTCGTAAATAAATTCATCATGTGTTTTGGATAAAGCTCATCTTTGTGTTTGTGATTTCTACAAAAAGGTAAATTGTATTGTTATAATATGTCTGTGTTATAAAATGTCATTACATACACATCTCTCTCTAAGATACAACATCATATGTAATAAGACAAGAACTCTCACTAAGACTCATATCATTACTAATAAGAACTCACGTAACATACGCGCACAAGTGGTATAGTCTAATACTAATAATAATAACTATATAACAGTGGGACCATATCATCCACCTGTCATCTGAAATGCTCCAAAGTGTGTTCAATGTCAAGGTTAATGGCTTCAGGCTTTGTGGTAGGTCATTTAAGATGTGGAGCGGATCAGTTGATGATGGCCTGATCCTAGCGAGTGACATATGCAAAATAGTGAGACAGGAAAAGTCATTTACAAAATGGCTAACCTCAGCATGATACAAGACGACAAAAAAAATTAATAATAATAACAATAATGATAATAATAATAATAATAACAACAAATATAATAATAATAATAATAACAACAAATATAATAATAATAACAAAATTAACCAATTGAATATAAGTATATCTGTAAGATATTATAACTTAATAGATTATATTAATTGTATTGATTGGACTATTGTTCTCATCTTAGGTGTTATTTGTGCAACGTTTCAGTATGATGGGCCCTCGACTGTCCTCAGGCATGTTGGTGGTTGTTTAGAAAAGAAAAGAGAACAGTTACTGTCTCCGTAGATATTTTTGTATTCTTTGAGTTAGTCTCTATTTTATGGTTATTGTTTCGAATTTGTGAAAAAAATGTTTGACAAAGAATATGAAAATTTCTACGAAGGCAATAATTTTTCTCTTTTCTATTCAAGTAATATAAACAATCAGCCCTCAGTTAAAAAATTCAGAACTTTAACTTAATAGCTGTTGACATGATGTAAAACGTGACAAATATGCGAAGGAAAGTTTGGATTTATATAACTATATGTAACCACTTTCAGCTGCTTAATAGGTTACCTGTTTTTTTTTTTTTTGTTGTTTTTTTTTTTTTTTTTTTTTTCTGGGTAAACAGAACTGCACCTTATCATGGTAGCTGTCTTTTTATTTTTTGGCACCTACTTTTAAAATGGTCGATTGGTAGAAAATAAAGCTATAGAAGTAACAAGACATCCAGAAAGTAAATATAAATGTTTGCCAGAAAATACGTTTCAGTGAGATTACATTCAAAAGACAAATATCTGGAAGTTTCTTTTTCTTTTTCTTTTTTTTATTTCTTTTTTTTTTTTTTTCTATATTTTCCTTCGCACTTTTAGCAAATTGACTTTTGGAATAGAATATTTTATTTTCTGTTTTTCCTTTCACCGTTGCGTATTTGTGTAGTTTGATGGGAATACTTTTTAGTCTCTATTTACTTGCCTCCCCATGAGGACAAAGTTAGACACAAGGTCGGTTTTTATAGGGTAGAAAATGGATAAGGACAAAAATAAAAATTGACTCTGTCTAGAAGGATGCCCTCCTTTAGTGACCTAGGATAGATAGAAGCTATGACGTGAAGTTTTAGGACAGATCATACAATTCGCTAAAACAATTTGTATTACAGCTCTGATGACGATTGGGGTGTTCTGTGCCGGAGAATTTTTATACCTTACTTTGTAAAATTTATAAAAGTACACTTTGAAGATAAATAAATTTCAAATTGAATCTTGTACCTTTATTTTTAAAGCCTATAGTAAAAACATTTTGTTTAACAATTTTTATGCCTTGGATGAAATGCTTTTCTAACTTATATATACACACACACACACACACACACCTATAAAGTTGAGGGTTTTTTTTTTCTCACTCTGACATTGATATTTAAAAAGTATTAAAAATGAACTTCTAAATATACTCCGTTATGGATATGCAAGAGACGTTATAAAGGTTAACTAATTAGCATATTCCATTGAGAAACGAGTGTTCATTAATTGATTACTAATTTTTTATGGTTTCATATTAAATGATTGGTTTCATTTAACTATTACGCTTGATTCTTTATGCAACATAGTTTCTGCATTGCGCGCAATTGTGGATGAAAATATTCTAGCACACTGACATGTTTGTTTATATATATATAATATATATATATATATATATGTATATATATGACCTTGTTTGTGTGTGCATGAAACGTCTCTACTATACTCCACTCTGAATATTTGGTCTAAAACTTTAAACTTGGTATATAGGATATTTGGACCTCAGGAATACTTTTGATTTAGTTTTTAGCCTATAAAAATAGCTTCTAAGTGGTAAGAATTTAACAAAAAAAAAAAAAACAGTTGACCTTGGCAGGAATAAATCAACTAACTTCTGAGCATGTATATATATACATTTCTAGATTGAAGGTGCTTAATTTTTAGCCCATTTTATCCATCTTGATTGTTTGGACGGTAATGATGAAGGCTGAAGTACTAAATAACGATTATGGCTTGTGCGTCTTGAATGCTTTGGTTTTGATTCAAGCTTATGGCACCATAGTTTTTTTAAAGTTTTTTTTTTTAACTTTCGAAATCACTATAATATATATTGGGTACAATATAATAATCAATAGAGAATATGATCTATAATAGTTAGTACAAAAAATGCATAGTTTAAAATATATTTAAGCATATTTTGTGGCCGGACAATGCTGGTCAGTCTGTGAGTATGCGATCAGCATCCTAATTTGCATATGGCTTTATAAAAGGACATCTCATTAATTAACTATTCCTTTTTGTTTTCCTACTCAGTGATTGCTTTTATTTTACTGTAACAGTTCTATTTATGGATAAATGCTTAGCATTTTTTGTGAAAAATTTTTCTGGTCAATTTACTTAGAATTTTTTTTTTTTACTTGGGAGTCATCACTTATCAAGGCTTGCAGGCCACTGGAGGATAAGAGTTAATGAATGTAAGGTGCTAGCTTAGTAATCGTTAATGGTGTAGATTGAGTAAAATGTTATTATTTATGGGGATGACTCACCAAGACCTTGTTTGTATTGGATTTTTATTCAACTAGAAGCAGACCAGTGGAACAGTGTTCCACAGGCAAGCAGTTCTGGGAAAGAAGCTTTGTTCATGGAATTTGCATTTAGATTTAAACACAGAGAGTAGAGGAAATGGTATATATTGGTTGTAGCTAGTCGAGTGTTTTTTTTTTTTTTTGTGAAAGTTTGGCAAAGGAGAACCATAGATTAGAGTTCAGTCAAGTACTTGCCATGAAAATAACGATAGAACAGAGACAGGCTTTCAATGTCTCTTCTGTGAGAAAGTGGCCGCAGAGAAGAGAAAAGGGCATCGCATACTAGGTTTCGAAGCCGGTTTTGAACTCTACCAAGATTATAAAGAAGTAAAAGATATATGGCAAAAATTACCATGTCGACAGTAAGTGGGTCTATATCATGAAATTTAGACATCATTAAAATAAGGGAAAACCTAACTTTGGTCTTTGAGTACAAATTATCACATAAATTATAATAACTCGTGTTTAATGAAGCACTAACAACGTTTTGTTTCAGTATAGAACGCCTTAAACATGATTGGGTGTGTTGTAAAAACAGATGCACTGACAAAGGTAGCGTTTATCAAATTAAGACTGCACCTATATATACAGTCTTTTATTCGTTATGTTTTTTTAACTACTTATCTACCATTAAATGAGCTGAGGTTTATATGTCACAAAAAAAACAAAACAAACTAAAGCAATCAATAATTAAAAATACTTTTGAATACTAAACAAAGTCAAAACACTATCATAAGTATACAAACATGAAAACCCATTCTTCCTTCCATCTCAAAATTTTGAAGTCTATTAGATTTGTATGATAACTTCTACAGATATATATTACAACAGATTACAGTGGTTGTCCATAACCTACATCAATGGACATATTGGTACCTATCTATTTATATCGGCATATGACAACCATCCGCATGTAGACAAATGATTTTTTTTTCCTTTGGAACTTGAATAGATTTTTAACGTTCCATCACTATTTATGTAGTATTTCCTTCCCCATTTTTCTTTTATAACATTTTCTGTGTTTCAAGCATGTTCACGCAGTATGATGTACGGAAGTAAAAACCTGGCTAGTGAGGGTTGAGGATATGCGTTGCATGGAGAGAATATGAGAATGATACGATGGATGTGTAATTTGATTGTTAACGACAGGCGTAGATCTGATGACCTGAGAGGAAGATAAAATCTGGACAGTATAGGGAGATGTACAGAACAGTAGACTTTGATGGTATGATCACGTTAATAATAAATGACTTTTTAGATTAGATGTAGAACAGTTGAGGTAGCAGGTTCAGTTCATATTGGAAGGCCAAGGAAAACATGGGAGAAAGTAATAAAAATGGACTTGGGAGAAAGAGGGATAAATGAAAACCTGGCCAGAGATAAGTTAGCTTGGAAGTAAATTTCTAAAAGCCATTCAACGCATGCTAGCACATAAAACGGATATTAAACTGAATATGATGATGAACTTTCTTCATCAAACTTTAAAAGTTTTTTTTTTTTTTTCTCATCGCATACACGTTCTCTGTAGCCTAACATACGCACACATATAGTATCATCTGCAGTTTTTCGATGCAGTGACGACTATTTCATGAAAACCTGTTAACAATTATTGTATTTCAGTCTTTTGTATGATCCTGCAAATCGCTGGTGTTCATCAAGTTTTCTTTTTACTAATAGTCACACCAATGGCCACACCAATGGGTGACCAATAGCCACACCAATGGGTGACCAATAGCCACACCAGTGGGTGACCAATGTAAATCTTGTTTACTCAAGATGCGTTTAAAACCGTTATGATTCGATTTCTTTTTTACCCTTTCATGAAACTGCAAATAATCTGAAGTACTTTTAACTTTTATATTACTAAAATTTCTTGACCGATGACCAATGTTATTAAGTGGCCGGAACCAGTAGTGACAATTAGCACTAATATCTGACCCTATATTACAACAGATTACAATGGTTGTCCATAAAATACATCAATAGACATATTGGTACCTATCTATTTATATCGGCATATGACAACCATCCACATGTAGACAAATGCTTTTTTTTCTTTGGAACTTGAATAGATTTTTAACGTTCCATCACTATTTATATATATTATATATTCCTTCCCCATTCCTTCGATTTCTTTTTTACCATTTCATGAAACTGCAAATAATCTGAAGTACTTTTAACTTTTATATTACTAAAATTATTTTCTTGACCGATGACCAATGTTATTGAGTGGCCAGAACCAGTAGAGATAACTAGCACTAATGTCTGACCCTACTTTATAGTGTGCTACATACACATGCAATAAATTACTAACCCATTGCTGGAGCACGCACGGGTGCCACCATCATGGGCCATTATGGAACTGGAAATAATGGTATCTAAGAAGAATGGCTCTACACTCTCCAAAATTACAAAACAAACAAAGTATTGAGTTTTATGTTATACCATAATATTAATTTCATGAAAATCGGAGATGTCTGAATTTTCCAGAAACGCTTCTGCCCCTTTGCATAAAATTAAATTAAATATTTAAAAATGAAGATGGGGAGTGGGTGCTTTATGAGAATTTGGATATCTCCAAATTTTTTACAGAATTTTAACAATACTTATTAGGCATCAATTAATAAATATTTCTCAAATTTGATTTTCTTTGGATTATTTTAAAGGGTTTTTATTGTGCATAATACGAGCACAACTTTCCAATTGAAAAATCAAATATTTCAGATTTACATGGATTTAATTCATAATCTAAAGATAGCAGTAAGCAAGATTCCTTAAATTCCAATTTCTACTAAACAACTCTTAAGCTTACATCTTCAATTTTTTACATTTTCTCTAATCAAAATCATGTAATGAATTTTGATCAGAATAAGAATTTTAGAATAAGGTTTAGGGTCGTTATTTCTTGATTTTAATCTTTGTAAATGGACACAAAACTGCTACCAAACTGTTTTATTCAGCAATGTAATTTGCCCATTCTTAAAGTATTATTATTATTATTATTATTATTGAAGACAAAATGTGTTAAATAAAGAAATAAAAGGAAAACTTTTACTGGCAGTACTTTTCCGTCTTTAAGAAATTCTTCGGAAAACAAAATGAGACCATTCTGTTGAGAATACCAGAATAAAAACCTATATTAACAATTTTGTTTTCAATTTGCCTTCCGAAGAATTTCTAAGAAGCATGTGACATTTTGGTAGTAAATGTTTTCCTTTTCATATTTTCTTTACCATATTATTTATTGAAAAAATTGCTGCAAAATGATTGAAAATTGTTTTATTTTAAAAGATTTGTACTATAAAATGTTTTTTTGTTTGAATTTTCTCTATTTTATTTATTTATTTTATTTATTTATTCTTTTTTATCCTTATTGTCTCATGTCATCAAAAAATATCTTAATCTTCAGCAATTTCATAAGAATTTTTGTATCTTAACACCAAAACTCATAGCCCCTATCATAAACCTAACCTTACGCTTTTATACGTCCATAAATCTTCTATCCACTCCCACTCAATTATAAAATTTATAGTACCATCCGTCTCTAGAAGAATTTCTGCTCTTTCTGCTGATAAAAAACTTTTAATCAAAATACTACTTTCTTCAATAATGCCTTAAGGAACTCAGGACACAAGGAAAAGATTAAATACAACCATTATGCTCAAATCTGTAATCACACACAATATGACTCGTAAGAAACCAGTTCAAATAACAAGATCTGCCGCTATCAATAACAATGGACAAGTCTACATATATAATCCCAACTAAAATACTAATCGCAATACCTCTAACCCACCCAGTCGCATCAGGAGAAAGAAAAATATTTGGTTTAATCCTCCATTTAGCGAAAATGTCAAAACCAATATACCTAAGGAATTCTTCAACATTGTACAAAACTCTTTCAAATACCCACACAGATATAGTTCTATTTTCAATAAAAACTCAATAAGAATTTCTTATTCAACAATGCCTAATTTAGCACAAAGAATCTTAACATCTAATAACAAAAAAATTAAATCCGCCTAAAAAATCCCTTTTCCAATTAAACCCAAAACTAACTGTAATTGTAATAACTAACATCCTTGCCCACTCAATAATGATTGCATCCATAAAGATGTTATATATTCATGCACAATTACTGAGCTCCCATGCAATCCTCCCATAACAGACACTAATATTTTGTCTTCAAGTTATCCTTCTTCCCATCCTACATCTGATATAGTTACTAATCCAATATACCACTCGAGCAGCCTCTCCATCTACAATCATACAACTAGCAATAATAATAATAATAATAATAATAATATTTCTCCTAACACTAACAACACTCATTATCCCCTCCAAAATAGTCCTCATACAATCATTGTTTTATTAACTGTTTGCTCTTATCTATCTATCTATCTATCTATCTATCTATCTATCTATATATATATCTATCTATATATATATATATATATATATATATATATAAAGAGCAAATAGTTAATAAAACATGTTAAAAAACACTTTGAAAAAGAGTTAAAAACATATTTAATCTGAAAATGAAACACTTAATAAGTGGATAGTCCTTAATCCGCGGAGTTTTGAAGAAATACTTTCCTTTTCATCAGAGGGTAGGAATTAGCAAAATGTGGGATCGGATTTTGCATACAAAAGTATTTGATGAAACTGCAAGTAAGTCAAAGATCTTACTTGATAACAAAAAGTGAAGCAGAGGGAATATGGTAAAGAAAAAGGTGATTACACGTGAATGGATAGTATGGTGAAAGGTAAATAATCCAATGACGGTAAAATCCAAAAATATAACTCCAAGAAAGTTAATTGTATTTCCATTTGCACAAATAAAATCCAAGGAAATCACGTAATTGGAAGATGATCCAAAATAATCCAAAGGCCGAAATCCATGGAATAATTCACAAATATGTACAAAGGAAAAGGGGAAAAATTCTAATAATATTAATAAAAGAAAAATAAGATATACATTTGACACGTCTGCCGAGACATTTTGCTAATTCCTACCCTCTGATGAGAAGGAAAGTATTTCTTCGAAACTCCGCGGATTGAGGACTATCCACTTATTAAGTGTTTCCTTTTCAGATTAAATATGTTTTTAACTCTTTTTCAAAGTGTTTTTTAGCATGTTTTATGAACTATTTACTCTTATTATAACTCTATCTCCTTTTTAGTTTTATCGAGCTTTTACATCTGGTTGTGATTAATTTATAAAGATAAATTCTTTAATATTTATAATATACTTTTCTTGGATCATTTTGGTAAATTTAATTGTAATTTTTATTTTTTATATATATATATATACTAATTATAATATTTATTAGTTAATTTTTTTTTAATCTTATACTCATTTCAACATTTACTTACATAAGTAGGTAGCTAAATAAATTCTCATTAGTCTGCTTGTGAATATTCCCTTGTTACTTCGTCTTTCTGAAGATAATTCAACTCGCCTAGGCTGAATGCCATTGGTTGGTTACTTGGAGGGGGAAACAAAGGATAAGTTTTTTTTATAAACAAATTCAAAACTTTTATTATATTGTATTTTGAGCTCTAGTACATATGTACTCTTGAGCTATTAATCCAAATTTTGAGTGAATTTAAAGGAATTAAAATATATTTTTCTACGATTTTATTGATATATAGATAAGTTTGTTTGTTTTTTTTTCACCTGTATCAAAAAAAAAAAAAAATTGTACATTTTGAGACAAGTGATTTGCATGATAATAGACATTTTGAATTTGTAAAGTTTTCTTTTTCTTATAACTTTTATTTATTTCAGCTTTTATTTTATTTTTTATGTATTTATTTTTCATAGCCCAGCAGTAAATAAAGAGGAAACTTCATTGCCCCTAATTTTTTTTTTTTTTTTTTTTTTTTTTTTTTTTGTGGGGAGGGCAGTTCTCCTCCCCCACCAAATTTCTGGCTCGTTTTATTGATTCAGCTCTGAGGTGTCCATTTTGTTTTCAGATACATTGCCTGAGAACGAAGAGCAAATAAGTGGCAGTGGTTGTGTGTCTGGAGGAGGCAATTCTGGGAAGAGCGACCATAACACCGCCAGTCAGGGTGGTGGTGCCACTTCTGTTTCTTATGTAGACGTGACGGTGGTGGAGGAGTCTTCTTACGCATTTCCTTCTGCCGCCACTTCTACTTCTGCCTGTACTTTCTCCACCTTTTCTATTTCGGATGACAAGTCTACATCATCGTCGTCGTCATCATCATTGTCCACTTGCTTGACTGTCACTGCCAACAGGGTGAACAGTGATATGCCGTCACCCCCAAACATCAATGATGTCCCAGTCCCTTATTCAGATACACTATCAACTTCCACCAATTCTACTACACAAGTTGGTAAGTTAATCACACACACATACACACACATACGAGATGCACACACGCACATACATGCGCACACACACACATATGCATCACTGAGAAATACCCTCACTTAGTGAGAAGGAACGAGTCCCTTCAGATGCTCCCTGACGATGGAAGAACCTAAAGTCGAAGTTAAGAAATAAAAATTAGAATCACATCCTGGGTTTTGAAGGCATTGAAAGAAAGGTTATGGAATTAAGACGAACAGTTCCCTGTGTTAGTTTTGTCTAACTTTGTGTACCCCCAAGTCTGTCTGGTCTAATTTTGTGGTACGCCCCCACCCCACCCCATCAATCTAGTCTAATTTTGTGTAAACCTCCCCCCACCCCCACCGAGTCTGACCTAATTTTGTGTACTCCCGTGTCTGCTTGGTTTAATTTTGTGTACTTCCTCTGAGTCTGTCTGATCTAATTTTGTGTACCCCCGAATCAGTTTGGTCTAATTTTTGTGTACTCCCGAGTTAGTCTGGTCTACTTTTGTGTACCCCCACCCCCACCCCGAGTCAGTTTGGTCTAATTTTATGTGCCCCTCCCCACAGAATCAGTCTGGTCTAACTTTGTGTACCCCCGAGTCGGTCTGGTCTAATTTTGTGTACCCCCCCCCCCCCCGAGTCGGTCTGGTCTAATTTTGTGTACCCCCCGAGTCGGTCTGGTCTAATTTTGTGTACCCCCCGAGTCGGTTTGGTCTAACTTTGTGTACCCCCGAGTTGGCCTGATCTAACTTTGTGTACCCCCGAGTTGGTCTGGTCTAACTTTGTGTACCCTCAAGTCAGTCTGGTCTAACTTTGTGTACCACCCAAGTCTGTCTGACCTAATTTTATGTACCCTTGACTCTGCCTAGCCTAATTTTGTGTACTCCCTAACCTGTCTGGTCTAATTTTGCACGTCCCCAAGTCTTTCTGGTCTAATTTTGCATGTCCCCAAGTCTTTCTGGTCTAATTTTGCACGGCCCCCAAGTCTCACGGTCCCAATTAAAAAATATATAATTTTTCTTAAGTTGAACATAACGTCTCAAATTGTTGTTATATCATTTTGTAGCACATCTGATTTTCATACATCTGATCTTTTCTTTGACTCGCACATTTTCAAGCTATACATTTTGTTTTGTTTTTTGTGTGTGGACTGGGACGGAGTGCAAAATTGCATCATCCACCTTATTGAAACACGTTATAGGTTTTTTTTATTCCTCAACCCTGCTTTCAGATTTAAGAGGTCAATTTCCATCGTTGGAGTGTCTGCCCATCTATTTCGTATAAGTTCATATTGATTATATAAGATTGATAGAGGAAGAAAGAAATGGCAATATAGGAACTACCCACAAAATAGAAGAGACAAATTCAAATCGAAATCATTGGAATCTTTATCAAAGTGACTAGAAATAATATTTTTGATCATTTCTTATAACTGAGAAGGAAGAAAAGTGATAAAAAATGAAGCAACCTACAAGTTTACAAATATGATGTTGATTTGAATTTCTCTTCTATATTTTTTCAGTTTCCGCACTGCCATTTATTTTTCTATACTTTCTGCTGGATTTTATCCTTAGACAAATATTTTTTTATATATACATGCAGAATATTCTATATATAAGCTAAAAAAAACATTTAAAATTGTTTTAAAGACGAGTTTTCAAAATGGTAAAATCATCACTAGAAATTTAATTTTTTAGAAAATTGTTTTAAAAACGATTTTAAATGCGTTTTTAACACCGGATATTTTGTACTCTGCTAGCTCTATCTTGTGCATTGGGAACTGTTCAACAAATAATGTAAGTTGCAATGAACCTAGTGACACACATTTACATTTATTATAATCAATGTATGCTTAGGCATTCAAAGTTTTTGAGTAGAAGGGTGAGGGTCACTCCAGATTGTACGTTCCGTTCACTCTTTGCAGTTTTAACTTCGAGATTTTTTAACCTATCGTCAGCCAGTAGAACTAGTTGTGCGAAAATAAAACCTAGTGATTATTGGAATGTGCTTGTTCAATTTTTCGATGAGTGTTCAGCAAAAATGGCAAAAACTTTGTTCAATATTGTGAAGAGTCAAAAATATGTCGTTGATTTAGGAGCACAACTGAGCGATGATACTTGATCTTTTATTTATTTATTGTTTTATTTTTTCTAACTTTAATTGAAGCCCAAAATTAATTTCTAATCACTTTCCAAAAACAGCTGTCGGACATTTTTTGTTTGTTTGTTTTTTACTTAGAATATAAATAATAGATTCATGGACTAACGTTGACTTCTAAAATTCGAAAATGCTTTAAAACTTTTAAATTTGTGAATAAGAATTAATTTGAAATAAAAGTTTTAGAGCAAAGGTCAAGTATTATGCTTTCACTGTGCTTCAAACCAAAGAAAAATATAAATTTTTACAAGCACTTCTGTCATATCAAACAAATAAAAATTATTTTTCTTGTTCTTGTAACTTGCATAGTTTGTTGTCTTGGTTGTGGTTTTCATGCATAGACCAATGGATAAAGGTGTTGTTTAACAGTCAGTCCTAAGTAACATCCTAAAATTGTATCAGATTTCATGATGCCTAAAACACAAATGTTAGATGTTACTATTGTGGCTTAGTTTTTAGAATAGCAACTAGTTTTTCTTTCTCCAGAATAAACATACCACAAAGGGAATAAATGTGAAAGTTTCAGTTTGTTTTCCATTGGAAATTGTTAGCGTTAAGCTTTTACATAAAGGCCAGGTTGTTTATACCAGTCAAGGATATGTCCTCGACAATCAGTCTAACAGTTTCGGCCATTCTGAAGCTAGATGACCTTTCTTCTGTCTTGCTGTATTATGGTTCTGTGTAGTCCTTGGAGGTTCACACTCCCAGGCTTTACCTTCTCACGATTTGCAAAGGAGTTTATTACTAACTTACCTCTACTGGTTTATTATAGCGGCTCAGGCATTTTTTTTTTTTTTTGTTAGCCAAAGTGCACTTGTTTTTCAATCCCCGTTTTCTGACCTTAAGTCACATTTTCCTGCATTGGGAGGGAGATAAATACTAGCAACATAAACTTCTTTATAATAAAGTAATCTTTATCCCCCCCCCGCCACTGAAACTACAGTCATGATAGAAAAATAACCAAAGTTTTTCTATACAAATCCTTAACACTCACTATTTACAGCATTGTAAAGCGTGTTTCACTAGATATGTATTTTAATTCCTGTTTACAAAGCAAAGAATTTCACTCTCCTATGATTAAGTCCTCCCATGTCACTCACATACACCAGATTACTTCCTTTATAGGTATGAGGCACCTTCAATAAGTTTCTAGACTTTTTCATATGCATACTTTTATTGATAGTACACACATGAAACTCTAAGCTCCTTTGAAGAAATTGCTTCCGGCTGAAATGCACTTGTTGTATCGTTCCAACAACTTCTGGAAGGCCCCATGGAAGTCCTTTTGTGTGAGCATATTACTGACCTCCCATCACAGCCACTGTCATCTCCTTAATTGTCTCATACCAACAGCCTCTAAAGTTTTCCTTGAGCTTAGGGACTAACTAAAAGTCATTGTGAACAAGGTCTGGACTATAGGGATGGTGATGACTGTTTTGATACGCATGACAACGTTTTTCTTTCTGATCTTCTCTGAGTACGTTTGGAACAAAGTTCGCAAAAATCTTCTGCATTTTCAGTTCCTCACGAATAATTGTGTGTACAGTTCCCACACTGACATCAAACTGTGCACTTATTTGTCTATATAGACACACGACAATCTTTATCCATGAAATTCTTTATTTGGCCAATCAACTCTGGTGTTCTGACTTCCTTACTACTCCCATACCTCTCATCATCCCTCACAAACTCTTTGCCTTCTTTGAAGCTCTTATGTCACTCGAAAACTGATGTTCAATTCATGGAAGATGGACCATCAGCAGTCTGAAGCATTCCATACGTTTCTGTGGCATTTTTTTCCAAGTGTAAGACAGAATTTTATTGCATTTCATTCTTTTAAAGTGTACCCACGTCTAGATTGCATTTTTGAAATTCACCAGCTGTGACAATCTGGCTTTAGTAGGGTGTATTCCAATTCCTGCTGTAACTGTGCGTTTGAACCTGAAATCATAAAAATTGGTCAGTCATATCATAAGATGTATAACAATAACATACTGAATTTTAAAGAGTCTACAACAATTTTAAATGCCTGTACAAAAAAAGTCTGGAAACTTATTAAAGGCACCTTCTATAATTACTATTAAGTTACCGTTTATTTTAAACTAGCCTGGATGCCTGGCGTTGCCTGGGTGTTTGGAGTTTTTTTTTTGGGGGGGGGGGGAGCAAAATAAAAAAAATGGTAGTAGAAAGGCAGGCTCAAACCCGTACCGCAAAGGAGATAAGAACATGAAAAAAAAAAAAAAAAAAACGTCTTTGCTGTTGCTCCCATTGCCAAACCGGAAGTGACAAATGTTTAAATTAAGACTAGTCACTTGAAAAGAGGGGATGACTTTCGAAAATATCGGTGAAAAAAAGTGACTCCCTCCTTGAAGAAAAAGTGCTCAGTTTAGGGTGAAGGAATTAATGTTTTCAGCCAATTTTTTTGATATTTGTCGTCCGAAGGGTCGAGCTTCAAAACGATACCGATCTCATGAAAATCCGTTACCTCGGTCGAAAGTTTTAGGCATACATACATACATACAATTAAACAGACAGGTGAGATTTATATATATAGATGAATAACGAATGATCTATAAATAAAAACAAAATTCAGTCTAAAACCTCGTTATGCGTTATATTTTTATCGCCCTTTCTCTTATCCCTCTGTGTTTATCAGTCAATAAATTAACTCGATTATTTTGGTTCTTGAAAATAGTACTTACCAGAGTACAGACAGGAGACGACTAAGCAAGCAAAGTAATGGACTGAGACAATTCTATTGTGGTTAAACAAATCGAACTGATGTATAAAAGGTCATGCCTCATGTTTGTTTGCTCTGCGCAAAGTTCAGCTCTAAGACTGCAAGTTGTTACAACAAAACTCAGCAGTTGCATACAAAGTCGAGGAAGGTTTATCTCGGAACATGCAAAGGGATAACGCAGACATAATGTTGTCACTCTCACTCCATTTATTCACCATTCCGTGCCTAACATGTCTTGCCTGTCACACACATAGGTGAGGACGACGGTTCTAATGTCAACGACTCCTGGATTTTCACCAAAGCTTTGTTAGCTGGATAGCTCTGAGACTATCACATTGGCACCCCCCCCCAACACAGGATGAGGAAGAGTTAAACTTTAGGGAAGTGTTGTTGTTGAGATGTCAGGCATCATATTTTATCAATTTATGTATGACGCAGTATTGTTATGTGTATTATACATATATACGGCATAATCATGTTGGCACAACAGTTCTTATCAGATCACCGAAGTTGAGCAATGATGAGCCTGTCTAATATCAGATGGGTGACCATTTGGGAATTTTAGGCACTGTATGTGCTCTCCGCTTATCTCGGCATTGTTTTCAGTCATCTTGAACCTCCACTGGTATTCAATAATGTCGACTCAGGAGAGGTGTGGTTGGAGAGTACACAACTCTTGCCACAAAAATTTCACGCACAGACACCCTAACAGTGAGTGTCCAAAGTCTGTCAAGACTAAATGACACTAGCACATGCATTATGTCAGCCCACTCATAGACCTGAGCGAGTCGGGGCTAGCAAATAATCTGTTTAGTTTCATGAGCGGCAGTTGCAGTGAAGTGGATATCAACTTGGATGTGCCTAGTTCACATCCAGTCAGTTTTCTAGCACCATTTTCACTTATGGATGTTGGCAATCTTCATGTGGTTCCTCTTATAAGTATCTGATTCTGAAAAAAGCGAAGGAAACCAATGCCAACAACAAAATTGATCCGGTCAGAAAACTAAAGTGATCAATGTTTGAAATGATTTGAAGATTTGTAAGACGGACGTTTCTTGTGTAGTAGCTGATAAATGCATTATGGGTATATTTCCGGTTTTGTTTTGTTTTTTTACTAAGAACAGAAACTGCACTCTCATCTTTACTGCAGTTATTGTTTTTATTTTATTTTTTTGTGCATCTTGTATAAATTTTTAAGTAAAATAATATATATATGCTAATAAAAATGGGAATGTGTGTGTGGACACTTCTCAACCTATATACTCAACAAATTTTTGATGTACAGAGTTGAAATATTGCTATGTAGGGCATTCAGACATGTGGGAAACTTTTTAATCAGTTTTCATCCATAAAAAAGGCTGCTAGGGGGTCAAAATTGTCTTAAAGATTACAGCAAGCTGGTCTAAAGGTTATCGTACTAGACTTACTGTCTTTAGGTTTTGGTTTCGATCTCAGCTCGAGTATTTTTTTTATTTACAAGAAGGAATTTTACATTACATTTGATACTGGGCAATGCCTGGTATATCTTCTAGTACAGTAGAACCCCGGGATATGGCATTAAAAAATTATTAGCAAAATACAGTACAGTATATAATACACATGTATATGATCAAATAACATTATAAATGACACCGTAAAGCAGGGCAAATATCGTAACCTGAAGAAAACGTTTCCTAGGGGCCACCATACCTCGGGTTTCTACTGTATAAATACAAAATCTTCAAAAATATGTCCATGATGTATTTGTAAGCTACTTATTAAGAAATGTCCATAGTGAAAATTTATCAAATCATGTGACAAACATCAATTGTAATTAATTTTTTTTTTAATTACTTTACACATATTTTCTGTTAAAAATCATTGAATATAAAATGGTGTTATGTGATTATCAGTTCAAATAATGGCAAGCAACTTTTTTAGGCTTCACCTAAAATTAATGTTAACCAATATTATTTATCCACCAAAGAGTTCTTACTCAAAGGAGATTATCTACAACAAGGGTGGTAGCTTATGACATTACAATTGACATATCCTATAACTTGGTAGCTTATGACATTACAATTGACATATCCTATAACTTGGTAGCTTATGACATTACAATTGACATATCCTATAACTTGGTAGCTTATGACATTACAATTGACATATCTTATAACTTGGTAGCTTATGACATTACAATTGACATATCCTATAACTTGGTAGCTTATGACATTACAATTGACATATCCTATAACTTGATAGCATATGAAATTACAATTATATTATTGCAAATCCTTTACTCAGAAGAATAATTATATAATTGATTTTTTTCTGAAAATCTGCTTGTAAATTTTTATTGATTTCTCAGTTTATTTGTTTTTAAAATTGCAACAAAACTAAGATTGCATGTTTGGCGAATTTTATTATTTTTATTTATTTTATTTTGTTAAATACCCGCTTTATAGTTTTGTTGTTCGTTTATTTCTGTTTTATTCTTTCGTTTTGTTCTTTGCCTTTTTTTTCTTTTCCCATTTTTCCTTTTCCCATTTTTTTTCTTTTCCATTTTTTTCTTTTCCATTTTTTTCTTTTCACATTTTTTTCTTTTCACATTTTTTTCTTTTCATATTTTTTTCTTTTTACATTTTTTTCTTTTCACATTTTTTCTTTTCCTTTTTTTCCTTTTCCCATTTTTTTCTTTTCCTTTTTTTCCTTTTCCCATTTTTTCTTTTCCATTTTTTTCTTTTCACATTTTTTTCTTTTCCCTTTTTTTTCTTTTCTTGTTATTTTTCCCGTTCTTTTAGTTTACCATTTTAATAAAACGCAATTATCATTTCCCAGTTTAATCGATTATAAAAGAAATAGAAAAATAAGACCACAATGAGATGTTTTCAGTAGGCATTGCATTTATATGAAGATGATATCTATATAAACTAGCCATGAAGCTCGGTTTGATGACTGTCGACAGGCATGTTAAAAGAGAAAATTTTTAGAAAGGGATTGGTAACCGATAACCAATCATTAGTTAATTAACTATTTATTATGAAGCACATTATAATAACTTAAATTATTTTCCATAAAATATAAATGGTATACAAAAGAATGAAAATAACTTGATTTAATATAAAATAAACTCAAAGATCATTTTATTCATTTTAAATCATAAACATTTTTAGGTAACATTTTAAGAATAACATTTTGATTAAATTTGAAGAAATATAATTATACTAGCTCTTCTATTGTTGCTTGAGTCTTTTTATTTTTATGCTTTGTTTTGTTTTTCTTTTTAACTATGTTTTTGGGTTTGTTTTTTTTTCATTTTACTAAATTAATTTTTAATATGAGTTAAATTTAATTATTACGGTATCGTTTAGCCATTAAATTATGAACCAAACCAAATTCTTATCAAACAAAACCTAATTATTTTTAAAGTAAAAAAACAACATTTTTTTTTATTGTTATTTAAACCCAAACAAGACACAGTGCTCCTATGCTGCAAGGGACTATTACTTGGAACCAAATTTACAGATACTATTTAGGGAGTTGAACAGCGAAATATCTGTTCACATAACACAAACGTCTGCATGTAAGTACAGTCAGGCAAACAGGGATCCATGAAGGAATTCCAAAGTTTCAGCAGTTCAAGGGAAGAAATTAAGTAGAAAGCTTTCTGGCATCTAGGTATCTATATAGTGTAGGGGTGGGATTTTGCTGCTTGTTGGGTTAGTTGGGAGTATTTTCGTCAAGAGGGTACAAATGCTTGGAGTTCACGAGAGCACATTCCCTTAAAATAATTTTCAAACAAGCGCACGGGTGCAAGATTTCAGTGATGGGACAGGTTGAAGTTTATTGTGAGATCCATTAGCTTGGTGATTCTTTTTTTTTTTTTTTTTTTTTTTTAACCCTCTCCAAGAGCGAAAGATGAGTGGCAGATGCACCAGCAATACTCCATGCGTTGGTGAATGGTGGCTTTGTAAAGATATAGGGTACTGTCAGGTATGAGTAATTTTCTAGCATGGTAGAGGGAGCCCCTTTCTTCACCGCAGCCTGTGAATGTTAAGCAGAGAAGTTTGAAGAGCTTTCAGGTTGCGTATTATTAGTCATAGAAATCGGTGTTTGAGAAGTTTTTTTTTTGTAAAGGAAAGAAGCTTAGTCTTAGTAGCATTGGATGTCTTCCTCTAAGGTTTCAGCCATTGCCTTTGGTATGTGTTCATCCGTTTTTCCCTCGTGTCTGTTATAGTGTGTTGTCATCAGCAAATATACCCATCTCGGAGACAATTTTATGAGAGATGTCATTTATAAATATAAGGAATAATAAAAGTCCAAAGATCGACCCCTGAGGCACACTTGTATTTATATCATATTGTTTTGGTGTAGGACCATTGAGGACAACCTGGATTTTTCTCTTATGTAAAAAAGATTAAGTTTTCGTCCACTGATACAATATGATTTAATTTTCATAAGAAGACTATCGTGCCAGTCCTTGCTAAAGGTTTTAGATGTATCTAAGGTTATTTCCCTAGCCTTCCCTAGTGCATGGTATATATGTTCAGAGATTACAATTAGGATATCTGCAGTAGAGCAGGCATGCCTAAATCCATACTGTCGGTCGGAAAGAAATTTATTATCTATAAGGTGATGGTTGATTAAGGACTCAAAGATTTTGGTGAAGAAAGGAAAGAAACTAATGGAGTGATAATTGAGTGGAGCAATTTTTCACCAGAATTCTTGAAAACTGGTCCTACAGAAGCAATTTTTTCTAGTAGTCAAGAAAGACATTTGTTGAAGCATTTGGAGAGAAATGTGATTAACCTCAGCAGAGCATTTTTTTAATAGTCTAGCAGGAAAGAGATCAGGCTCACACTCTTTTGAGGTGTCAAGGTTTTTTTTATGATGTCATGAACATGGGAAGGAGTGATTTTCAGATCATTGTGTATGGTTTCTGTCCACAAAGAGAAATTTGCAAAGGAGTGGTTTGTTGGGTCTAAAGTGGAGTTAGAGGCAAACCATCAGGCAAACAGGTTAGCCTTCTCAGTTGCCGTGCAAACAAAGTGGAGGGAATTGTTGATTGCCCATTATTTACTGCACTGATATAAATTTCTCCGAAATTGAGAGTTTCTAATTTCTGCAACTCAATGCGTTTTCTGGTGGCTTCTCTTGGCTGTGGCTATTTCACTCTGACAATTATTTAAAATTAAATTAAAAAAAAAAAAAAAAAACAATTAAAAGAATGGTTTTGGCATTGGAAAATCAGTACAAATTTTTCTGATTCCAATTAATCGTCCCAGCACTAATTTTGAGTAATGGTTCTTCAACTTGGAATCTTTACCAGTATCGCAATGTGATCAGTATTCCAGAGTGGGAATTCTATGCTCAAAATTATTGAATGTAAATAGTTTGCAAAAAGTTCAATGAAAATACGTGAGGATTTTTTAAATTTTAAAGCAGATTTAAATACTCTTCTTTGGACGGTGTAACCATCAACCTTCAGGTGTTTTTTTTTGTTTTGTTTTTTTTTTAACTCTGGACTCAAACTTGCCGATAATCGATAATTACAGCAATTACACTTCTTTTTTTTATCATTGATTTATTAATCTTTTATATTGAACTTTGAAAATAAAATTTTAGAAATCCTTTTTATTAAAAAAAAATCGACCAGATGTATTTTAGTTTCTTCATAAACAAGTCAGCCATTTTAATCTTTTGCTAATAGTTGAAAACTGAATGAATTATTTTGTGAACCTTTGAAATTTGAAGGAATCTGGGAGCTGTTGAATAGAAAGTAATTTCTGACTAAATTTCTGAGCAAATTCTCGTGTCTTAAAAAAAAGGTGAAAGCTTTGGAAGTTATTTCTATTCAGTTGTTTTATAAATAGACATTAACAATTACATAGTTAACCAAACTATAGTTTTATAACAATTAATAATTTAATGACCAAACGATACTGTAATAATTAAATTTAACTTTGAAAATCCTATTTTTAAAAAGTAAATAATTTGCAAAAAAAAAAAAGACAAAAGAGCAAATTTTGAAGAAAAAGAAAACAACTTAAAATCAAGAAAAAAATATTCCCGGGCAATGCTGTATAGATGCAGCTAGTAATATACACACACAGTAGAAACATTGGCCCCTGGTTAGTTTTTGCCCTGCCTTACGGTATTATTTATAATGTTATTTGATTATATACATGTGCATTATATCATGTACTGTATTTTGTTACTAATTTTTAATGCCATATCCCAGGGTTCTACTGTGTAATGATTGTATAGTTTTAATTTCCTAAATGTAAATCCGCTAAAACTTCTGTGTTTATTAAAGTGCTCGATTTTCTCTGCTAGCCTGAAGATGTGGGAACTCTGATAAAAGATCGATCGCCACAGGAACATGTATGCACATATGTAGCTAATGATGTTTATATATATATATATATATATATATATATATATATATATATATAATTATTACTCTAAAAAATTTTAAATACCTACAGACACTAGTGTTTCATCTTTCGGGAATCATCATTGCATGGTGTCACGATTACCACCATACACGAATATAATAACGTGTATAGTAATACTTTATCTAAAAATACAGAACGTTTATATGTTTGATATTTAGTACATCATAAAAAATACAATTGACAGATAATTTAAAAACCTTTTTTATTTTTCTCGTCTCTTCCTTCTCATCCCAATGTTTTTTTGTTTTTTTTTGTTTTTTTTTAAAGCTTTTCCTTTTCTGCATTCTTCCCTCTTTCGTTTCTTATAGTAATATTAGTCAAACTAATATCTGGTGTTGGTTGTTATGGCATTAACATTACTAAGTTTGTTGTTGCCTTCTTCATAAATGTATATATTTGACAACAATTAGGTATTTTTATTTTTTAACAGTCATGCAGTCACTCCGTCATGAAATAAACCTCTCTTATTATTTCTTGAATGATTCGATTTTTGGTGTTTTCAAAAAGTAAAATTTGAATGAGTGAAGATTTTTTTTTTTTTTTTTAGGGAATTAGGTTTCGCAGACAAAAAAAAAAATGTGATTCCTGTAGTTATAAACTCTTATAATCTGTGTATTCCAAATAACGAGCAGAATTTTGGGGTTTTTTTCTCTTTTTTCTTTATTTTCCTTTTTTTTTTTATTTTCCTCTTTTTTCTTTTCCTTTTTCTTTTTCTTTTCCTTTTTCTTTTCCTTTTTCTTTATTTTCCTCTTTTCTTTTCTTTTTTCTTTTCCTTTTTCTTTTTCTTTTCCTTTTTCTTTTCCTTTTTCTTTTCCTTTTTCTTTATCTTTTCTTTTTTCTTTTCTTTTTTCTTTATCTTTTCTTTTTTCTTTTCTTTTTTCTTTTCCTTTTTCTTTTCTTTTTTCTTTTCCTTTTTCTTTTCCTTTTTCTTTTCCTTTTCCTTTATCTTTTCCTTTTTCTTTTCCTTTTTCTTTTCCTTTTTCTTTATCTTTTTTCTTTTCTCTTTTCTTTTCTTTTTCCTTTATCTTTTCTTTTTTCTTTATCTTTTCTTTTCTTTTTTCTTTTTTTTTTTTCATATTGCAGATGTCACAGTGTTGTTTGGTCCACTG
The DNA here is from genome assembly GCF_053919585.1 of Euprymna scolopes. Classification (NCBI taxonomy): domain Eukaryota; kingdom Metazoa; phylum Mollusca; class Cephalopoda; order Sepiida; family Sepiolidae; genus Euprymna; species Euprymna scolopes. The sequence goes on from NC_136518.1 coordinate 85,475,780, forward strand.
TAAAAAAATATGCGGAAGACCTTAGGGCACGATTTAATGTTCTTAAAGAATCTAACAAACAGGTACCAAGGGGGTTGCATCTGCGTGAAGAGTGCAGCCACAAGACCAACGACCAGATGTGAGGAATATTATTGAGTCTGGGTCGTCTTGGCCTTGTGCGATCCAGCTGGGAGATTTAAGGGTGGCGATTTTGTTCGTCCAAAGCTTCACCGCACTCCTCAACACCTGACATTTCGTTTACTCTTTATGAAGTGTCAGATTTTGCTGCAACACTGTGTGTGTGTGTGAGAGAGAGTCGATCTATTATTCTTGTCGTCAATAGCTTTCTTCCTACAAAACTAAAATTTCTGGTTGTCAGTTTTTCTTGTAGATCATCGCAGCATGTTATTAACAAGAATAAAATGTAATTCGATTTAATTCTTTCTAGAAAATACTCTGTCCCTGTCAGAATTATTTTTAAAAAGCCATCATCTAAAAAAGGGTATATGACCCTGTATTCGTCCATACAGATTTACTTCCCTTTAATTTAGAACAGTCAAATATTTTTCCAAAATGAAACTGCTTAGTTTAAAAAAGAAAATGCAAAGCAAATTAAAAGTGAATACACTACAGTGGATCGCGATAACTAGTATTTAACAAATATTTGGTAGAAAGACAATTCTGATTTTTTTTTTAGTTATTTATTTATTTTTTTAATGTACTGCATATTCAAGTTCTGCAAAGGGCCCTACTAGCATGGGGTCAGATCTATGTGCTTTTCTTGCTTTGCCCAAAGGCAAGTTCTGACAAAACACTTAATATTTTGACATTTTTGTGTTTTCCATTCTAAGTATTAACTGCTGCCGTAGTTTAATACAAAGGCAAACAATATGGCAACACGTGTAATGTTATCGATTACGTAAAGAAAAATTGTGTGTGTTGCGCTGAACATAAGCACACTAAGCTGATATGTTCCTGCATTGCCTCTTACAAAATATGGGAACATTTTTTTGTAATATTCACTTGTTCTGTGATTACTGAAAATGGAATAAGTAAGAGGGAGGGTGACATTTGGAGCCTTTATTTTTTTTTTTTTTAATTGACCTTTTGTGTAAAGCTCAAACTAAAATACACTTTCTTGACTATGATCAAAATGTAGTATCCGTTCTGTTTTCGGTCTAAGGAAGAGAAGTCAAATTTGGGGGAGGGGGGGGTCTAAAAGTGTCATTCAACTCTTCTTTTTTATTGTTCAAGCTCCTCCCGGGCAACTCCGGGTAATCATATAAGATTTAACATAGAAACTGCTTTTTTTTTTTTTTTTTTTTTTTTTTTTTCTTTAATGGAATGCATCTTGAGAGGTTTTTTTCTTACAGACACCAGAAATCGAACTATTTTATTAAATTTTTATTTTATTCATTATTTTCATGGCGGGGCAATTGCAAAGAAATACTCAATCTTCTCTCAATAATCACTTTAATTCATAGAGTTTCAAATATTATTGAATTCATATTTTCAAAATATTATTGAATTTAATTATTAGAGTAGTAGTTGTATAGTAAGAATTACAATAGAAAAATGTTGTTTTTATCTTATTTTTGTTGCTTCCTCCATCAAAAATTAAACTAGAAAATATTTTATTTAAAAAGATTGAGAATTTTATTTTTTATCTTTGTATAAAATCGAATTTTTTTTAATGAATTTTCTTTTATTGTTATTATTGGTCATAATATTATTATAATTATTAAAATTAGAATGATAATAATAAAAATAATAATAATATTCATTTTTTTTTTTAAATATTTTTAGAAATTTATTCGGAAAGAAATTATTTACATTCGAATAAAGTTTAACAAAATATAGTGATATTATTTGTATAAAACTTTGAATGATACACTTTTTTATACACATGCATAAATATTGTTTTAATTTCTCTTTGAAAAATGAATATTTAAAAAAAATCGTTATCAATGGTTTTTATAATTACTTGAATAATCATTATTTTAGAAATCAAATATATTTGTTTAAAGAAAAAAATGTATTTTAATAAGCTCTATTTACTTCTCTGCACACAATTTATAATTTTCTTCAAATCTTAAACATCGAAGATGATATAATAAATATAGCATTGCCTTGGATGTTAGCTAGGGACTTATTCCTATAAGTAGCTATCGTCTATCCAATAATTGAAGTAGTTTCTTTTTACTTAAAGTTGTCTCCCCTTGGATTAGAAATTTGCTTAGAGGTGTCATTGTGGCATTGCAAATGTTTGGAAGGGGGGAAAAAAATCAAGTTTTGAATAATAGTTCACAGATACTCTTTTAACAAGACATGCACTTTATTAAGCTGATCTGATTATATTTTTTCCGATTTTAAGCATCTTTTATTATAATAACGAGAAAGTATATTTGTTTTTTACTTTACTGCAATAAGCAGTGAAATTTTTTTTTTTTTTTTACTATCAATATATGTTTATAATAGAGGGTTTATTTGTGGTACCCAAAAAAGGAATTCAATGAATTTGACAAAATATAAAACAAGCTTCAAGAAAAAGGTGGCAGAAATGTACACAAAAAGAGCATACATTAGCTCAACACTTGTCCAAATTCAATTTGAATTGTTTGCGCTAAAGCATTTATTACCTTTCAGAAGTCTATTAAAATGTTCAGTAATCTTGATCGGAAAAAGCTACCCTTCTCCCGTTCAGTCGAAATCAGTCGTAAAGTAATTTCTTGCATCGTCCACATGGACCGTTTTATGGTGCAGAAGTGAATAATAAATCCTGAGGTATATTGTAATTGTATGGCAAAATGAGATTACTGTGTAATTCTCAGCGTTCAAGAGAGAAAAAGTTAGTTTAATGAAATTAAAAAGTAATTTGGAAATATAAATCTGTAGAAAGTAATAGTTTTTTGTTTTTTGTTTAATAGTAATTGCGCATAAAAATGATTAGAATTCATGTTGTTAAAGAACAATAACAAATCATACCATGCATGTCAAATTATATACAGAATATAAGAAATTCTCAATAAATTGAAAACAGTTATAATGGGTTCAGTTGTCAAGGAAAACATGCAAGGGAATAAATAGGGTGGACTTGAGATAAAGATGGATAAATAAAGACCTGGGCAGAGCTTTGAAAATTAATTTCTAAATGCTATCCATCACATGCCAGCATGTAAAATTGAATTTGATGGTGAAATGCATTGATCCAGTCCGCATCCACCCCACCACTATCTGAGAATGTTTTTTTTTTTATATATAATACAAAAAATATAAAAGAATTGTTTCAAAATACTAACAGAGAAATTATAATAACCTTCCTAAACGCAGTTGATCAATATATGAACAACAAATATTTATTTACTTATTGTGGACTATTATCCTCATCTTCTTTTTGATTGTTGTTTCACAACGTATCGGCCAACTATTCCTCTGGCCGGCCAGAGGAATAGTTGGCCGAGTATTATGCCATACCAAACCACCTGAATATGCCAAATGCTTTCGCCAATTCAGAGAAACTCATGGTTTTCACGAAAACAAAGAAATCAGTGGCTTCTTCTTGAATGCATGGAACCATTTCAAACGATTGAAAAAGAAACGCCTAGCAAACACCGAAATCCTTGCTCAAGCATCGAAAGAAGAAATCGAAATGGAAGGGAACTGTCCACAAGTTGGAAAGAAGCAAAGGAAGAGTTTTGTCAACTTAGGGGAGAGAATGCAGAAGGAAAGAACACAGGGTCTGCTCGACTACATTGAAGAATACGCTGCAAAGGAATGTCCTGAGCTTTCAGTCACTCAGTTGCTAGAATATATGATTCATCGTGTGAATATTCAATCGGAAAAGAAGACAGCTCGAGTTGGGTATGAGATATTTTCGTCCAATGTGAATGATATTCATTCCTTTGAGATCAATGAAGCGATTGCATTGATGCATTCATTAACGTTGAGTAGGGAGCAAATGAGAAAGATGAGGCACATACTTGCTGCGAAGGGAATCTATTTTCCAACCAGCAATGAGTTGTTGGAGGGACGTAAAAAGCTCCGCCCCAGTATCTCCCCAGTTCTTGATGACAGTGGAGTTCAGGTGCAGTACAAGGACCTAGTGAAAATGACGATCGAGTCCATCATATCCTTGATCCCTAAGAAAATCATAAAAGATAAATGCAGAGATGGTGTCCTTGAAATGGTGTTTAAAGATGGATGTGACGGTGCTGGTCAACAAGTAGTGTGGAACTCTACAAGTATGCTGGACGCAACTGAAAATATGTTCCAGTATGGCATTACACCACTGAAACTACTTGCTCGTTACCAGGACGGTTCTTCTTTTTGTCTGTGGCAGAATCACTCGCCAAACAACTGTAGAACATTAAGACCACTATTCTTGATCAGGGAGAAAGAGACCGATGAAGATCTTCTTAATATGGTCGTTCCCACTACAGACAAAGCATGCCAAGAGTTGGCTTCAGATGGAATTTTTGTTACTGCTGATGGTCAAGGATATGATGTGAATGTCATAGTACACGATTCAATGAAGGATCTGAAATTCAAAAGGGACATTTCAGGGTTGGGAGGGGCTGATTGCATCCTATGCACAACAAAACAGGCGGATTGGACTGACAGAACCAAGGTTGCAGAGGGCTTTCCCATTAACAGATCGGCAAAGAATTCTCTCGAGCTGTACAATGAACTAGTTGATGAGAATGGTAAAGTCAAAGCAAAACAAGGAGATTTTGAGACTCGTCAAGGATTAACCAAGAAGCCACTCACAACATCTGACCAATCAAGCATCACTGTGACTCATTCGTACATCAATGGAACAACGTGGTTCCTGAAGGTTTTGTATCGGTGCCATGCTGACTACCAACAGTGGATTGAGAGGTCCGACGTTCGTGGTGAACCTATCCGTCGAGCGAAGGATCGAGTTCTCGAAGCGATCTACACAGAGACAGGCCTGTATCTTGATAGAGTCAACTCTGCTGGTGGAAAAGGTGGGACATCAACCAATGGTCCACAAGGCCGTCGCTTCTTTTCAGAGGAAGTTCTAGCTTCAATCGAAAAATTAGTTGATGAAAAACACCGAGAAAACCTGCTTCTCCTTCATCGTCAGCTCTCCACTGTTCTATCGGTTGTGTCGTCGTCACGTAAGATCGATCTGATGAAGTTCAAAGAACTTTGTGAGCAGACTTCATACAATTTGTGTGACAACTTCCCATGGGTCATGATGAATCACACCTTGCATGGGACTCTTCATCATTCAACAGAATTGATGAGTCTAAATGATGCTCATGGACTGGGAAGTCTGTCAGAGGAATGCTTAGAGTCGAACAACAAAGACATTCGCAACTACTTGCAATTCTTGTCGAGGAAAACTGACCCACTGCTCCAATTAACTGATGTAATGGCCAGGTTACTGGAACGATCAGATCCAATCATCCAGAACATAACCACTCATTTTCAGGCAAGAAAATTTTGCACGGAATGTGGAGCTGACGATCACACCATTCGGTTGCATGGTCGGTTGGTAGGTCTACCAAAGCGGTGGTATGCAAGCCTCGTTGAAGACATTTTTCTTGACTAGATGGTGATTTATTTGTTGTTTTATTTTATATTCTTATCTGCCAGTATAGAATGAGAAACATAACACAAACTGAATTATCTCGGTTGAGTCAACGAAACTACTCCAATTTTATAATTTCTCCTAATTTCGTGAATTTAGACAAAATCAAAGCATTTTTGGTTCCTGTATCCTTTTATACACTTTCTCTAAGTCAAAATATGCTTTAGTTACTCTTGGGTATAAAACTGAAAAAAAAAAAACGAGAAAATGCCAGAAAAATCAAAGTAAGACTTCGCCTAATCTCTATTTCCAAAGTTTGGCGATCTGGGGCCAGTGTGCCATATGTTCACATAATCGGTTGTTTGGCTTGTCCAAGAACTGGTATGCAAGCCTTATTGAAGACATTTTTCTTGATTAATTTATATTATCTTTATGTGAGGTTTTGAGAAAATTCAATAATACACATAATGTTTGTATTGTTACCTGTGCAATTTTCAACAGAAATACACAATTTCAGACAGATTCATTACTTTATAAAAGCCAATACATAAACTGGTATATTAGCTCAACATGAATTGCTTCCATTATGTTCTCCTTGGCCATACGCTTCTAACAAGCCCTCAACCACTTTCCTATCTCAATCCAAACTGAAATAATGCCTATTTCAATATTTCTCTGAATTTAGTAAATTTCGGTAGATTCGCGACATTTTGTGACACAGCCAAAATAGGTCAATTTGGTCCCAGAACTGTTTTCAGAGACAAATATCAGTTAAAATCTAATTAAAATGAACCCAAGTTGATCATATGCCTCAAAAGTTTTGAAAAAAATCTTATAAAAGTCATTTGTGATGATGCTTCACCTCTATTTCCAAACATTGGCCATCTGGGCCCACTGTGTGGCCTTCGTTAGATGGTAACCACGACGGGATAAAAACTTCGGGGCCCGTGGCACAGTGGATAGAGATGTTGAATCTCTACAGTTCTAGCTGAGCGTTGTCTGATTATAATAATTTCAATCCTTCAATTCAAACTTAGCCAAAAAAAACCGTGAGATGACGACAACAAATATGGAAGGCAGTAATTGCTGAGAATGCAGTTAGGAGATTGGGAGTTCCTATACCCGTCGCAGTTACCACCTGACGAAGGCCAGAGAAATAGTTGACCGAAACGTTGTGAAACAACAACCAAAAAGATGAGGATAATAGTCCGCAATAAATAAATTAATAAATAATTCTCATCTCAATAATGAATTCCAATTAATCAAAGATTTGTCAAATGAGAAACAAATATATACGGATATAAGTTTATTTTGTTTAAACTTATTCATTTGATTCAGCAAGTGTTTGGTAGACACAGATCACAATGATCAACTCAGTGCCGTCTATCCTGATTTTAACCAATTTTGTCCCAGATCTTGTTGCAGCAGGTTACATCATGTTGTTTCCAAGGAGATGTTTGATGTCAATCATTAGGCACTCGTGTTTATTAGACAAGAAAGGTATTCAGCTCATCTCTTTGACTTGTTGGTCAAATCGGTCACATTTTCCATCCTGGTTGCAACAATCAGCTGTTCGTTGCAGATGTAGTCAGCCACTCAGTACAGATAATAAGTTGACCTTGGTTGGTAGAATGTTGTTCAGTTAAAGATTACCACGGCTGAAACCAAGTTGATGAGCTTAAATCCTCGACATTACTACCATCGAACAGATAACTATGTTTGCTGTGGCAGGAAGCAAGCAAAAAACACAGGAACGGCTTCAAATTGGCACACAGAAAAAAGGGGCACTTGCTCCGGCTGCAACTTGGGCTTGAGATGACCAGCAACAAGGTGATCAACTAATCTCCCAACATTGCTTTACACGTTAGAGGCCTGGTTCATTATCATGGCTGATTTTAACCAATTTCGCTCGTTCCTTAGTGTGCAATTAAGCACAGCAGATATAAATTAATATTTTGAAAATTTACTGCATGAAATAAATTATACAAAAATATAGACAATGAAAAAATACTCTCAAGACAAGCATGGGTAATCTAAGGCCCACAGACGAAATCCGACCCCCAAAGGCCTTTCCTGTAGTCCATAGAAACCTTTGATAAATATGATCATTTTAGGAAAGTATTAAAAAAAAAAAAAAATTCACAGGGGTTATTCAAAACATTGCTAATATACCACGCAAACTTTAAGTCTGGTCTTGGGCTAAACTAGAACCATTGAAAGTGAGGGCAACTGTATTTATAGAAGTCTTTTTGGGCATTTCATTGTCTTTATCTAGCACATGAAAGTATGTGTAGTATACATTCTATAATGGGAATATTATTCTGGTCTGTATTAAAGCTGCGAAAACATAATTCAACCCAAACATGAACAAAGGTTGCGCATGTATGCTCTCTTGCATATCAAGAACTTGAAATAAAGGTTTTGCCAAAACTATTAGATTCGGCATTAATAATCTAAAAAAGGAATGATGTGCTCTATAACAAGCAAACAAACAAAAAGGAAAACTGCAAAGAATTCATATTTCATTAAAGCAATTGAACTGGTAACAATTTTGGTAACTCTGTGAGATGATCTCGTTTTTAGGCTCCAAGATTTGATTCATGCGAATAACCAAAAAAACAAAAAAAGCAAATTCATTTTAATTAGTCCAATGTTACAGAAAAAATATAACTCTATAAAAAATATAACTCTATAAAAAATATAACTCTATAAAAAATATAACTCTATAAAGAATATAACTCTATAAAGAATATAACTCTATAAAGAATATAACTCTATAAAGAATATAACTCTATAAAGAATATAACTCTATAAAGAATATAACTCTATAAAGAATATAACTCTGTAAAGAATATAACTCTATAAAGAATATAACTCTATAAAGAACATAACTCTATAAAGAATATAACTCTATAAAGAATATAACTCTATAAAGAATATAACTCTATAAAAAATATAACTCTATAAAGAATATAACTCTATAAAGAATATAACTCTATAAAGAATATAACTCTATAAAGAATATAACTCTATAAAGAATATAACTCTATAAAAAATATAACTCTATAAAGAATATAACTCTATAAAGAATATAACTCTATAAAGAATATAACTCTATAAAGAATATAACTCTATAAAAAAATATAACTCTATAAAGAATATAACTCTATAAAGAATATAACTCTATAAAGAATATAACTCTATAAAGAATATAACTCTATAAAGAATATAACTCTATAAAGAATATAACTCTATAAACACATTTTCATAATGAATTATTTCAGCTAGAACAATCCTAAGTTGTTTTATAACAAAATAAACTCGACACATGAAACGTGAAAATAGCATTCAAGAGAAAAATAATAGAATTTTTCATCTCAGAAATTAATTGCAGAACATAATAAGATATATATGCATATGACACCCTCCCACCCCCGGAATAAACTCTGCTAATTCGGGTCACAAGCAAATTAGCTGTCACTTGAAGAGGGTTATATGACCTGAAACAAAAAGTTTAAAACATATGTAGCCTTTCATTTTCTTATATATATATATATATATATATATATATATATATATATATATATATATATATATATATATAGTTTTCTAAATAATTAATACATTTTTATTGAGCAATACCAAAAACACAGGTAAGGAGAATATTTTTAATCGCAAAACAGATTAAAAAGAATTAACCCTTATCAATGCAATAACCCTTATCCCTGAGTGGCTTCCGGGCCTTGATAAGTGGTGATCACTGTGTAAAAAAAAAAAAAAAAAAAAAAATTAATCTGGAGCAAAAAAAAAAAAAAAATTAGGTCTGGTATCCAGAACTTTTTTTTTAGGCGGTCAGTGTCTGATCAACACAGCTGGGGAGCTATGAGATAAAATACTGTTTTTTTTTTGTTTTTTTTTTTTTTTTTTTTTTTTTTTGTGGGGGGGAGGATTAAATCACAAAAAAAGGTACTAAATTAAGCGTAAATTCTTGGAAACTGACTAATACAGCAATTACAAGATATTGATTGGCAAAGGAATTTTCCAATGAACAACTTCAGACTAAAAGTTTTTTTTCTCCATATAGTTTTAAAACATAAAAAAATTTACAGAACTAATATATATATATATATATAAATTATTTTTACACCTGCAGGCACTAGTGTTTCATACTTTCGCCATCATCAGTGCAGGAAGTGACGATTGCTACTAGTTGGGAGATTCAAACTCTACTACAAAGCCACTTTTAACTCCATTAACTAGGATGTTACTACCAGGCCACTATCAGCCACTACGAGAATTAAGGGAAATTAGCAACTATAAATACCAAATACGGGCACATCGTTAAGACTGTCAGTAGTGTTCAAACGACTGGAAATTGTAAACTTGCACACGGCCACCCGACTGCCTTTTTATTTCTTAGACTTTAAGAACTTTCTTCTTAAAAAGACTAATAATTATTTTTATACCAACAAACACTAGTGTTTCATGCTTTTGCAATTATCAGTGCAGGAAGTGACGATTGCTACTGGTCGGGAGATTCGAACCCAGGTTAGTGTAATTCAGTGCTATAGGGAAATAGCAAGAGTATTCAATTACTTGTGTGTGTGTGTGTGTGTGTGTGTATATATATATATATATATATATATATCATTTTGATCACCATTAGTGTATACTTACAATACATTACACTATATGACCCCCTATATATTTCAATGTACCCTCTCCTCTACCTATTTGTTTCATATATACATTTAGCTGCCATTTGGAACCGTTTTTATTTTTTTTGTTGTTCTTTTTCTTTCTTTCTTTTTTTGTCTTTCTTTCGTAAATGCTACAACTTTATGGCTGTTTACAAAAAAGTTAAAACTTTTGTTGTATTTCTTTAAAACTGCCTTTATTTTCAGTATCTTTTTTTTTTCTCTCATTTCCATTCTTTACATCTTTTCATCTCAAGAACTTCCCTTTTTTTCAAGTGTGACTAGTTGCTGCCCTCTGCCTCCACTCACACTCCTCCACTCACACTCAAGGATTAACCCAAGTGCTGCTCTTCTGTATTAACCCGACAGTTTTCATTATTGCTAACCTCATTCTAATGTTTTTTTGTTTTTTGTCTTTCATCATTTAAAAAAAAAATTACTGTCCTTCACTTTTTGTATCCAAGAACGATCAGAAACAAAAAATGTTAACGAATTGTTCTGTAATCTATTATAATAATGTCGTATTTCTGTCTGTTTGTTCACCATTTTATTAATGGTACTGTTTCACAAATTAATTTTCGGGTTTGTATTACTGTACACATAGATTCGAAAAAGTTGTCAAAAAAACAAACATATAACAAATAATTTGTTATCAAAGGCAAGATAAGTTACTTTTCTACCTAACTGGATAATTTTCTAATATTTTTATTTAATGTAACATGTTTATTCAGCTCAAAAAACAGTGTTAACTGATGTATTGGAAAATTTAAAATGGCACCCGACTCTCTTTCACACGGTAAGTTTGTGAAAAGCGGTTATAAATAAAAGTAGACCAAATACTGTTAGAAACTCGCTCAATATATGTTACCGTGACATAGGCTGACATATATTCAGTGGGTTTTTAAGAGTATTTTGTATATTTTTTTATTTTTAACTCATTTTCCCAAACTTACCATGTTCAACAGAGAATCCGCCGCCATTTTAAATTTTCCAATACATCGGTAAACACTGTATGATCTTCGAACTGAATAAACATGTTACATTGAATAAAAACACTAAAAAAGTATCCAGTTAGGTAGAAAAGTAACTTATCGTGCCTTTCATAACATTTATTTGTTATATATTTGTTTTTTTGACAACTTTTTCGAATCTATATGTACAGTAATACAAACCCTAATTTTCATACTGAAAACGGATGTTTACACATGTACATTCCAGCATGTGTTATATATATATATATATATATATATATATATATATATATATATATATATATTCACTATTTATTCAAAGGAAATCTACATTCAAGGAGTAACCTCATTTGCATATTACATTAAAAGGAAGTCTATTTTAATGATTAGCTCTGTGTTATTAATTGTTTGTTGTAATAGAATTGTCTTAATCATTCTATTCAGAAATATTATTTAAGGTTGATTTAATTTATATTTAATTTAATTTATTTTCAATTATTATGAGCTTACATCAGTTGCTTTTAAGAACGGAAGTTTATTTAAGCTGTAAGAATTATTTCCCCTTTAAGCTATTTCTCGTTTAATTTTCATTTACAAAAATTGATATAAATTTTATGTGTGATCCAGTTCCAGGAAAATAGTAAGAAGTTACGATTTTCAGTTAATGACCTGATTGAACTAATTCGTTCAGTCGTAAATAAATGAATACAACGGCATAAATAAAAATGGGAACTGATTAAAACACGCCTTGCACGTATTAGTTCAGTATCTGAGTAGATGCCAGATATCTCCAGATTGCAACTGTCCATTGTTTATCTTCAGTATACCCCCATCTAAATTGAACAATAAATATTTTTTTAATCATCTACATCATAATTCAGGTCATAAAGTGTTAAAGATAATTTGATTAAACCCTCTGCCCATCAGTATATTTCAATCTGGCAAAGACGGTATATACAGCTAGTATATATATATATATATATATATATATATATATATATATGTATATTTTTATTTTTCTTCATTATTTTGTAATTATGAACCAGTTTAAATTTATATAATAAACTCTCTCTCCTATCTTTGCTATTCATTCCTTTCCGCACTCACTATCCATTCCCCTGCCTCAAAGTGGTACTAACCCTACGCAGGTTGAACCAGATTCATCCAAAGGAGGAAGTGTCATGGAAATATGAAATTCACAAACGGTACCCAGTTGCATGTACATCCCTGTCAGTGCAGCTGATAAAGTTGACTTCTTGCAGCTCTTGCAAGGAGGTGTTGACATCCTTCTACATAGAGCGCTTGGTATTCCCAAATCATCACCCATCTTATACTAACCAGACTCCACATTGCTTAACTTGATTTAATGAGAACTGGGGTACCAATATGATTATCATTCCCTCACTAAGCAAAATTTTTTCAGAATTTTTTTATTTTTGACTTTTGTTTACCCCATAAGATACTTTTGTGATAGGGGTTAGTAGTATTTGTTCAGATTGCATTTAAATTTTTGCATGTTAGTATGATTAGGGAAACAGGAAAGGAATTCCCAAAGCAAGCCTGACTACAACCTGGATGTCTTCAAGTCCAATGTAAACAAATTCCTGATGAACCGCCTCCTTAAGTAAGACACTTTATCAAATCTCCAACATTAATGTATTGTAGACACAATAACCCTTATCCCGAGTGGCTTCCGGGCCTTGATAAGTGGTGACTACCTTGTAAAATAAGAAAAAAAGCCATCTGAGGAAATAAATCTTTTGGCATTTATGGATCTCTATGGTGTATGGGGTGGGATTTTGTTGGTGGTCAGATAAGTTGGTGGTATTTTCGTTACGGCCATACAAGTGCAACATGTTCATCAGAGCAAAAGTTATTGCCAAAATCGTGATCTTCCCTTTTTCTGTAATCTTGACGTTTGGTTTAAGTTAAACTCTGACTAATATTTTGATCAAGTTTGGTAACGATTTGTCAAGTGATGTGGATACTCAACTGTATTCGAACAGTTACAAACTTTATCGAAAACATAACCTCTTCGGCAGTGGTACTTATTACATCTTTTCTAATCTTCCAATAAAATTGTCTTGCAAGATTTAAAAAAAAAATTGGACCTAAATAGCATTTAAGCTGATACATCAAACTTTGATTCTAATGAATTTCCATATTCTTTTCTTTTTTTTTTCTATTGTGCAGTGTTGCTGGCACTATAATAAGATATTTTGTTAGAATTAAAAAAAGAAAATTATGCAATCCTGCCCAGACAATTGGGAAAATATAAAAATTTCAAAATTGAGAGGAGTAACTCTTTTTTTTTTTTATTGAGAAATATGTAGTTGTATCCCTTGCAACTAGAAATTTATTTTTCTGTATAAGTTAACTTCACTGCATCCATGGCAACACCAGGTAGATGTAGCAATTATATTTGTATTAAATTAGCTATTGTAAGGTTAGAACCAATTTAGAACTTTATGGCAGTTAATTTGAAAACTGCTAATTACAGACTAAAATAAAACATTTGTGTTTTTATATCAATTCTTGGATACAATTGGTGGGATTGTTTTTTTGTTTGTTATTTGAAAATTGTTTGTATGTGGTTGTGTGTTGAATATTATTTTCAACATACATGTTTTACAGATATTTCTATTAAACCAACGATATAGCACATCAGGTGGGTAATATAAGTTTAAAGTGTATAAAAAAAACAGTTCTTGGATTGTTTTTAAAATCAATTTCTTTGAAAAAAAAATGTTTGAAATTTTGGTAAGTATGTTATTTTTCTGTTTGTTTTAAAGTCATATACTTTTACAATGATGCAATAATTGATACTTAAAAAGCAAAAACTTCAACTTTTCACTTCTATACACTTTTCTTTAAATTCCTTTCTAATCAACTATCAGGGAGAGGGGACCCTTGCCCAGTCATAAAATGCAGTTAAATATAATAATTTAAAAGTCAATAAAAAAAACAAAAAAAATGGATTTGGGTGCTATCTAATCGTGTTTTTAAAAAAAATAAAAAAAAATTTTTTAAAAATGCAGCGTGGTGGGCTTAGAATGTTGAGAATTTTAAACGATAGAGAGAAAACGTTATTAAAAGAAAACAAAAATGTTGCATGCTGGGCACGAACTTGCAAAAATGTAGTTCATAAGCAAACAATTTATAGATTGAACCAAGAGGACACCGATGTTATCACGTTGCAAATTGATCTTTTTTTAAAATTAAACAACAGAACGACCGTTTGCGTATATGCAATTAACAAACAGCATGAAAACAAAGTTTTTTACCCAACCCTTCCCCGTCTCCATTTAAACAAAAGGACATTTCTACATGGAATAATTGACAATATTTCCTAATTTTTCGATATTATGTGTCCAAGAGATCGCTCTTTCTAACGGTACCAGGTTCATGCCAGTTCCATGTGGATGACAAAAGTTTTTAGTGGACATCCAAACACATAAACACACAGAATGTTCACCGAATCACGTAACCCAAATCCGACACAAAATTGAATCCAGATGCAGACAGTGAAAGTGATTCAATAGCTGCGGTATAACTTTAGTACTAAACACTGAACGCACTCTCTGCACTCCTAACCATTGCACCATCATTTTCGGTTACATTTAAACATAACGTGGGTCACT